>NW_022146870.1:1226432-1596445 GCF_002938485.1 Sitophilus oryzae | reverse complement strand
TGCTAGATCCCATTAAAAAAATAATATAGTCTCTTTAAATTTTTGGTGTGTGTGGCAACGTTTTTATTAAATAAGAATAATTACAGAACCAATTTTACATTAACAAACAAACTTAAAACTAAGCATGCAGTGTAATAGAAGGAAAGTATAAATAAAAAAAATTAAAATCAAAAATTACTTATATTAGGTAATTTATATTACTCATTTAAAAATAATATTTACCTTATTTTTTTTTTTTTTTTTTTTTTTTTTTAATGAAATATTTCTTCGCAAAAAAACTGCATGTAAGAGAATTAGCATAAACAAAATACAAACATCGTTAACTTTTTTTTTAAATTCATATAGGTGTGTAAACTTTCAATTTAATTTTCACCCCATAGTTTGAGTTCGATAACCACATTACTTAAATATGATTATTAAGTTCAATCTATTAAAACATCTAAAATAAATATGTATTTTTAAATTAATTAATAAGTTCATCTCATCTCTCTTTAAAATTGCTACTTCTCAAATTTCCCATTAAAAAATAGACCATATATGTACCATATAAAATAAAATAATTAAAAGATCGGCATGGAAAATCAAACAAATTTTCAAAGTACTTTGACACCTGTAATAATGCACACAATCGTCAATTAAAAAAATCCACAATTTTTTTTTTTTATTTTAAATATTTTAATAAACCCAAAAAATAGCACAGTATTTATAGGGTGAAGTTATAAAAATTTGAAGAACTAATAAAAATAAAAAAAAAAAAAAAAAAAAAAAATCAAACGAATATTAAATTTCATTTATCAAAAGCATTCGATAGTCGTGGCTCAACGATAACCATTTAGTTGCACGGCGAGGTTGTCACATATGCTTTGGTATACAAATGAATGAATGGTTTTATTCGAATAAAACTATTCGATAGTTGAAATCATTCATTCAGTAACCATTCGATAGTTCCCATCGCTAAGTAGGTGCTTAAGGAGAAACGAAATAAAATAAACTGACTTGGTTTCACATTGTGTTGCGAGACTTGGCATTTTTTTACATTCTATGTTTTTGATGGGATAACTCTTAGTGAATACGAATACACAAAAAATCTATGGTTTAAAATTTATGAATTTAACATTCATAAAAATTCCCAAGAAGAATCGGCTCTTTAACATTAATTAGATGATAAAAAATACAAAACCCGTAAAAATCTTGACAAAAAATCATCGTAAATATTTCGCTATTCCACACAGCCCAAAGCAACGACTAAGTGCTATTTAATTTTCACCCTCTCTTTCTATTTCAGAAACATGGAGAACTTGGAGAACTTCTACCACATAGAGACGGGCGTATTCCGCAATTTGCGACAACTCCAAACTCTGTAAGTAAAACTTTTATTCCTCCCTGTTCTTAAAGTGGATGCATATTTAATATCGCTTTGCTTTGAAGTGGACCCTCCTGTCCCGAGGAATACAAACGATATTTGTTTTCCTTTGCCCTAACCTTTTAGTAATTTATTCCCAAATGCTACAACAACGAATTTTGTTTGGTTTTATTGTATTGTTTTGAGATAAGACAGCGATGTTTTCATCGGTATGATTGTTTTTATTGTAATTTGGAAGCTTAAGGTTTTTGAAATATGAATGGTGTTTGCAGGACTAGGACCAGGAAATGAAAATAGTATTTTGTTTTATTAGGAGTAAAAATGATACTTTTTGTGGTGAGGGGTAGGCAACTCTGATAGTACTTTGAAGAGAGACGTGAATTCCCCTTTGAATATTGGAATAATATACTGGGTGTTCCATTTAAAATAAAAGAGTAACTTGCTTTTAAAGGAGACCAATGTTCAATATCATTTTTTTCTCACCCTGTATAATTTTTTGAGGCAAGTTTTAATTTGATTTATACATAGTCGTTTAAACTACATATATTTTTGTACAATAGTCATTTAAACTACATATTATGATATACTGGGTAAATTCCAATTTAAGTAGGTTTTATTGAAATTCAAAAATAATTGTTCTTTATTTTTAGAAAATGTTAAATATATCAAAAATCTTACATTTTAGCCATATACTTCTCTAATAAAACTCTTTGATATGTAACTTTTTTTGGGGACACCATGTAGAATTCTCTATATTTTTAAAAAGTGCTCCGAATTGACCTATATATGCTCATAAAATTTCATTTCAATACAAACTGTCGTTCTCCTTGGAGCCTTCGCGGCGTATGAGAGGTATGTCGTATTTTATGCCTACCCTGTATCTCCAAAACTAAGCATTTTAGGACATGACCGTATACGACTTTTTTACTTATAAGTAAGTAAGTAAGTAAGTTTCCCGAATACAATTCTGACAACCCTATATCTTTTCTAAACAGACGAACAATCAAATTGTAGGTAAGCATGATAGTTTTATTTCAAAATCACAGAAAATATTTATCAACTCTCTAAAAAAATATAGAAGTAATATTTCACTCTGAATAAAAAATAAAAACTAATAAAAACATGTTTGGAAATATTTTTCTTTATAATCTAATAAAGCATGAATCATTGTTTTTTCGATATAGACTCGCTCAATAATAATTCTGCCTTTCCAAATTTTTGTTATTTTTCATAAACAAAAAAAAATATTTGTCAGACCTATAAAACTCCGTTTTCTTTCCTAAAAAACGTAAAACAAAAGAAATCTACTTAACAATCCATTTTTGGAGGGTTAAATTGATATCGATTGGTCTTTAATGGAGGTGGTATATAGGCTAGGTCATAAGACAAAAAGGGTTTGAAAATGTACGTTTAATAGATTAACACCATTCATTAACTCCTACTGTTAATTCGATTGTGTAGAGATTAAAATAAGAGCAAGAAAAAGTTAAAATTAATTAAAAAACGGACGACCTAATGGACGAGTCAAACTACCAGTTGACTATACTGTGTGCGTCTCAAAAGTGGCTCACCACGGTATATTATAATTAGTTCAGGAACCGAGTCAGTTTTTTCTGAGCAGCGATTTTGTTAATGTTAACTTAGAAGTTTGATTTTATTCACAGCTTCAAGAAACTGTAGACCTCACAGTCAATCAATAAATCGATAAATCGATAAATCGATAAATCGATAAATCCATAAATCAATAAATCAATAAATCAATAAATCAATAAATCAATAAATCCATAACTCAATAACTCAATAACTCAATAAATCAATAAATCAATAAATCAATAAATCAATAAATCAATAAATCAATAAATCAATAAATCAATAAATCAATAAATCAATAAATCAATAAATCAATAAATCAATAAATCAATAAATCAATAAATCAATAAATCAATAAATCAATAAATCAATAAATCAATAAATCAATAAATCAATAAATCAATAAATCAATAAATCAATAAATCAATAAATCAATAAATCAATAAATCAATAAATCAATAAATCAATAAATCAATAAATCAATAAATCAAACCAAATCAATAAATCAATAAATCAATAAATCAATAAATCAATAAATCAATAAATCAATAAATCAATAAATCAATAAATCAATAAATCAATAAATCAATAAATCAATAAATCAATAAATCAATAAATCAATAAATCAATAAATCAATAAATCAATAAATCAAACCAAATCAATAAATCAATAAATCAATAAATCAATAAATCAATAAATCAATAAATCAATAAATCAATAAATCAATAAATCAATAAATCAATAAATCAATAAATCAATAAATCAATAAATCAATAAATCTATAAATCAATAAATCAATAAATCAATAAATCAATAAATCAATAAATCAATAAATCAATAAATCAATAAATCAATAAATCAATAAATCAATAAATCAATAAATCAATAAATCAATAAATCAATAAATCAATAAATCAATAAATCAATAAATCAATAAATCAATAAATCAATAAATCAATAAATCAATAAATCAATAAATCAATAAATCAATAAATCAATAAATCAATAAATCAATAAATCAATAAATCAAAACATCAAAACATCAATAAATCAATAAATCAATAAATCAATATATCAATATATCAATATATCAATATATCAATATATCAATATATCAATATATCAATATATCAATATATCGATAAATCGATAAATCGATAAATCGATAAATCGATAAATCGATAAATCGATAAATCGATAAATCGATAAATCGATAAATCGATAAATCGATAAATCGATAAATCAATAAATCAATAAATCAATAAATCAATAAATCAATAAATCAATAAATCAATAAATCAATAAATCAATAAATCAATAAATCAATAAATCGATAAATCGATAAATCGATAAATCGATAAATCAATGAATCAATAAATCCATAAATCAATAAATCCATAAATCAATAAATCCATAAATCAATAAATCCATAAATCAATAAATCCATAAATCAATAAATCCATAAATCAATAAATCCATAAATCAATAAATCAATAAATCAATAAATCAATAAATCAATAAATCAATAAATCAATAAATCAATAAATCAATAAATCAATAAATCAATAAATCAATAAATCAATAAATCAATAAATCAATAAATCAATAAATCAATAAATCAATAAATCAATAAATCAATAAATCAATAAATCAATAAATCAATAAATCAATAAATCAATAAATCAATGAATCAATGAATCAATAAATCGATAAATCGATAAATCAATAAATCAATAAATCAATAAATCAATAAATCAATAAATCAATAAATCAATAAATCAATAAATCAATAAATCAATAAATCAATAAATCAATAAATCAATAAATCAATAAATCAATAAATCAATAAATCAATAAATCAATAAATCAATAAATCAATAAATCAATAAATCAATAAATCAATAAATCAATAAATCAATAAATCAATAAATCAATAAATCAATAAATCAATAAATCAATAAATCAATAAATCAATAAATCAATAAATCAATAAATCAATAAATCAATAAATCAATAAATCAATAAATCAATAAATCAATAAATCAATAAATCAATAAATCAATAAATCAATAAATCAATAAATCGATAAATCGATAAATCGATAAATCGATAAATCGATAAATCGATAAATCGATAAATCCATAAATCCATAAATCGATAAATCGTTAAATCGTTAAATCGATAAATCAGTAAATCAGTAAATCAATAAATCAATAAATCGATAAATCGATAAATCGATAAATCGATAAATCGATAAATCAATAAATCAATAAATCAATAAATCCATAAATCCATAAATCAATAAATCAATAAATCAATAAATCAATAAATCAATAAATCAATAAATCAATAAATCAATAAATCAATAAATCAATAAATCAATAAATCAATAAATCAATAAATCAATAAATCAATAAATCAATAAATCAATAAATCAATAAATCAATAAATCAATAAATCAATAAATCAATAAATCAATAAATCAATAAATCAATAAATCAATAAATCAATAAATCAATAAATCAATAAATCAATAAATCAATAAATCAATAAATCAATAAATCAATAAATCAATAAATCAATAAATCAATAAGCATAGGTAGTAGATTAAATTTACCAGACAGAAAAAACCGAAAAACTCCAGTGGTTGTTCAAAATTTAAGCAAATTTTTTTTTTTTGAAATTTTTAAATTAAAATAACTCGGTTATTTTGGAGTTATTTGAAAAATAGTAAAGAGAAAATGTTTCTTTTATCGAGATCTACCAGCCCTGAGAATATTTGAACTTATTCAAGACTCGCCCTGTATAATACCCAGAAAATAGACAATTGCTAACTTTCAAATATAATACGAGTAGCTCTAAAACTCTTAAAAACATAGTTTAAATATTGCCTTTGTAAGGCTCACTAGCTCTATCTATAAAGAAGTAAACAATCATTTAAATCAATGCAAGAACGATTCGAGGTGTAACGCGAACGTAGTCGCGGGAAAAATCTTTTAAGTAAGAATTTCACATAGAATCTTTCAAGTCCTCGATGGCCGCGTTGTTAAAGCGTTAGGACTTTACGCTGCTATGATGTTGGAGCTGTAGTAAGGCAGGTTCGAATCCTAGTCAAAGCGACTTTTTTTTAATCGTTTTTTTTTTAATTTTTACATATTTTTACATATTTACTTTTAGTTTTTACATATTTATTACTGATTAATACAATTTTTAGTAATGTGTTTCTTCATTTTTTTTTAAATTACTTATACGCGCATTCAAAATTTCAGCCAAATCGGAAAAAAAGTTTGTAATAATATAGTGTCTAATGTTGTATTGCACTTGACCAATTTTTTTAAGATACTCAAAATACTAACTAGTTAAAAAAAAGTTTACACTAAATTAAGCTTAAATTATGTCACATCTATTTTTTTTAAAAAATGGACTTACACCACTTTCAAAATAAACGGTCCATATGATGCTAATATTAAAGAAGGAAAAGCTGTATTCTTCGGTTTTATTCACCTATGGAATGTTCCGGTATGCTCGGGTGTATTCCTATTTCTCACGATAATTAGAAATAGTTCGCTAGGAATTTCTAATATCATAATTTAATTAATCAATATTAGAATATCTCGTATGCGCGTATAAAAGCGATTTAAGCAAAACAAATATGACTTGAATTTAAATAGATCCCGTCAAAATCATAAAATGTAAAAGATACAAAGTCTCGAAAACACATTATCTATGCGGGTCCAAGTTATCTCTGTTAATTTCCTGATATTCCAAGTCCCATCTTAGATTTGGTCTTCTTCTTGGTCTTTTAATTCCTCGTTGGTACCATAGTTCAGTCATTGGGGATTTTTGCTTGGAAGGTTTTGGGGTCCCTAACTAAAATCCATAAAATGCAATGCCATCTTGCCAAGATGGCGCCCAAAATCGGTATTTTGTGAATATCTCGAAAACTATATGTTTTTTCGCGAAAATTTGTGAAGAGCAAAATTAAAGCGAATAAAATTTCCTATAAAAAGGTTTTATAAAAATGTTCGCTACAGTCAACCGTTTAGGCACAAAATCCCTGGAAATTTTACAATTTTGCGTCAAATATGATATACAGGGTGTCTCAGATTTTAATCGGGAAAATTTAATAGACGATAGAATTTGCCAAAATAAAACGAAAAGTACCATTAGAATACCAATTATAATATTAATTACCAATTAGAATTTAATTTTTTTCGCAAGAAGTAAACAAGATGGGCAAAAAAATCACGAGACAAAAAAATAATATTTTTAATTACTAAATCCAAAAATAATATTAAACTTCTAAAAAAACAGTGGCGTGCCTATTTTTTCCTTTAAAATAATTTAACAGCGATGCCCCACCGCCGCCCCTGGCCATTAAACTTAAATCTAATTACATAAAATTAAGTCCCATAATAAGTATTATAAACGGGTCAAGTTATATCCAAATCGATTAAATAGTTTTTCAAATATCTTAATTTGTTTTTCTTTTTTAAGTAACTTTAACACCCTGTATCTCGAAAAGGAAGCTTTAAATCTTACAAGTTGATATTCACAATTTCGCGAAAAAAAAACTCATAATCGTGTTTCTGTACACACAAATACAGGGTGTCATTGAAATGGTGTAAAATCGAGGGGTGATAGTACTCCTAGAAATAGTAAAAAAAGTTCCTATAAGTATACTGCGGAAAATGCATATTAAGGGAGTTAGGGGCACTAGAGGTGCGAATTCTAGTTCCTTGGGAGGAACTAGTTCCTTAGTTCTAGTTCCTCCAGAGGAATAGTTCCTTAAACTAGGTCTTTAGTTCACAATAGTTCCCGACTAACATTGACATCCCCTTGCTTGCTAATGCGTTTCGTTGTCAGTCAGAACTATTCACAGTATGATCTGTATAATTTTATAATGTACGGAGATATAACGAGACGTGTGATTGTGTATGTTAAAACTTATATAGGGATATTGGAAGAACTTTCGTTGCACGTCATTAATGACACCATGCGTCGTCTTATGGAGTTTGCTGGTGGTCGTATTATGATGTGCCACGAAAGTTATTTTAATTTACCTTATAGGTAAGTTTTATTGCAGATAAAAAATATAAAAAAGAAACTCAAATCAGAGTTTAAAAACTATATCACAAATCAATTAGAGCAAATATTACAAAAAATTTACGAAGAATTGCATTTTTCCTCACTTCAAGCCTTTTGTTTTTGTCTAAAAATTCAGAATATCTACTTCGTTTTATAAGATATTTCTTAAGTTTAGGGACCTAAAGTGAAACATTCCCATAAAATATTTAAAAAACAAACTAAAAATCAAAAACAGTATCCACGACAATTTTCTGTGGTAATTAAGACCGAATCCATCGTCGTCGCCTTGTATTATATCTCGGATCTGCTGACTGAATAGATTCCCGTGAACTAGTCTTTTAATAGTTCCTCTAGGTCCGGATCCGATAACATACGGCTGGCACTCCCCACGCCTGCCTAGCATCAATCGCGCTGGCTGATCCATACGTAAACTAGTCTTATTTAGTTCCTCTAGTTCCTTTAGGTCCAGATCCGATAACATACGTCATATTGCTGGTACTCCCCACTCCTGCCTAGCGCGCTGGCCCGATTCGTACGTACGTAAACTAGTCTTTTATTTAGTTTAGTTCCTCTAGGTCCGGATCCGATAACGTGCGGCTGGCACTCCCCACTCCTGCCTACCATCGGGCTACGCGCGCTAGCCGATCCGTCGCCGTCGCATATCATTCTATATCGGTCACAGTCTCGATCCCGGAATAGGTCCTGAGGAACTAGTTCTTTGAGAAACCAGGAACTAGTTCCTTTCTTCCGGGGTCGGAATAGTTCATTGGAACAAGTTCGTTCACGAACTACACACCTCTAAGGGGCACTGAAAGGGTGAATTTAAAAAACGGTTGTTTTGAAATTGTAGGCTTAAAAAACGAGATTAAATTTCGAAAAAAAATTCTCTGTCATAAATTTTGACCCTAAATCAAAT
Source organism: Sitophilus oryzae (assembly GCF_002938485.1). NCBI lineage: Eukaryota > Metazoa > Arthropoda > Insecta > Coleoptera > Curculionidae > Sitophilus > Sitophilus oryzae. The sequence continues at coordinate 1,587,487 of NW_022146870.1, read as the reverse complement.
GGTGATACTGAAAAATTATTTGGAAAAGCGGAAAGGGTAGTTTTTGCAAGGGTGGGGGGTTGTTTCGTGAATAACTTTTTTGAGGTTATTTTTTTGCAACGTGGGTTCATTTTTTCAAAACTACATACTTTTTCTTACAAAAAAGGTACTCTTGTTGCACATCGCCCAGAGCGATGGTTTTCGAGAAAATTGAAGGCATAGAGTTTGCTCTGATGGGTTGCTAACTGGTTAATCAACATAAACTTATGAAAGTTATGGCGGTTCAAAAGTAACCAAGCAGTTATCAAATAATTAATTGAAAAATTAAAATTTCATGATTTTTAAAACATCTTATTGCTTTAACAAGCAAAATAATCCAATTACCAAAATTCCTTATTAAAATAATGCATTCCTTAATTCGTTCATAGTAAATGTTCAAAGTGACCACCATTCATTTCAATGCAGACATCTAATCTTCTTCTCCACGATCTGGCGTACCCTGTGGAATATAGACGACACTAAAACTCACGAAAACCTCGGAAGCATTCGGATCCTACACGGAGAGTTCGGTTTTGTTCGGCGAGAAGCGCTTTGCGGGAATTTTGAACATTATGAATAATCGAGAATCGGAACAATAATAATTTTATTATGCGAAATTGCTAACAGTAGTTCAGTTGACTGTTTTGGTTGTTCATTTTGTTTTTTATAGTTTCTAGTCTATTTTTAGAAATATGGCTATTATTTAAAAACTGATCTGCATTCATATATTTTTTTAAAACATACAAATATCATTAAAGTTAAAGTTACGAAATGTAATTTGTCATTATTTGGAAGGAAGGTGGTTAATGTATTTAGGCTGATATTTGGTAATATCAGAGGTAATATACCTATATTGCCTACATCAAGTGATTTTAGTCAAAGTTGCATTGATGATTGGTGTAAATTAAAAATTGTTTCATTTTACAGATTGCATGATCACTATCTAATTTGATGCATAAGTGAGAACCATAGCTTTTTACTTGAGGGGAGCTCATTATTCTCGAATTCTACTCTAGTTATTATCATTATGTCCTACATATGAATGAAGATCGGTTAGAAAAATTTGTAATACAGTACAGGGCAGAGAATAATATTATATGTTCTGAATCAAGTTGAAATCTTTTTATTAAAATATCAGTTCTTAAATTGAATCACATTTTCATGGGGAAATAAACGTTTTAAGGAAAATTTGTTAGCTAATTACTGTAACATATCAGAAATAAAAAAACAAATTTATAGTTCTAATTTTATTAGAATATGTTGCAGTTTCGATTACGGCCTATAAGAAGAAACTGCAAGAAACTTATGGGTGTTCTAGGTCAAGAAAATACAATAATTACAACAATACAATAAAATAATTTTAACAATAAACAATACCACATCGTACAGGAAGTAAGTACTATAAAATAAATATAAAACCCTTAACCAACAGTCAATACATATTTACTTAAGTAAGACCAAAAACAAAATAAATAAAGCCTTAAACCAATAACCTCTTTCACTTTGTTGGGAATAACTCTTGCTTATCCATTTTCCTTTTATGACTCATTTATTATGATCTTTTTATTGAACTACTGGCCTTCTCTGTTCATTTAGAAGAATGTTTAGAACAAATGTGTAATGTGTCCTAAAAATAAAGAGACTATTTGACATAGTGTTTCTTTTGACTGACTGATTTACTATGATTACAATAATAATTGTAAGTTTTTTTCCATATAGTCGTTATATTTTCTTGACTTGGCGAATGCATAATTTATCTTGATCTTCTGTTTTTCGTACCACAGTTTATAACTTTCCTTTGTGGCAAAGTCATAGGCAAAGTAATGCGTTTCCATTTCCAATTTTACTTCATAGTTGTTGCAATACACTGCAACTTCCACAAACTATACAGACTACCAGATTTATTACACAGTGGGCAAATAATACGTTTCTTCTTATTATAGTGTTTTAAACAAAATTAAGTGAAACAACACAAATTAAAAATAATCCAGTCTGTAATATTAATTATCAAAGTTCTATGAATCAATGTTCAATGAATTCACAAATTGTAAATCTTCTTTAAAGTGCTTTTAGTATTTTTGGTATTATTTAAAAATACAGGAATGCTGATGAGTTTTTAACTTTGTTTTTAAATAGGGCCATATTTACTATGATATTTATAAAAATGCCGTTGTTTACAAAGTCCATCAGCGGTAAAGTTCAGCTGAGTTTGACGTAGACCGCGGTTGCGCGGTTCAGCTTCCGAGTATTTTGTCCTTAGAGAAGGAAAGAGAGACTCTCTTTCCTTGTCTAGGGTATCGTGAGTTTTAGTGTCGTCTGTGGAATATCCTTGGTGTTGTCCGAATTTGATTGGAACAGTCAATAATGCGTTGCCGTAGTTGCTCTTCAGTATTAATCGGCACTAAGTAAACCAATTTTTTTTAGAACCAAAAAAGTTTATTTCGTTTTTAAAGCGATAAGATGTTTTAAATATCATGAAATTTATGATTTTCCAATTAATTATTTAATAACTACTTGGTTACTTTTGAACCGCCATAACTTTCATAAGTTTATGTTGATTAACCAGTTAGCAACCCATCAGAGCAACCTCTTTGCCTTCAATTTTCTCGAAAACCATCGCTCTGGGCGGTGTGAAACAAGAATACCGTTTTTGTAGAAAAGAGTATGTAGTTTTCAAAAACTAAACTCACGTTGCAAAAAAAATAACCTCAAAAAAGTTATTCGCGAAACAATCCCCTATCTTTGCAAAAACTGCCCTTTCCGCTTTTCCAAATAATTTTTCATTATCGCCATTTGATTTAGGGTCAAAATTTATGGCAGGGGATTTTTTTTCGAAATTTTATCTCGTTTTTTAAGCCTACAATTTCAACACAACCGTTTTTTAAATTCACCCTTTCAATGCCCCTAATTCTTTTAATATGCATTTTCCACCCTATGCTTATAGGAACTTTTTTTACTATTTTTAGGAGTAATATCACCCCCCGATTTTTTTTTGCACCATTTCAATGACACCCTGTATATGGGGTACAATTTCGAAAATAAATCAAGGGGGATTCACAGTTGTTAAAGGGAACGTCCCACAAATGAAATTAATGTTGGCTTTAGAGGAAATAGCGATGAATTCAGTCCTCGGCGCCATTTCAAATAAGAAATTGCCCTTAAGACCGGTAAATCTACAGGTATCTGCTTGTTCTGCTTAATTTAACACAACGTAGGAGTATCGGATCGTTGTGAGAGGAATGGGCTTAAAATAAGCATTACAAAAACTGGTCGCTGTTTTGGAAATTATACAAATACTTGCTGCTTTACTTTGTATTTCGCTTTGTTAACAAGTTTTTTTTATGGTATAATATAATCTACACAATTCCTTCAAAATTTATTATTAAAGAATATTTTTTGTTGAATTGTTTTAGTGAAAACCTTGTTGTAGTACTTTTTTTTTCATTTACAAGTTAGACACTCGATAAATTTATGGAAATATTAAAATTGGCAGAAAAATTTGTAAAGGAATACAGGGTGTAAAGTAATATTATATTAAACTTCAGCAGGTTATACTAAAGATAAAAATAACCGAAAAATTGCTATGGGCATAATGTGCAACTTTTATTTTTTTTAAATTTATTTATTAACTGTTTTATCATAATGTTTTCTAGAACTGTTAAACCTTTGGCACAAAAACATTTCCAAATTTATTATTTCGGTCTAACAACTGACAACTATCTAGTCAACATGTTTATTTTTTGACAATGTTGATATGTATGGATTATTTCGATTCCAAAAATTTTGAGAACGGTTGCTGGTAGCAATTTTTACGGAAAAAACAGCGGAAATGTAATTAACAAATGAGTGGGAGTCATACTGACAGCGAAATCGAATTTCTCATGTAAAGAAACGCCCAGTTATAGTCTGTGAAACGAATAACTTTGAATTTGACAGTTCCTGCGGGCTTTTAGTGATAATTTGATTAGGTTAGCAACTTGCAGCCATACTGACGCAATACCGTCTCTAATAGAACAGCCTCAGAGCGAGATTTATAACGTCACGCTAGTTAGATACTACGCATTAATACATTTGTTGTAGAATACATGGAAAACATAATTATTCCTCGTATTTTTGGTTTGTATTTTAAAAATGATATAGTTTACATGAAATATGCATAATATACAGCTAATAAATACAATATATATAGCTATTTATAGTAATAAATATAAACTATGAACCATACAAATGCAGCAAATATTTTACAATATACAAATAATGAATAGGTACATAAGATAATGGGTAAAATGTAAAATATATTTGAAATGTTGGGGTTTCTAATTTAACAAAAAACATTCAATATCTACTAATAATAAAAAAATGTCTTTAAAGTCATGTAAACTACATCATTTTTAAAATACAAACCAAAAATACGAGGAATAATTATTATGTTTTCCATGTATTCTACAACATATTCATTAATCCGTAGTATCTAACTAGCATGACGTCATAAATCTCGCTTTGAGGCTGTTCTATTAGAGACGGCATTGGTCTGATTTTTAGAAATGTCAAAAGCTGACATTTTACTTTTGACAATTATGATATTATGTGTTGATTTTTGCAAGAAGGGGAAGAACTCTCACTTGTTTTATTATTTTCCTTTTCTATTTCACGAAAGTAAAAAGATTCGTTTGGGCACTCAATTTAAAGAATATTAGTAACTTTTTTGACAGAGGGATTATATATTTGCCATGTTGGTAAAAAATAACGGTCAAAATTCAAAGTTATTCATTTTATAGACTATACCAAGTTTCATTCAAATTTGGTCGTTAGTTCAGAAATTATTTAGAAAAAAAAAAACTAAATAAAAATGAAAAACTTCTACACTCTGAATCTCCGAAACAAAGCATACAGGGTTGTTCACCACATACGACACGGAGTATTGTAGCTAAACGATGAGATTTTTACAAATTTTAAGTTTTGGGTTCGTTGAAGGACTATTAGAGCTACAATATAGAAATAATTTTACAAGATACAGAGTGTCCCAAATAAGTAAAAAATATCAAAGTTGTATTTTATTAAATGGAACACCCTGTATATTATTAAATTTCTAGTTTCTACAAAAATTTTAAGGCTTCATTTCTCCAAGGGTATCAAAGTTTTTAATACTAAATATTTACTGAAGTTTATTTATTGATCAGTTATTGTGTTGCAATAATAAAAATTATACTACCTTACACAGAGTGTCTAAAAATTTATTTTAAATAATTATTAGCTTCAAACGGCAAAAACTTGTTTAATTTAAATAGAACACCCTGTATATTTTACGAGAATCAGATGCACAAATTTTAACAACACATTAAATTGTCTATCAAATTATGTTATACCATTTTTTACCCTTATTACTTTACAAGTTTCCATTAGAAAATGCATTTCTTGTAATTTGGGAAAACTTATTTGTCAAATATACCCGGAATAATATTGACATTTTTAGGTCATTTTTAAAGATGTACCAAATTTTTAAAGAGGCCAGATACTAATATTGTCGATATGATTTGTTTATTTTCATTAAAAAATAAAAAAAACTGTTTAAATATTTGTTAAAGAGGACCAATTAATATGGTTTCAGTATTCAAACTACATTTAACTGACTGTTTAGATTGATTAAATGACAATTACTCCAAATACTAAAAACTGAATTTTGTATAAGGTATTAGACAAATTGTGAGTAAAGTTACACCTTACAAAGGCATTTCATTTTTTAAATAAATGTTATTATAACCACAGAGACTTTAATTTTGATAACTTTATTATTATATTTATTTTTGACTCAAATCCACATTTATTTAGAATAATTTATTAAAAAAACAAGATTTAGTTGTTAGTATATGAAATTAATTAGTGTATGGGCAAAATAATAGAATTGTTATATTTAATTAATGGTATACCCTTTTATAAAGATTTAAATAGTTTCTTTTTTTGCATACAAATGGGCTAAGTAATATTATCGGTTTTGCTAAAAACGATAAGCTAAAAACGATAATATTTCTATCCTGTACATTTGTTGCTTTAAGGTAATCTAAAATGTCAATATTTCATGGGTATATTGATAAATGAGGTCTAAATTAGCAAGAAAATGCATTTTCTACAACTTGAAGGGAAAAGTAAAAAAAGTATGTATTTGACAGATACTATTAAAGACTGTATCCTGATTCTCCTAAAATATACAGGGCGTTCAATTTAAAATTAAAGATGTTATTGGCGTTTAAAGCTAGAAATTATTTAAAATAAATTTTTAGACACTGCATGAGGTAGTATTATTTTATTATTGCAACACAACTGATCAATAAATAAACTTCAGCAAAATATTTAGTATTAAAAAAAAAAAAAAAAAAAAAAAAAAAAAAAAAAAAATTCACAAAATTGAAAATATTTCAAAAACAGTAGGTTTAAGTATAATAAACCTTAATCAAATTACCTTTATTTTTTAATCGTAGGGAAACTAAAATGTAATAATATACAGGGTGTTCCATTTTAAAAATACAACTTTGACCTATTACATATTTAAACACTGCAACATCTTAATAAGAATATTATGCCTCTAATGAAGATCCCTTCATCAGGCGCAAACTTGAGAGACTATAAAGGTATCGTTAGCTGCTTCCGTGTCTGTAATGAACAACTAAAAACTGGAAATATAAGAATTTCTTTACTTATTTTTATCTGCAGAGTATATTATTGTCGACGATTCCCTATTACAATTCTGACCACCCTGTATAGTCAGTGCCATTTTTTCCTTCTTTTATCACATGTATGTATTCTAAAGCTCTATGAAAAAAAGATGTTTTAACGTATGTTTATTTTGTTTCCAGCTTTTAAAACATCTTCTAAATATTTAATTCGTATCAAAAATTTAAAACGGTAGCGAGTTTTCGCAGAACATAAATGAAATTTTTGGCAATATTGTGAAATATTTAATTATCACAAAATGGTTTAGTAATATAATACTAAAATATACTAAACTAGTTGAAGCCTGGCGCATCCGCCACGACATCAGGAAAAAAAATACTTATTTTTTTTTAATTAAATGAAAAACAAAAAATCCGGCGACGACAGTTTTTAGAAGAGCCAATTAACTATCTTTTAGTAAAAAAAGCAACTTTCTAGAGCAAGTCGTTACTTCAGTAGAGACGACACAGAAAAACATTAGCATTTTATATATCTAGATGTTATTTCAAAATATTTTTTTTTAATTTCTCGAGGATGAACTTAATAGACACCCTCGAATTTGGAACACCCTATAGTACTATAATAAAGATTCTGTCTAAATAAAGCGCATAATAAATTCCAAGCTTAAGTCCTTTATATTTAGTTGATTTAGTGTATATTGCATTTCGGAATTGCACTTTAAAAGCATAACCAAGCGAAAGCTTGTTCTATAGAAATTGCTTTTCTGAATTGACTACAATATAAATAAGAATATAACGTATGTTTTTGTTTATTTCAGATACATCTACAGGGCGCCAAAGTTGAAGAAAATACTACCGGAAGTGTTTACAACGCATTTACCAAATTTAAAAGTCTTGTAAGTATCAACATCATCATCATCATTTCTAGCTTATTCAAACATTTCCAATTATACAGGGTGTTTCAGAAATAAGTGCAAGTATTTTAAGGGGTGGTAGACCTCGATAAAAGAAACATATTTTCTCTTTATCGTTTTTCAAATAAGTCCAAAATAACGGAGTTATTTTTCTTTGAAAATTCCCAAAAAAATGATTTTTTGCTAAATTCTTGTAAATATAATTTAATACCTATGTTGCCATAGACATTATGTTTTTAAACTAAAAACTAAAAGAATTTCCAAAAAAAATTTCAAAAATTTTTTTTGCGAAAAATACTTCATAGACGAGTTTCTGGGGTTGAAATATACTACCAGTTGAAATACTTGTATATTATTATTATATTATATATATATATATATATATATATATATATATATATATATATATATATATATATATATATATATATATATATATAGTATTTTCTAATTTCGAAAAATCGAAAGTAAGAAAAATAAAAGTAAGAGAAAGAAATTGTTTTGCTTGTCGTAAGGGGGGAACCAAGCTCCACTCCACAACCGGTTTCTGGGTCTACCCTTCATCAGGTGGGCTGTCCAGGGGCTGGTTCTCACTGATACGGCAAAGTAATAACTTTCTTCTATATCAGCTTGAACGATGTCGTAAAGTGTCGGTGAGATATTGGTGCATCTCCCGTCAAAAGAGGGTAAAGAGCGTTTTTCGGCCCCGCTCAAATATATGGGAAATATGAACAAAATTCTTACAGCTTTGGTGTATAATATTAATAATAATATTTTTCTTGCCTTTAGCTGTGTATTTTTCTAATTTCGAAAAATCGAAAGTAGAGAAAAAATTTAAAAAAAATAAAAAGTAAAAGAAAAATTGTTTTGCTTGTCGTAAAAAGGGGAACCAAGCTCCACTCCCACAACCGGTTTCTGGGCCTACCATTCATCAGGTGGGCTGTCAGGGGCTGGTTCTCACCGATACGACAAGCAAAACTTCTTCTATATCTAGAGACGATGTCGTAAAGTGTCAGTGAGATATTAGTGCATCTCCCGTCAAAAGATGGTAAAGAGCGTTTTCGGCCCGCTCAAATATATGAAATGAACAAAATTCTTACAGCTTTAATTGTATATTAATAAAAAATATTTTTCTTGCCTTTAGCTGTGTATTTTTTCTAATTTCGAAAAATCGAAAGCTAAGAGAAAAATTAAAAAAAATAAAAATAAAAAAGAAATTGTTTTTGCTTGTCGTAAAGGGGTAATATCTCACCGACACTTTACGACTTCGTCTGTAGATATAGAAGAAGTTTTTGCTTGCCGTATCGGTGAGAACCAGCCCCTGGACAGCCCACCTGATGAAAGGTAGGCTTAAGCTTCCGGGCCAATGAAGTGGAAATGCCCATTTCAAAGCAAGCTGTTCCTCTTTACTGACCTGACTCTCTACTTTCGATTTTCAGAAATTAAGCAATAAAAAACAGAAAACTGATAATATACACTAAAGCTTAACAAGCTGTTCATTTCATATATATATATATATATATATATATATATATATATATATATATATATATATATATATATATATATATATATATATACACTGCTACTACTACTATACTAGTATATATATATATATATATATATATATATATATATATATATATATACTCCATATATATATATATATATATATATATATATATATATATATATATATATATATATATATAAATAAAAGGGTTAGGTAATGCAGATAAATGGAACTTAAAAGTTATCAATACGAGATATTTTAAAGCTGAAAAAATGTCGACATAGTCACCAGGGACGTGCATATGGGTTATCACTGGAATCTTTTTCTAAAAAGAGCATGTACGCCAGTGACTTTTTTTTTTCTCTTGTTTGCAAAACAGTGTAAATAATTTAATGTCGATTAAAAGTTGTGTCTTGATATTTTCTCGATTTCGGCCTCCTTGATGAGATAAACGGAATTTTATTAATTTGCCTTGATCCAAGTCTAATGGCAACCTTTAAAAAAATCTAATGTCATTAACTGGTGAAAATTTTAAACAAGTGCTCATCGATTTCTCATCAAAAAATATAAAAAAAGTTTCAATAAACATGATAACTGATGAATTTATCGACACTTTTTTTATCATTAAAATATCTAGCAGTTATAGTAACTTTTATCCTCAAAATTTCATTCCATTCCATCAGTATGTGTACTTGGAAAAAAATTATAATAAATCGAAAGATTATAAAGACTTTAACACCCTGTAGCTAAATAAATAAATAAATAAAAGCCTTTATTGTCAAAAAATTTTTCAATTTGTAGACAAAGGTAAACTAACAAACAAAGTAAAAAAAAACAAGGTACACAAACAAACAAACAAAAGATAATACAAAACATTATACAAATAATATTGTCAGTCTTATTGTTAAAATAAACATTTATAAATGTTTACAATGTCAAAAGAATAAAACAATTAAAAATAATATTCAAAAATAGTAGCCAGTTTATAGCAAAATATCGATGACCTCTAAATAAATTAATTTCTATGTCATTAGTAAATATAGCAATAGCAAACATTAGCCCAGTGTTTTCAAGATCAAATTCGATTTTCAATTCAAATATAATTCATTTACGGCGTAGAAGGCTTTGTCTAGTAAATAAGAGTTCGATGCTCTGCGAAATGAAAAAAATGAGGTTATGGATTTGATTTCAAATGGCAGGTGATTGTGCATTTTTTCGAGTTGTATAATATTGAACTTTTAACTAACTCAGGGCGTGGGGTAGGTAGATAAAGATCTTGCTCCGCGTTCCTTGGATAAGTGTGAGATGGCCTTTCTTGAGGAAGCTGATACATGTTTATGTATTAGGCAAACGGATTCAAATATAAATAAAGGAAGGAAGAGTCAATATTTTAATTCTTTCAAAAAGTCCGGGCAATGAGTTCTGCTGTTTGTCCCAGTGAATATCGAACGGCTCTCTCTTCTGGGCTTGAAATGCCGGAGTCAAATTGGAGTCGCACAACCGTACCCAAAGCTATTGCTATTTTCAAAATATAAAAAAAAAAAAAAAAAAAAAATAATAATATTTAAATGTTAATGTAATTGAGTTTGAGATAGTTTTATACATTTTGTTACCCCAATTTGAAAAAAGGTTTGTTTGAACATATCTTTGAAATATAATAGAGTTTATATTGGTGAATGTGGTTATTTCAACTTTTTATTTTCTGATAAAAATCATGTTGGAAGCATGACATAAATTAGGATTATTGACGTATTCAATTGATTTCAATACTTCCTGTTTCACCGGAAATAACTACAACTTTTGATTTAAATGGCACCCTCGGTATTTTTTTTTTACTTTATTCGATTGAAAATGACACTTCAATCGAATGGATATATTATGCGTAACTTTCTTTTCGCATTTTCGCATATGGTTTATTTGAATTGTAATATGCGATCCAGCTAACGACGCGTTTGACTTGTATCATGTGAAAAATTCAAATTATTTGTAAAAATGCTCCTTCAAATATGCTAATGAGCCCACCCTCGTTCCATTTAAAAAAAATTGAAATATGATTGGACCGACACGAAAGACATTAGATCGATCAAATCTATTTTTCCAAGGTTTCTGATTAACAGTGCTTTAACACAGCCACATGGTTCATTAAAGAATGTTACTTTATTGAATAAAGTAAAAAATACCGAGGAGTTATCAATACATTTGGTGAAACGGGAAGTGACCGAAAACATATGAATACATCAATCATTCTAATTTGTCATATAACATTACACCAAATCTGTGTTTTATCTGAAAAAAAATTAATTTGGATATTTTAGATATTAACACAGATATTTGTAGAAAATACTTAAATTGAATGGTATCAACTGGGCCAGTTAAACAAACAAATGGATCAACTGCTGTTAATAGTTTTCATTAATAAATAACATAATTAATAGTAAAAGCACTATTGAGGAAGAAAACAAAGTATATTAAAAGACTTTTAGACGTTTTATCAATGAATGACACATAATCCATTCATAAAATTTTATCTTACTCGAGTTAAATATCTGTGAAAGTTAAAATTTTATACCGACAGAGAGTCAGGGCCTAAATCGATAGATCATCCGAGATTTATTACCCTGGAATTAAAATTGACGGCTGAATGTTAATTTTTATAATATTTTAACGCTGTCAAGGCAATTTTAATTTTTTGTCGTCACTAACGTTCACATTATCTGTGGGCAGATTGATGATGAAAACTATTAAAAAGTGTACTGTAGAGGTAAACCAGTTAAGCTCAGATACATTGAAATGAAATTTTTGTTAGTAGCATTAGTTGTATCTTTGTGAATCTTGTTATTACCGTTGAGTATTTTACCTAAAAATAAAATCATAAAATTAGAAGATTTAGAAAAATCTTTGAGGGTAGGTAATCTTAATAATATTTTGAGATATATAAATTCCCCATTGAACACCGAATATATTAAGTGTTCCATTTAAAATAAAAGCATAACTGTTTTGGGTAGTGACTAATGTTCCATATTACTTTGTCTCCTGACCCCCATAACTTCGGGCTCAATTTATTACTGGGAGAGCCATTGAAATATTAAATATCAGGTTATAGAAGGTCAACTCAAATTTAGGTAACTGTAATTGAAATCTAAAATTTACTAAAGATTATAAAAAAAAAAAATGTGAAATATGTCAACATTGTCGTGCTTTAAGCAAACGCTCAATCTGTAGATATTGGTTAGTTCACCGTTATATAATCTGTCGATGATGCTGAATGGTTATCGTAACGCATTATGGTGGTAAATTAGTGTTTTACCCAATTAGCAAAAAGAAATTCTAAAAAGGACGAATCATTTCATATAATAGTTGTCTTAAGGACTGCTTGATTTAAGCGTTTGGTTTCGACCATTTTTTTTTAACAAAGCTGTCATATTAAACCGCAAGTAGTGGCGGTTTACAACGTATTCTATAACACATTAAACGATAATTTCCTTTTAGTATGATATAACTTTAATAAAACAATGCTATGATAACAAACATATTATTATTTGAGACTCTGGCCCACCATAAGAGTTCTATAAGAGTTCTATAATATTCATGTAACTAGTAGTCACAAGATTATATAATAGTTACTTAAAATTGTCTTATTGAAGTTGTATTACGTTGTATGATAGAATGTTTTATTGTGTTAAACTACTTTGCTGTATACAACACTAGTTATATAGCCTTATATGATAAAATTGTGGTTAACAAACAGTTCGCTGTATTGTTCCTGCAATTATAAAATTGGTAATGTATAATATAAACCTATTTTAAATTAAATGGTATACCTAGCGTTATTTTATTTTGAAATGATAACAAACGTATTATTTATTTTGTTATTGTTGTTAGTGTGCATTATCTACGTACGAGTATAATCAATCACAGCTATTATGAATTTGGACAATGTTGGAAAAAGTTAACAAACGCAGTGGTAGTTATAAGAGCATGCGTAAGAAAAACTCCTTGAAATTACGGCAAATAATCCTGAGAATTCCCTGGGTTCCCTAAAGCCAAAATCTCTCGGGTTGTTTGGTTTCTTCAAAGCATTGTTGCTACGTTGATGTAAAAGTTTCACTGTAGTAATGTTTGTATTGTTTTATGGTTGTTTTTCCAAGTCCTAAGGTTGCCGCTCACTCGTCAGGCATGTATTTAGTGCATTGCGTGAAGAACTGAAAAATCTGATCGTTTGTTAGTTACCATTAATCAAATGAGATTTGGCAACATCTATTTGTCAAATCTTAATATGTCAAAAATAGTTCTATAGTGCCTGGAAATTATGCGTAATGATAGATATTTATCCTATATCGTTTTATTTTACAACAAGATTTATTTAATGCATTCATTTATATTTAAAATGGTTGTAATATAATTCGCCATGTTTAAGGAAGAATTTTTGTGTGAATGTGAATGTTTTATGGCCGCCATTATATGAAGCAAAATTAAAAACATCAAAATAAATTGTAAAGTGTTATTTTTGAGAACTAATTTGTGATAAGATTCCCACATACACCAATAAACTGTTCAAATTAAAAGAAGCATTTTGAAAATTTACTTATTTTATTGTTTAAATTTATATCGTAAACTTTAATCAAATTAAAGGCTTTAATTTTTTTTCAACACATGTTACACCTATAATCTACCAGTAATATTTTATATTACACATATTGTTAAAATTTTCCAAGCTCTACTCGCCATTTTCACCGTCGAGAAAAGTCTCCTTTTTAACAACCCACATCCTCTAGATTCATTTTACGACACGCTAAATATAATTTGTCTCTAATATTCTTCACAAAGGGTAAAGAAATGCTCTTTACCAAGAATGATCAATTTTTTATTGTTCTGTTTTTTAGATGTGACCACGTAACACACAATAAAACTAGTTTTATAATAGTTATAAACGCTGTGTAAAATAGTTATAAGAGTTACAATTCCTTTTATAGAACTCTTATACTACTAAACGGTTGCATAAAAATGGGCCTTTTTGGTTGTAAAGCTATCATATTATGGTCTTATAGCACGTTATACAAATTGAGGTATCCTATATGATCATGGTATTGTTTATACAGCCTTTAGGTGCAACAAAATTTGCTACTTGAGTATTTTGTAATTTTTGCAAACATTTAAAAATATAGAAAAAAAAACCTTTATTTAAAAATATCGATATAAGATCAATAAAAGATTATGTATGCATCAAATTTTTAGATAGATCCCTATTTAAAATGACATAGATTCTCAAAAGCACTTGAGTTTCTCTGCAAAAGATCTTTGTTGAATTTCATTCAGTTTGAGGAACATTAAATCTCTTTTTATCTACATCATTTCTCGGAAACTGTATTCTAAAGTAGCAAATTCCATCTTAGGAAAGTGAAATAGCTCGTTATATATGGATTACACCGAAGTGTCCCCCTTCTGCCACATCATTCTGGCCTCCTTTTAATAGGATTTATACAGGGTGTCATCAATTCGAGGGTGACTATTGGGATCTCGAAAACTATAAGCATGTTAGACGTTTATGCAGAACCGGTCATAGAATTTTTTAAAAACGCATTTTTGGTGTGAAACCCGTCTGATCTGTCTAAATTAGTTAATTGCTAATTTCTAGTTCAGATTACTGCTTCCACTTTCCAACGAAAGATATGAAATAGAAAGATTACATTAGGAATGTAGCTGAGTGTAATGGATATTCTTCAATTAGTTGATAAATTAATTAGAAAACGGTATAGGCTAATGATTATGAAAACGATTTTTCGCGGAGAAAGATGCCCAAATATTTTCGATACCGTCTGATAGAGAGTTATCCCGTGGTCTAAAAGGAATTTTTAAGAATGTCAATTATAAACTTGTAAAGAACAATAAACATAAATGTGTAATCCAAAGATAAAACACCTCCTGAAAAGGTCGGTATTTATGAAATTTCTTGTAAAGATTGTAAACAGAAACATGTTGGGCAAACTAGAAGATCATTAATCCAGATTTAAAGAACATTTAGCCCAGATAGTACATATGGTAGACTGATAAATATCACTTATAGATGTTAGTAATTTAAAATATATTCCAAAAAAAAAAAAATAATTTAAAATTTAACCAATTTTGAAATCTAACCGTTACGTTCAGCGGTTCTGACCCGGTTGGCGGATTTTGCCCAACTTGGTGCCCACTGAGCGAGTATATAACGCTCAACTTGTACATTGTACTTTAGCTGGCATCCGTTCGCCGGCAATAACATGGTTAGCGAAACGCGCGTCCAGTGTAAAAGTAAAAGTGTTTTGGTGTATTGTGGTGATTTAGTGTTTTTATTTTGCTGTGTAATACCAAAGGTTCCAACCCTCAACTGTAATTAGTGTGTTGCCGCTTCATACTGAAAGTAATAGCATCTTTGTTATTTTAAATGGAACATACGGTATATTATTACATTTTTTGAACATACTTTCATATGTCATAATTTTTCCATTATACTAACCTATACCTATCTGTAATAGTTTTCGAGATAAAAAATAAAACGTGTGTAAAATTCCATAAAAAATATCCAAGACACAATAAAATATAACGACTTTATTTTTTGTTTAGAAATCAAATAAAATAGAACTTATATTGAAAGAACGATCCTGTAAATTACTAAGCAAACAATCATATTGCTTTCAGAGACACCATATTTCTTCTCTTGTTTTTCATCACTATAAATTATTATACGTTCTGTTTACTAGTTTTTCCATCTCTATCTGTCTTTGTAAATTTATTGCTTTTGTTGCGAAGGGAACAAATAAAGTTCCATTCAAGTAGTTGCCATTGCTTTATAGCTCAAACACTTTAATTTTTTATGATTTGATTACAAATGTATAGTTTTCAAATTTTCCCTGTACTTGTAGGATAAGACGGTATTACTTGGCAAATTTTATAGTTCTAGGTTTTCGTACATTTTTAACTTCTTGGCATTTAATGCGTGACACTTAGAATTTTCCTATAGGGCAAATTGGGAACAAAATAACATAAAGCTGCGATTAGTCTTAATTGATAGTTTTAAGCCGCCATCTTGGATTTTTGGCATTTTTTTCCCAAATTTGCCATTTATTCAAAAACTTTTAATTTTTAAAGAAAATATGTTGGAAGATAAATGAAAGACTATTTTTTATTTCTATAATTAGAGGTACCTTCGAGGTTTCTAGGTAGCAGTTCTTTATAGATAGAGCTAGTGAGCCTTACAAATGCAATATTTAAACTATGTTTTTAAGAGTTTTAGAGCTACTTGTATTTTATTTGAAAGTTAGTAATTGTCGATTTTCTGGGTATTATACAGGGCGAGTCTTGAATAAGTGCAAACATTTTCAGGGCTGGTAGATCTCGATAAAAGAAACATATTTTCTTTTTACCATTTTTCAAATAACTCGAAAATAACCGAGTTATTTAATTTAAAAATTTCCAAAAAAAGAAATTTTGCTTAAATTTTGAGAACCACTGGAGCTTTTCGGGTTTTTCTGTCTGGTAAATTTAATCTACGACCTATGTTTATTGATTTATTGATTTATTGATTTATTGATTTATTGATTTATTGATTTATTGATTTATTGATTTATTGATTTATTGATTTATTGATTTATTGATTTATTGATTTATTGATTTATTGATTTATTGATTTATTGATTTATTGATTTATTGATTTATTGATTTATTGATTTATTGACTTCTTGGATTTATTGATTTATTGATTTATTGATTTATTGATTTATTGATTTATTGATTTATTGATTTATTGATTTATTGATTTATTGATTTATTGATTTATTGATTTATTGATTTATTGATTTATTGATTTATTGATTTATTGATTTATTGATTTATTGATTTATTGATTTATTGATTTATTGATTTATTGATTTATTGATTTATTGATTTATTGATTTATTGATTTATTGATTTATTGATTTATTGATTTATTGATTTATTGATTTATTGATTTATTGATTTATTGATTTATTGATTTATTGATTTATTGACTTATTGACTTATTGACTTCTTGATTTATTGATTTATTGATTGATTTATTGATTTATTGATTTATTGATTTATTGATTTATTGATTTATTGATTTATCGATTTATTGATTTATTGATTTATTGATTTATCGATTTATAGATTTATTGATTTATTGACTCATTGACTTATTGACTTATTGATTTATTAATTTATCGATTTATTGATTTATTGAGTCATTGACTCATTGGCTTCTTGACTCATTGATTTATCGATTTATCGATTTATGGATTTATTGATTTATTGATTTATGGATTTATCGATTTATTGATCTTTAATTTATTGATTTATAAGATCTTTAATTTATTGATTTATTGATTTATTGATTTATTGATTTATTGATTTATTGATTTATTGATTTATTGATTTATTGATTTATTGATTTATTGATTTATTGATTTATTGATTTATTGACTTATTGACTTATTGATTTATTGATTTATTGACTTATTGATTTATTGATTTATTGATTTATTGATTTATTGATTTATTGATTTATTGACTTATTGACTTATTGACTTATTGATTTATTGATTTATTGATTTATTGATTTATTGATTTATTGATTTATTGATTTATTGTGTTTTAGAAATCGAACCAAAGTGGAAATTTTGCAAAATCTGAAAAAAGAAAATCTCTCGAAAATAATAAATAGTGAAATGACTATTTACCCTCTATAGATAGAACCCTACCTATGGTCCCATATAAACACTATTACTAAAATAAATAGTTTTAAGACACTTTAAGAGGATGAATTTCCTAAAATCGCTTTGCGTGATTTTTAACTAAATGTTTACCTCTCGAGCAAAACGGAAAATTATTCAAGTTATTTTAGTTTAAATTTTTTAAAATTTGTAGTAAATCGATAATGTCAGTGGTACTTCAAGACATATATCTTGACAAGGGTAGTACTTAGGAAGGTTAGAGGTATCTCTATTTATAGTATTTTTATCGGTATTAAAAATTTCCCTCTTCATAATTTTTCTAAAAATAAGTAGTTTTTGAGTAAAGATCAGATTAAGAAAAAAATGTCAAAAATCCAAGATGGCGGCGTCATTTTGACAGTGTTCCCCTAGTGGGAGATATGGGGACTTTTAGTATGTTCAATCGGACTATAAAAGCTATCGATTAAGACTAGTCCCGGCATTATGTTATTTTGTTCCCAATAAAATCATAAGTGCCCCGAATTAATTTACGAAAAGCTACAGGTTTTTTTATTTCTCTGTTTTCTTGTATTTCCCACAAGAATAATAAAATTTATGAAAATTAACAATACAATGTTAAATAAAACATTTTAAGTTTTCATACATTTTAACAAGGCAGCTAAAATACGACGTCAAAAAAGAAAGAATAAACAGAACTAGAGAAAAATTAATATTCTTTTTAAAAAAGGCATTTTGCATAGCTATTCGCTAAAATATTCTTTTATATTGTATTGTTCTTTTTCCACAGGATAATGACGAAGCTAGTTCTCTTCTAGATAAAAAATATACACTAAATTAGCAAATCTTTTTTATGTTTATGTTTATAAGATCATTATCTCCCTTGACTTTAGAAAAATAATTATTTTTTTAAAGTTTCCTTAAATTCTGCTTTAATTAACCAAGCCCTTTGTTCGAGTGCACTCAATTCAATAAAATTAATCATCCTTTTTGATTTATTTTAGTAAAATTTATCGGTTTTTTACGCGTCAATACATCGCAAACAGCCGAAATAAAAATTACATGAATAAACACCGCACAAAGTATTCTTTTAAATATATTGAACTGCATGTTTAATCTCCTATAAAATGTATTTATTCGTTTTAAAAGCGGATTTTTGTATAAATCTCGCTTTTCAGAGCGGACACGTATTGCAACACGGGCGGGATTTTTGAATTATTCATTGAAACCGTTTACGATTTTTTGGCCGAGTTTTTTTTGTGCCAGGCATCTGGAATAATCGCAATAACTAACAGATGCTTTTTTGATTTATATTATATTTATATGTCACCAGCTGACTGAAATATTATAATTCGACTCGAATACAGGGTGCCTAAGCCAGGAACAGGGTGAGTTTCCTACGATGTTCTCTATGGGTATCTCGGAAACTACTGGAGATATAGAGTCAGATAAATGGGGAAAGAATTGCAGTTTTGTGGGGTCATAAATATATGCCTTTCAGATTTTTAAAAAACTTCATGGCTTACTAGATATTTCGAAAAAAAGAAATTTTGACTATTTTAAAAATTGTCCCTAATTCCATTATAATCTATTTTAGACAATAAGTTTTCATAGAAAAGTTGTAGATAATCACATCCCTAATGAGCTTGTGTTCTCCGATTTTTTCTAAAGCCTGTCATTTTTGACATATGACACAAACATATGTTTTTTTAAATGGAAACTATAGTAAGCCATGACTGCATAAAAAGCGTAATTTTTTAAGCTTTTCAGCGATATAAGCTATAATATGTTTTTTTCGAAAAGTTACTGAGTTATAGCCAATAGTTGGCATGGTGTTCTTATTTTGTTATGATTTACTAATCATAAATAATATAAATGATTTTAACTTATAAAAAGACAAAATATATTATTAAAGGCTCTTTACAATTTACATTCCACAAACTAAAACTTAAAAAAATAATATCACTACATACACTTTAAGTTATTTTAGAAAATGTTCAAAAAATCCGCCATTGTTTTGAGTACATAAATGCATCTTTTTAAAACTGAATTTCTAGCTAGTCTCACAGAACGACCGGTCGACTGAAACTTTTCTTGTACCACCTCTTCAAGTGCCTCTCTTAATTCATAAGTTCTTTTGTAAACCTTGTTGTTAACCATACCGCATAAAAAATCTGAAATGGATGGGTCAGGTGATCGAGGAGGCCTACTCTTCTTTTAGTCTCGATTTACACAGGTGTAATAGTGACATGAAAAACATCAAAAGAAAAAAACGACCAGTAAAAGAAATACTTACTCTTTTTGATGTCTGTTTTACTTTTTCTTTTGCTGTTTTTTCTGTTTTTGCTGTCATCACCTGTATAAATCGAGAGTAAAAAAGTGACAGAAAAAAAAAAACAGAAAAAAATTGTGTGTGCATATTTGAAGCGAAGGACATGTTTGAAAAAGTGTAGTTTGAAATGTTGAAAAAGTAATAAATTAAAAATATATTCCTTTATGCGTAAAAAAATAGTGTTTTACGCGTAACAAATAGTTTTTACACGTAAAAAAGACCGTATAATCGAACAAAAGGCTTCAGTAATGGCTATGAAATGAAGAGCTGTCATTTTATATGTAAATTTGTATGGAAATTATGCCATTGATCGTTATTTCCCAGCCAACTGGACTGAATGCTATGTGACAAACTCTATGAGACTCGGATTTCATCTTTTCGATAAGTTATAAGTAGTAGTGGGAACTATCGAATGAATACTATCGAAACATTCGATAGTTGCAATTCATTCGAATAATTCGATAGTTGGTAAGAAAACATTCGCTGAAAACTATTCGAATAAAAATTATCGAATAGATACGTCATCTGCCTTGAAATATTGTATTCTAGTAATGCGGCAGCAAAAACCATTCATTTATAAAATTCATTCATTTATGAAATTCATTTATTCGTCAGGATCGATTATAATAAAATATTATCTGGATTTTAGTAGTCGCCCGGCGACGTAGGTTTCTTTCCGAGAAACCCGACAGCGGTCGGTGGCAATGCTATGAAAGAAGCCGCCATCTTTGATTTTTTGCGGAGTCATATAAAGATAAGGACACATTATTTTTTTTATTGAGGTGCTAGTATTTACACAGAAAATACATTGTGAAGGGCGCTGTTGCCATATATTGGTATTAGTTGATATTAGCAAAGAATATTATTGTTTGGCTTTAGTTAGTTAGTGATAGTATGTCTATATATTTTGCATTTTTTTATTAATATTCTGTTGTTACACTGCAATAATACTTGTTATTTTGGATGTAGGAAAATTATTTTTAATGTTTTTAAGCAAAGACTGGTTTAATAAAAAATAATAATAACAGTAATAATTTGTTATACCTATTAACAACAAAAATTAAAATAATTTAATATAAACATTATTTTTACGTAGTAGCAAAATATAAACAACAAATTAGAAGTCAAAATTATTTATATTAGATCCTATTTAAAAATAATATAATTTTTAAGCAACGTTGCTTTATTAAATAATAATAATTACAGAACTAATTTGTTATATTAACAACAAACTTTAAAATCGTGAAATATAAATATTTATTAATTTTCTAAGCATGAAGTGTAATGGAAGGAAAATATAAATAAAAAATTAGAAATCAAAATGATTTATATTAGGTACTTTATATTACTTTTTAACAATAATATTTACTTTTACTGGCATTTACTTTAAAAAATAAATGAAATATTTCTTTGTAAAAAACTACATGTAAGAGAATTAGCATAAACAAAATACAAACATCGTTAACTTTTTTTTAAAATTGGAACGTGTAAAACTTTCAATTTAATTTTTTCACCCCATAGTTTGAGTTCGATAACCACACATTTACTTAACCACATAACTTAAATATGACTATTAAGTTCAACTAATTCATATTATTAAAACATCTAAAATACAAATATGTATTTTTAAAATTAATTCTAAGTTCATCTCATCTCTCTTAAAAATCGCTACTTTTAAAAATTTCCCATTAAAAAATAGACCATATACCATATAAAATAAAATAATTGAAAGATCGGGCTACGGAAAATCACACAAATTTTTGGAAAAATTTTGACACCTGCACACGCACACAATCGTCAATTAAAAAAAACTACTATTTTAGTATTTTAAATATTTTAATAAACGCAAAAATAGCACAGTATTTATAAGGCGAATCATACAGAAATTTTGAGGCTCATTGGTTTTACCTTATTAAGTAATAGGTATCAGGTAGTAATTGTTAATTTTGAAGTTTAACTTCATATAATGTCATTTTAACAGAACGTCAACGTTTTTTTTTGTAGACGTATCTGTTTTAAAAAACTAAAGTGTCCTCGAATAGTTGAATTTACATATTTTAAATAGTTTTTTTCTTTAATCTTTGTATTTTTTTTTGTTTCCGACGACGGAAAGAGATAAACTTTCCGAAACGTTAAGCATTTTTTTGTTCGTTAGGCAAATTTGTATATCTATAAACCTAACTGCTAACAAGTAGTTTCCATTTGGATTAACGCAGCAGTATTTACAAAAAATGACTATTTTATTTTGTTGATTTTTTTGCAGTGGCGAAATACCCATATATAATTTTTTGGAAAGATGAATCCGCCATATAGGTACAGGCATTTTTTACTAATTATATTATAATATAACAAACCATATTCGCACAATTTTAGGGACTAAAATAGCATCCAGAGTACACAACAACTTTCCTAGAATGAATCCGGATATAACTTTAAATGGACTGCGTTAACATTAACTAACTTTCAACACCCGACTACATGGGAGGATATAGCAGGACAAAATTAGGTCTGTTTTGTTTTGAACGAGTTTGGATAGAGTTTAGAAAAGACGTGGTCAGAATGTAACATGGGTTGATACTACCAAGCTGATGAGCAAAGTTTTGCAAAACGTATATGTATATTGTTCTTAGAAATAATCCTTTACTAGCGTTTCAGAGTAATCCAAAATGCCAATTACATAGTTTATATGTCTATTTATTTTAAGCCAGTTTGTTTACTATACAGGTTGAGTCTGAAATAAGTGCAAATATTTTCTGGGCTAGTAGATCGCGATAAAAGAAACATATTTTCTCTTTACCGTTTTTCAAATAAATCTAAAATAACCGAGTTATTTTACTTTGAAAATTTCCAATTTTTTTTTTTTGTAAATTTAATCTACTACCTATGTTGCCGTATTATCAACAAATTATGTTTTTAACTAAAAAGCCAAAAAAAAAAAATCAAAAAATTTCCAACGGGGGCTGTTGAAAGGCTGTACCTACCTCAGGAAGCATCTTAGGGCATATCTTTATAGGACCTTTTTTTAAATTTTTATCTAGTACTCCTAAAAATAGTAAAAAAAGTTTATAGGGTGGAAAATGCATATTAAGGGAGTTAGGGGCACTAAAAGGGTGAATTTAAAAAACGGTTGTTTTGCAATTGTAGGCTTGAATAAAAAATCGGTAAAAAAACTTTTAAGTTAAACGGTTTTATCTTATGTGCACTGAAAACTAGAAAATAATAATAACAATTAGGTATTTTTTGAACTTCTAGAAATATTTTAGAACTAGGCAGAATAGCTTTTAGGCATATTAGACTAAAATAAAAACGTGGGGCCCCTCTGAAATCCTACCTATGGCAAAGCATATCTTTATACTTTGGTAGATCATGAGCTCGGCGTTCGCTGGTGAAGCCGCCACGGCTGGTTATTGACTGTCAAAATCTCCAGTTACGATTATAGTAAGTCGATGCAATCCACACTTAGTATAGAAGAAAGTATTACAGCAATAGTTAATGGGCCCCGTTTTTATTTTAGTCTAATATGCCTAAAAGCTATTCTGCCTAGTACTAAAATATTTCTGAACTAGAAGTTCAAAAATACCTAATTGTTATTATTATTTTCTAGTTTTCAGTGCACATAAGATAAAACCGTTTAACTTAAAAGTTTTTACCGATATTTTATTTTCTAGTTTTTAGTATTTAACGGAAATGCCTACCGAATATTCCTCATTCTATTTAATTCATTTAGTGCATCATTATTACATGGTTTTTACCTGATAATTTATTACAATCTGACGCTCAGGTGTTTCTGACGCTAACAACTCTCTCTGTCTGTCGCGTTCTGATGCTAGCCTAGACTCATGACGCTCAGGTGTTTCTGACGCTAACAACTCTCTTTGTCTCTCTCGTTGTGATACCAGCCTAGACTCATGACGCTCAGGCGTTTCTGCCGCTAACAACTGTCTCTGTCTATCACGTTGTGATGCTAGCCTGGACTCATGACGCTCAGGTGTTTCTGACTCTACCAGCTGCCTTTGTCTCTCACGTTGTGCTATTAATCTGGCATCATGTTGCTCAGGTGTTTCTGTTGCTAACCGTTCTCTTCGTTTCTGTAGTCGACTATAGGTTTCATTTTCACTTTCTTTTGCACGTTTCGTTCTATACTTTTCTTTCGCCTTTTCGAGCCTTCTTTTTCGTTGTGTAGCAGTTTCGTTTTTATTTTTGTTTGTGTTTTTATTTATTGTTTCCATGTTGTTCCCACGAGTAATGGACATTTTAACGGTCGACCCCAGAGGTCCAGTAGAGGGGCAAAGCTATAATATACAACAAGAGGCGCCCAATCTTGAGGGGAAACGCTTGCGACATTACATTTTTAGCCACCCTAATGCCATACAGTCCTCAGCACATTTTAACCTATTACCTTAACTTGGGTGGTAAAGCTACCGCTAACTACGTAGATACATCTAATCACCTATTTTTTTTATCTGTCCTTCTAACGTCACACAATCTTGGACACAACTGTTCTGGACACGACTGCTCATGCCCTCACCTAATACGCCATTTTGTAACGACGTCCATCTTGGATTTTAAATTTTGTCATAATCACAGTATTCTACTTGTGTAGCCCTTTCATTTGATACCCATATTGAGGGGGTTGTGGAAAAATATGAAATCCGCCATTTTGTACCGGCGGCCATCTTAGATTTACAATGTTATTGATATTACTATATTGTATTGTCATCGGAACTAAAGGTGTGTACCAAATTTCAGATCAATCTGACAACAGGAAGATACTTAAATTTCAATTTCTAATTTTGACCCAAATAAACAAACAAAGAAATAAATACCGTACGGGTCGAGCTAAATAAAACCGTTTAAAAACCAGATAAAATTTCTAAAAAAATTCTCTACCATAAATTTTGACCCTAAATCAAATGGTGATACCTACTGAAAAATTATTTGGAAAAGCGGAAAGGGTAGTTTTTGCAAGGGTAGGGGCTTGTTTCGCGAAAAACTTTTTTGAGGTTATTTTTTTTGCAACGTGGGTTTATTTTTTGAAAACTACATACTTTTCCTTATTAATCCTACAATTTCATAACAACCGTTTTTTAAATTTACCCTTTCTGTGCCCCTAACACCCTTAATATGCATTTTCCGCCCTATACTTATAGGAACTTTTTTTACTATAGTAGTCATGGCGACACTTTGGGCAGACAGCCACTTCCGGTCCAGACACCTAATTCCAGGAACCCAATCAGATAAGAACATGTAAAATACGTTAATAAATAAGAATAAATAGGTTTGAGCCGCGGCGAGCCGCTTTAAAACAGATATAAACAGGTCTAAACAAAAAATGAACAGGTCTGTTGTTTTAAACTAAAAGCTGTTCAAAGCAGTTCAAAAGCGGTTCACCGCGGCTCAAAACGGATTCATCTTTCCAAAAAATCATATATGGGTATTTCGCCACTGCAAGAAAATCTACAAAATAAAATAGTTATTTTTTGTAAATACTGCTGCGTTAATCCAAACGGAAACTACTTGTTAGCAGTTAGGTTTACAGATATACAAATTTGCCTAAGGAACAAAAAAATGCTTAGCGTTTCGGAAAGTTTATCTCTTTCCGTCGTCGGAAACAAAAAAAAATACAAAGATTAAAGAAAAAAACTATTTAAAATATGTAAATTCAACTATTCGAGGACACTTTAGTTTTTTAAAACAGATACGTCTATAAAAAAAACGTTGACGTTCTGTTAAAATGACATTATATCAAGTTAAACTTCAAAATTAACAATTACTACCTGATACCTATTACTTAATAAGGTAAAACCAATGAGCCCCAAAATTTCTGTATGATTCGCCTTATAAATACTGTGCTATTTTTGCGTTTATTAAAATATTTAAAATACTAAAATAGTAGTTTTTTTTAATTGACGATTGTGTGCGTGTGCAGGTGTCAAAATTTTCCAAAAATTTGTGTGATTTTCCGTAGCCCGATCTTTCAATTATTTTATTTTATATGGTATATGGTCTATTTTTAATGGGAAATTTTTAAAAGTAGCGATTTTAAGAGATGAGATGAACTTAGAATTAATTTTAAAAATACATATTTGTATTTTAGATGTTTTAATAATATGAATTAGTTGAACTTAATAGTCATATTTAAGTTATGTGGTTAAGTAAATGTGTGGTTATCGAACTCAAACTATGGGGTGAAAAAATTAAATTGAAAGTTTTACACGTTCCAATTTTAAAAAAAAGTTAACGATGTTTGTATTTTGTTTATGCTAATTCTCTTTACATGTAGTTTTTACAAAGAAATATTTCATTTATTTTTTAAAGTAAATGCCAGTAAAAGTAAATATTATTGTTAAAAGTAATATAAAGTACCTAATATAAATCATTTTGATTTCTAATTTTTTATTTATATTTTCCTTCCATTATACTGCATGCTTAGAAAATTAATAAATGTTTATATTTCATGATTTTAAAGTTTGTTGTTAATATAACAAATTAGTTCTGTAATTATTATTATTTAATAAACCAACGTTGCCAAAAAAATTAAAGACTATATTATTTTTAAATAGGATCTAATATAAATAATTTTGACATCTAATTTGTTGTTTATATTTTGCTACTGCGTAAAAAAATGTTTATATTAAATTATTTTAAATTTTGTTGTTAATAGGTATAACAAATTATTACTGTTATTATTATTTTTATTAAACCAGTCTTTGCTTAAAAACATTAAAAATCATTTTCTTACATCCAAAATAACAAGTATTATTGCAGTGTAAGAACAGAATATTAATAAAAAAATGCAAAATATATAGACATACTATCCCTAACTAATTAAAGCCAAACAATAATATTCTTTGCTAATATCAACTAATACCAATATATGGCAACAGCTCCCTTCATAATGTATTTTCTGTGTAAATACTAGCGCCTCAATAAAAAAAATAATGTGTCCTTATCTTTATATGACTCCGCAAAAAATCAAAGATGCCGGCTTCTTTCATAGCATTGCCACCGACCGCTGTCGGGTTTCTCGGAAAGAAACCTACGTCGCCGGGCGACAACTAAAATCCAGTTAATATTTTATTATAATCGATCCTGACGAATAAATGAATTTCATAAATGAATGGTTTTTGCTGCCGAATTACTAGAATACAATATTTCAAGGCAGATGACGGATCTATTCGATAATTTTTATTCGAATAGTTTTCAACGAATGTTTTCTTACCAACTATCGGAAGTGGCTGTCTGCCCAAAGTGTCGCCATGACTACTTACTATTTTTAGGAGTACTATCACCACCCGATTTGTTTTACACCATTTCAATGACACCCTGTATAGTTTTACCCAGTAAAATACACTATTTTTTACACTCTGTATAATGGATGGGCAAATTCTGATCTAATTGATACTGCGGTTTCTCCATCTTATCAAACTGCAAATAAACGGACCTTTAACATCAGCATTTTGCTCTTCAGGTACATAAATAAACTTTACAGTTGAACAACAAGAGCTACGATTTCTCCTACCGTTGTTATCTAAATAGTTTGGCTTCGAAGTAGAGCGGCAACTCGTAAGTTCGATAAACGTAAACAGAACTAGACATCCATTGTCCTGAATTATCTGAATTCTGGCTAAAACCACAGCTATAATGTCCAAAGCGAAAGGTTTATTTTGAATAAGGAATCACCCCCTGAAGTTTTTCGCATTTGTTTTGAAACACCCTGTAGATGCAATATGAAGTCGGTCGTAAAATCTGCAAAATTCTTATGGCTTGTTGTAGACAATTCTCTGAAATGGGACATGCATATCGACGTTTTGTCGAAAAAATTAAGCTCTGCCTGTTTTACGTTAAGATCTGTTTCTAAGGAGCTTAACTTGTAAGTGGTTAGAACAGTTTATTATGCACTTTTTGAGTCGTACCTCAGGTATGCCCTTCCATTCTGGGGTACGTGTTGTGCGACTCAATTTGACCGCATTTTTAAGCTCCAGAAGAGAGCTGTTCGATATTCACTGGGACTAAACAGCAGAAATCATTGCCAGGACTTTTTTAAAAATTAAAAATAATAACTCTCCCTTCCTTATTTATATTTGAATCCGTTTGCCTAATATGTAAGCATGTATCAGCTTTTCAAGAAAGGCTATCTCACACTTATCCACTCAGGAACGCCGAGCAAGATCTTTATCTACCTACCCCACGCTCAGAGATAGTTAAAAGTTCAATATTATACAACTAGAAAAAAATGCACAATCACCTGCCATTTGAAATCAAATCCATAACATCATTTTCTATATTTACGAACGACATCGAAATAAATTTATTTAGAGATCATTGATATTTACTATAAACTAACTAAATATTTTTGAATATTATTTTTATTTTTTTATTCTTTGACATTGTAAACGTTTTTAAATGTTTATTTTAAACAATAAGACTGACAATGTTATTTGTATAATGTTTCGTATTCTCTTTTGTTTGTTTGTTTACTTTACTTTTGTCTACAAATTGTAAAAAATTTTGACAATAAAGGCGTTTATTTAATTTTTATTATAATTACATAATTTGCGTAATCATGAGAGTCACATTCTTTTTATCGAATGTAGTAATAAAAATTAAATTTAAGGCAGAGCACACTGTATTATTTTTTATGTACAGGATGTCCCATTTTTGCGTGTCATTGTTTGACATTGATACATTCTTGAAGAATTGATGTCTGAAATATTATTTTTTTGTGTCATGAAATATTCTATTAAAGGGAAAGTCTTGATGAATAATAGATAATGTGGCGGAAATAGTTGCCAACAAATATGTTGTAATATGATTTGTGTATATCGTTATTACATCTTTCCGTTATACACTCTAAAGCCCCATACTCACACTTCGCTACTTCACTTCCTTCCTTCGTCGCGTCCCTTCGTCCAAAAATCTTATATTTACTATGGGAAATGTCGATTTTATGCGACTGTGTGCTCCTTCGTCCCTTCGTCAAAACGCTCCTTCGTCCGTTTACTTCCTCGAAACGCTCCTTCCCCGTACTGTCGGTTTTTGGACGAAGTAGCAAAGGAATTATCACGAACACAAAAAAATATTAAAATATATAAAATATATAAATTGATCTTGGATTTCATTCGTAGTTGATTTCTTGATTTGGCAGAACGTCTGTACAGGGTGTCGCATTTTCGTGTGTTTTGCAGGGTTTCGTTTATGAGTCGAGATACAAAGATGCGGTTTTCACATTACGCTGTTACTTTTTTATGAAACTAAAGATGCTACATACAGATATGTCCTAGCTGTCTTACTTCCTAAAATACAGGACGAATCTGAAATTATTGCATTTTTCGATCCCCTTTGTATCATAACTTATCGAAAAGGTGAAAACGGTCTCCCGTACAGTTTTTCACGTAGAATGCAGTGACGTAACTATTTCTTCGTTGGAATCTGTTTTTTTAAATTGACTAAAACTTATATGTTTTTTTAAATGCGATACTTTGTATATTACCGTAAAATGGGGGGAATGGAAACATAGTGGTGAATAGAAACAAAATTTCTGAAAAAAATCAAATCACGATTAAAAAATGTACGAAGGAAGGAAGCGAAGGGACGAAGGAACGAAGTGAAGTGACGAAGTAACGCCAGGAAGGGACGAAGGAGCGAAGTGTGAGTATGGGGCTTAAGACCCTAATTGTGCAAATAATTTAAAAACGGCTTAACCGGACGTTGATCGGTAGCCTGTTCTAATCAAGTACATTAAAAAGTTCCATTAAAAGTTTCTTCTAAAATCAATAGGTAGTCAATAAACAGTACCCTTAAAATCTACATGTTATTTCCTACCCGGTATATTCCTTCCGGAAAACTTTTTAAACATAAATCTCACCTGGTTGCATAAATAAAACTACCTGAGTGCCTGTCTCCTACCTATTGAATTTCCCAGATGCCTTTTAAATTGAAAAGCTTATTGCGAACCCAGACCTGGTTAAACTACGGTAGGAGCAGGTTTGATACCGGAACGTTTTGGTTTAAAATATTGTGGAAAACGTCAAAATGTTGACGTCTTTCTAAATTTCAATACGTCTATTATTAAAAAAATTTATCTTTTATTGCATTTTTAATTTTTTTTTTTTTTTTTTTTTTTTTTTTTTTTTTTTTTTTTTTTTTTTTAATATTAGAAATATAAATTGAAAAGTACTTTATTAATAAACTGTTAAACTCGTTAGACAGCTCAAGTGAAGATTCCCAAGTAGCATTTTGACGACTTGCGACCACATGTTTACTAAACACAACGTTGGATTAGTTACAAAAAATAGTTACCTCCCTACCTTGGGTATTAAAATAAATTTAAACGTATTTTTTACTTCAATACGTTGTGCCGACGTGACTAGTACCCCTACAGCAAAGTAGAGAAGCTTCTGCGACGTCGAATAATAGTTGTCTTGTAACTTTTTTGCTTAAGTGGTCTTTAGATGATTCGGACAACGTAGTTACAACGTTGGACAAAATAGAGTTTTCCGACGTCAGTATCAGGACCTATTCCAACGTTATGCAAACGTCCGCGTCGTCTGTTTTACTAATTCCAACGTTGTGTAGATTTCCTTATTCTTAACGTTGGTAGGACGTCGAGTCACTATCTTTTTGCAACTGTATTGGACCATAACCTTAAATTTTAAAATTTCACTTTTATTGTTCTGTTCAGTCAGTATCTAGTTTATTAATTTAATAAAAAAAAAAAAAAAAGTTTCTTTTTATTTTTTTAGTAAAAAAAAAAAACTTTTTTTTATGTATTGATGATTATTTTATTATTTTATGATTTTTAATTAATAAAATGTTTTTTTTTTTTTTCTAAAAAATCTTCTTAATTATAATTATAAACTAATATATTGATATTTTTATATTATTTTAACTAATCATTAATATCGGATCAGTTTTTTTTTTTTGTGAAAAAAAAAAAAAAATTTTTTTTATTTGTTTCTCTACTCTCCTTTGATGGTTTTTTTTTTTTTTCTTTTTTTTTCTTGTATATTATAATAAATTTCAGAGAGGACTGAAGCAACAACGCTTTTAGAGCGTTTTCTTTTAGGATTTGATATGATACTAATTATGAGTGCTATATTTCTACGTAGCGATAGACTTATTTACTATCTCTGGTTGTGTAAGTTTTGCGGCGATATACTGCGTGTAGCGTCGTATTGATTTGTCGTTAGCTGCTGTTTTGTTCTAGTATGGCGTGTCTACTCAGTATTATGCTTACAGTCATTTTAAATTCTCTCCCCTAAAACAGAGAAGAGGTGATGCTAAATATGCGCGCTCTCATGTTGTTAAATAAGAAAATTGTTTTCGTTTCCTAAAAAATAGCAATTTCTCTTGCTTGAATACATTAAAGAAACCCTAATAAACACTCGAACAATTCGTTTCGGGGCTCTGAAAAAAGAGACTACTTAAAATTAGATAACTCCCTGAAAGGAATTAAAACTCTTTAATATTAAGGGTTGTATGGTCTGTGGCCCGGATTAGAACTATTTTTCAGAAGTAAGATAACAATACATTTACTCAATTAAAGTGTGTTATTGCGATTGTAACTTTCTTTGCCTGGGTAACGAGTTACAGAGTCGGGTATTAAACCAAATATGTCCAAAACATCCTCCATGGTCATATACTTTTTGTTTTGTCTTTTCCTTCCACTGGCCATCTGACATAATTGGTCTCTTAACTAAATCATAAAAATTAATATTTTTTACTATGAATTATCCCAAAATTCCTAGGATAAAACGCGACTTAGGCGCCATATTAGTTTTTGTATTTTCTGTGAATTAGGATTTTTAACAACGTTGCAGTTTGTAATAAATTAGGCTTCTAGCCAACGTCGGTATCCAACGTCGTTTCGATCCAAAAATTATTCTCCAAACTAGTGCAGACTAGGGTTGGCACGAGGTTGTGCCGACGTTGCGCCCCGACGTTTGGTCGCGTCACACAACGTTGTCCCGACGTCCAAATGCTGCTTGGGTTTGCAGGTCCAATATTAAAACAGATCAATAATAAATAAACAAATCTAATCAATATTTATATTTTTATAGCTTACAAAACATTCACGATTACTTGTTGTCTGGTTTTTCATGTTTTCTTTAAGTGTTCCTGACTCTAAGAAACAATGGCTGCATGATAAGTTTAAATGATCTTATGAAAAGGAATACAAAAATTTTCAAAAATGGAAGCAATTAAAAAACGTGCGAGAAGAAATACAGTTTTTAACCTATCCTAGCTGTTAAAGTATTATTTAATCTACTCTTGCGGTTAAAGTACTATTTTATCTACTCTTTTTGATAGATATTAGGCAATTTTAACAGTTGCTATGGAGAAAAAGTCCAAAGTTAGCCTTTTTAACAAGAACCATACCGGATTTAATACACCCAATATTTCAAACTCTTTAAATTGGTATCGATTGGTTCTTAATTAGGACGTCGGTTCATTAATTCGGCTCTTAATAGCTTTTTAAGACAAAAGGCCTTTTAAAGATACGGACCCTATCGAGTAGACCACTTATTTAGCTGCCACTATCAATTCGGCTGAATAATAAATGAAAGAAGAGCCGAAAAGAAGGAGTTTGTAAATTGTAACGGGATTAGAAATGTTGCTAAAATGTGTAGGGTATCGATTTTACGATTTCTCATATAATTTTAAAGAAGTTTTAAACAAAAAACAAGTCCAAGACTACCGCTAGATTTGCAAGACTGAGACTAAGACCTACTAGTACGAGACATAGTCATAGTCAAGAGGAGGAACAAGACTCAGCATGGCAAGATTTTTGCGGGCTTGCAATCTTGCATTTTTTCACGATTTTGATTACAATAATTAAAAAATATATCGCAATTTTTATTAGGTACTCCTCCCTCTATAATTTATTAAATAAAAAATGATTCCCCAACACTATTGTATGGGATTTATGGTATCTAAACAGTAAAATTTCTTTAAAAAGTTTTGTTTGCATTAAATCACTTAAAATACTATTTATTTAAAGATTTTCTATGTAGAATTTTTAGAATTTAGAATGAGTGGGAGGGGGGTTAATCACTTCGACCTTACAGATCCATTGTGTCCCCCTTTCTTGAATCATAACCCATCATACAGTCCCAGGGCTTTGACAAAAGCCAGTATCTGGGACGGTTTTATAGAGGGTGGTTCTCCATCTCCAATATCAGTCGTACCAAAATTCATGGCACGAATGGTTGTCGTCTCGGCGCACTCGGTGATGAGGTGTACTGGTGTTTCCCCATCTTCCCCACAGAATCTGCATTCGCCGTTTCTTCTTAGTTTCAATCTACTGAGGTGTTCATTGAGGAGACAGTGTCCTGTTAAAAACCCCGTGACAATCCGAAGATTGTTCTTACTCAGACCCAGGAAGATCTGTGATTTTTCTTGATCATAAGCCCTCAGAAACTTCTTCGAGTGTCTTAGACCATTGCAAGATTTCCATTCCAGGTTGCGGATGGAATCTTCCAAGTTCTTGAGTTCCGCCTTGAGTTGGTTAGCACTTGGAAAGCAGAACGGTTCTGGTCCAGTTAGTGGAGTGTTCGCTAATTTTCTATGTAAAAAGTACCTCTAGTAAAAATCTATTAAGACTTGCAGGAGTCTTGCAGCAAGTCCAAGAGCAAGACCAAGACTGGACCCCGCAAGATTAAAACCAAGAAAGTGTTTTCTCTTATATTTGCTCAGCACTAGAATTTATTAATATTTATTATCATATTCTTGCTTCCAAATAAAAATACAATACTACGATTTTTTACATAGAACATTGAACTTTATATCATAAATTACAAGATTTTTCTTCGAAACTATACGGGGTGAGTCTCAAAAGTGGCTCACCCCCTATAACTTTTTTAATTTTTCAGATAAAGAAACAAGCTTTGTTATGTTAGTATACAGGGTGTTTCAAAACAAATGCGAAAAACTTTAGGGGGTGATTCCTTGTTCAAAATAAAGGGTAGTTTGCTTTATAAACGTTGGGTCAAAAGTCAACCATTAGGGAGATATCGCGGTACAAAAATGGCGGAAAAATAATGTTTTTATTTTTTATCTTGAAAACGAAAAGAGATAGACTAATGAAATTTTATGGAAGCATTACTGTTATGAAAACACACTTTCAGGTAATTTTTTTACTTTTTTAAAATGAGTGGAAGGGGTTGAAATAAACTACCCATATCATTCTTGTTAACGAAATTTAAAGAAAAATTTTATCAAACACATGCAAATGCTTTAATTTGGATAGTTTAGTTTGTTTAGTAACTTTTTTACCTCTTGTGTTTTTTTGATAAAGCTCACCGATTAGAAATTAAAAAATAAAATGTAAAGCATTACATGTCAGGACAAAAAACATTTTTAGATTAAGAATCTAGTGATAATAACGATAATAATAATCATCTAGATAATAACGTATTGCAGTAGAGTAATGTCAAATAAAATAATATTAGGAACATCCTAAAAGTAACAGCGGCCGACTAGATTTTTCCTAAAAAATTACAGCAGCCTACTAGATTCTTTATCAGAAAATGTTTTTGTCCTGACATGTAATGCTTTACATTTTATTTTTAATTTCAAATCGGTGAGGATTTTATCAAAAATACAAGAGATAAAAAGTGTCTAAACAAACTAAACTATCCAAATTAATTTTTTTGCATGTGTTTGATAAGATTTTTCTTTAAATTTCGTTAACAAGAATGATAGGGGTAGTTTATTTCAATCCCTTCCACTCATTTTAAAAAAGTGAAAAAATTACCAGAAAGTGTGTTTTCATAACAGTAATGCTTCCATAAAATTTTATTAGTCTATCTCTTTTCGTTTTCAAGATAAAAAATAAAAACATTATTTTTCCGCCATCTTTGTACCGCAATATCTCCCTAATGGTTGAATTTTGACCCAACGTTTATGAAGCAAACTACCCTTTATTTTGAACAAGGAATCACCCCCTAAAGTTTTTCGCATTTGTTTTGAAACACCCTGTATGTACCGCTTAAAGATCGTCATTTCCAGTGAAACAGGAAGTGACCTAAAACAATTGAATACGTCAATCAATCCTAATTTATTTCATATATTATCATACCAAATTTCGTTTTTTTATCTGAACAAATAAGAAAGTTATAGAGGTGAGCCACTTTTGAGACGCACCCGGTATATGAGAAAGCGCCTTCAAAATAGTCTTTATGTATTTGGGTACCATCTTGTATTATTAACATATAATATTACCAACATAGATTAGTAACCTTTTAACAGTCCCTTATGAAAATTGTATTAACAGGCTTTTATCAGCACATTTTTTAGAACTAATTAAATAATAATTATGATTATTTTGGAAAACTAATTAAATTATAATGGATTATTTATTTTTCAGGAGGATTGCCTACAGTGGACTGGAACATGTACCCAATCTAAATGGCCTCAACACAAGCTCAGTCCTACATATGGTGTAAGTAATATTTAATCACATGAAAAATTATGTTCAAGCTTTGTATTTCTTTGTATTTTCTGAGCCTGTTATATATTTTTTATTATTTTTCTGCAATTCCTTTTATTTAGAGACATTGTGACAGAACTTAAATTAACAGTGACATTATTGTGAATTTCAAAAGAAAGAGTGTAAAATTGTTGCACCTACCTATTTAAGACTCGCCCTGTATAATACAAGTTACATGTAGTAAACCAGTGAATTATGAAATTCACTTAGAATTAAAGTAATTATATATTTTTCTTGTATTTTAGCTTTTATTATCAAAAATAATTAGAATACGTTAATTTAACTTAGATATTTCAGTAGCGTATCTGATATATTTGTTATTAAATTAATATAATTTTTATAACTGATCCATTTTTATTAAAAATATATTGTTTAACAAGTTTTAATAAACAATAATACTTATTGGACAACGCAAAACTAATCCTCCATGTTATTGAGTCTATTTTTAAACGTTTTAAATAAAATTAGAATGTCACTGATGAACCGCAATTTAAGTCAGCTCTATTATCACCCCATTGTACTTCACCTAATTGTGTTGATAGGCTCTTTCCTTAATCCTTTTATTCAAAGTAATCAAGCAATAGAAAATGTTCTCTCATAATAGACTAGTATATGATACTCATTTATTTTTATATTCATTCAGGGCAAGAAACCATTTTAGTAAAATAACATTGCAGACTAAATTACCCTAACATATACAGTATGTTCCCGGATTGTCTTTAACAGAGGAAAAACTTTTTTATTATTAAAAATTTTGTTAAAATATATTCTTCATAAAAATTTTTGCTTGTTCTAAAATGGTTAATCCCATTTTCATACTACTATATTTTTGTAACGTAAGGTTGAATTTGTAAACGGTTTTATTTAGCTCGACCCGTACGGTATTTATTTATTTGTTTGGGTCAAAATTAGAAATTGAAATTTAAGTACCTTCCTGTTGTCAGATTGATCTGAAATTTGGTACACACCTTTAGTTCCGATGACAATACAATATAGTAATATCAATAACATTGTAAATCTAAGATGGCCGCCGATACAAAATGGCGGATTTCATATTTTCCACAACCCCCTCAATATGGGTATCAAATGAAAGGGCTACACTAGTAGAATACTGTGATTATGACAAAATTTAAAATCCAA
The DNA here is from genome assembly GCF_002938485.1 of Sitophilus oryzae. NCBI lineage: Eukaryota > Metazoa > Arthropoda > Insecta > Coleoptera > Curculionidae > Sitophilus > Sitophilus oryzae. The sequence continues at coordinate 1,550,686 of NW_022146870.1, read as the reverse complement.
GATGGACGTCGTTACAAAATGGCGTATTAGGTGAGGGCATGAGTAGTCGTGTCCAGAACAGTTGTGTCCAAGATTGTGTGACGTTAGAAGGACAGATAAAAAAAATAGGTGATGAATTTGTGAAAATGTTGCGGTCCAACATTGACGTTACAAAAGGATTGGTAAATGGTGCTATAGGCCACATTACAGAAATTGTTTGGCCTCAGCTCCGTCGAACCCAAATGTACGAAACAGATATACCATCAGTTTGGATTGACTTTGGCAGAGGCGGCCTACATGTTATACACCCGAAAGCCATACACTTTCCAGCAAAATTCAATTATGGTACGGCTGAAAGAAGGATGTTACCCTTAATTTTGTCATGGGCATCCACCGTCCATAAAATGCAGGGCAGCACAGTCGATCATGCAGTAGTGTATTTGGGCTCAAAATTGTTTGAGAAAGGGCCAGCATACGTGGCTCTAAGTCGAGTCAAGTCTCTGGAAGGGCTATGTATTGAGGAATTAGATTGTAATAAATTATCAGGTAAAAAACCATGTAATAATGATGCACTAAATGAATTAAATAGAATGAAGAATATTCGGTAGGCATCTCCGTTAAATACTAAAAACTAGAAAATAAAAAATCGGTAAAAAACTTTTAAGTTAAACGGTTTTATCTTATGTGCACTGAAAACTAGAAAATAATAATAACAATTAGGTATTTTGAACTTCTAGTTCAGAAATATTTTAGTACTAGGCAGAATAGCTTTTAGGCATATTAGACTAAAATATAAACGTGGGGCCCCTCTGAAATCCTACCTATGGCAAAGCATATCTTTATACTTTGGTAGATCATGAGCTCGGCGTTCGCTGGTGAAGCCGCCACGGCTGGTTATTGATTGTCAAAATCTCCAGTTACGATTATAGTAAGTCGATGCAATCCACACTTAGTATAGAAGAAAGTATTACAGCAATAGTTAATGGGCCCCACGTTTTTATTATTTCGTCTGTCTCGGCGGTACGGCATCGGCACCCAGGTTTCGCTTCCATATTACCATGGTAGGGATTTGTAAAGAAAATCCGGAGACATACTTTATATAAACGTATTTTTTTTTGTTGCAGAGATTTGGATCACAACAAAATCAAAAGAATATCAACGGGGGAGATCAGCAACATCGCATTAAGCCAAATGTAAGTGTAGACTCGTTACGGAGTCATTAGCAAGATTATTCCGAATGTTAATAAAACTTTTTAACTTTTTTCTCTCTAAATAAATTTTATCTCATTCTCGTTACGTTACAAGGACTGAGATAGGAAAAAAATCGTGTTTTTAAAGGAAAACTAGATATAAAAACTTTGGCGATAACTTCATTTCGGAAAAAACTTAGGACATCTGTTGGATTTTTATTACGGGAGTTGAGATAAGCAATCAAAATAAGTTTGGGAATTTATGTGGATAGATTACTTTTCGTAAACCTTGCTTACAAACTATATAGGGTGTTTCTAATTCAACCCCCATAATTAGAATCCTGAAAACTACAGGGTGCTTCAAAAAACATGTTCCATCTCTAACAAGACGGGAGATTCTTCTCTTAAAATTAACATATATTTTTTATATCAACATAGGGCCGATTCTGCTTTGTTTCGTCGCTACAGGGTGTTAAAGTCTTATTTTTTTTTCGATTTATTATAATTTTCTTCCAAGTGCTTTTAGAGGTTCCCATGAAATTTTGGGAGTAGGACATATTTTTTAATGCTAAAAAAGGTGTCAACATATTCACCAGAGATATTCATACGAGATATTCTGGAATATTTTTCTAAAAAAAAACAATAAAATATGTAGCATTTATAGGAACTGTTACCCTCAAAATTTCATTCGAATTACAAAAATTACTTGGAAGAAAATTATAATAAATCGAAAGATTATTAAGATTTTAACACCCTGTAGCTACGAAACAAAGCAGAATCGGACCTATGTTAATATGAAAAATAAGTCTTATTTTTACGTGAGGAATCTCCTCAAGGAAGAAAGAAACATTTTTTTGAAACGCCCCGTATAGAAATTTTTATTTTTTCGAAACTTAAAATAAAAAATGTTTCCATGTAGACATAGAAAATCTCTTGTAAATTTTAAAATTGGTGAATAAAAATAAATTTAGACCATTTTATTCTACAGAAAAATGTGTTGTGTGAAACTTTTTAAAGAACTCTTTAAAATGAAGCCTATGGCCCTAATGACAAATCCATTTCTGTCAAAATCAGAGATCTGTCAAAATCAGAGATCTGTCAAAAATACACCAAGTTATATTCTCTAAATGAAAAATGACAAAACTTACACTGTAAACATAATAGAATCTTGAAAAAAATCAAATATAGTTCGTAGATGACTAAACAAACTACTTCAAAAAAAAATTATTTACGTTCGTCATTCTTGGTGTTCGAAATATTTAAATGACTTAAAATTATGCTTCATTAAAATGCGACAAACAGTGGTACGATGCTTATCAACTATTTCTCCAAGTATTCCGGTAGTTACTTGTTAGTCTTTCACTTGTAACAGAGTATTTTATTTATTTTCACTTATTTTTTCTCGATGATCCTTGTCAATATTATTCTTTTTTTTATATTTACATTCCTTAGTATCTGTTCCTATTGAAATTCTTCTTTTTACATTATTTATAGGCTTTAGTAACTGTTCTGGGCTATTTGAAAAATGTACAAAAAATTAATACTTTACACCCTGTAAAATATTTTCTCCATAATACCACTAAACTATTTTTAGCTGACCATACCAACATGTATGGTAGGTTATTAAAATCGGCAAAAAAAAGTTTTTTTAATTTCACTCAAAATGTGTTATTTGGGTCATAAATGAAATAAATACCAAATATTTTTATGGTGTCCGTCTGTCCGTCTGTCCGTCTCTCCGTCTGTCCGTCTGTCCGTCTGTCCGTCAGTCCGTCTGTCCGTCTGTCCGTCTGTCCGTCTGTCCGTCTGTCCGTCTGTCCGTCTGTCCGTCTGTCCGTCTGTCCGTCTGTCCGTCTGTCCGTCTGTCCGTCTGTCCGTCTGTCCGTCTGTCCGTCTGTCCGTTCGTCCGTCTGTCCGTCTGTCCGTCTGTCCGTCTGTCCGTCTGTCCGTCTGTCCGTCTGTCCGTCTCTGTCCGTCTGTCCGTCTGTCCGTTCGTCCGTCCTGTCCGTCCGTCCGTCTGTCCGTCTGTCCGTCTGTCCGTCTGTCCGTCTGTCCGTCTGTCCGTCTGTCCGTCTCCGTCCGTCTGTCCGTCTGTCCGTCTGTCCGTCTGTCCGTCTGTCCGTCTGTCCGTCTGTCCGTCTGTCCGTCTGTCCGTCTGTCCGTCTGTCCGTCTGTCCGTCTGTCCGTCTGTCCGTCTGTCCGTCTGTCCGTCTGTCCGTCTGTCCGTCTGTCCGTCTGTCCGTCTGTCCGTTCGTCCGTCTGTCCGTCTGTCCGTCTGTCCGTCTGTCCGTCTGTCCGTCTGTCCGTCTGTCCGTCTGTCCGTCTGTCCGTCTGTCCGATCTGTCCGTCTGTCCGTCTGTCCGTCTGTCCGTTCTGTCCGTCTGTCCGTCTGTCCGTCTGTCCGTTCGTCCGTCTGTCCGTCTGTCCGTCTGTCCGTTCGTCCGTCTGTCCGTCTGTCGTTCTGTCCGTCTGTCCGTCTGTCCGATCTGTCCGATCTGTCCGTCTGTCCGTCTGTCCGTCTGTCCGTCTGTCCGTCTGTCCGTCTGTCCGTCTGTCCGTCTGTCCGTCTGTCCGTCTGTCCGTCTGTCCGTCTGTCCGTCTGTCCGTCTGTCCGTCTGTCCGTCTGTCCGTCTGTCCGTCTGTCCGTCTGTCCGTCTGTCCGTCTGTCCGTCTGTCTGTCTGTCTGTCTGGCTGTCTGTTTTTAATTTTTAATTTTAACCGATTTTAACCAAATTTGGCACAAAAATACTGTGGCACCCGACAATCTGGCCATTAGTTTTTGGTGGGGGTGGGGGGTTGTTAAGGGGGTATAGGAGGGGGCTAAAAATTTTTAAAAATCGTAATTCCAAAATTACAGTAGCTAGCGAAATGCGGTTTTCAAATTAAGATTAGGAATAATATTTGCAACAAAATCCATACATATATAAAAGCTCAAAGGGCTTTTGAGCTTTTATATATGTTTTTTTTGTTACATCCATCCCGCCGAAACTGCTTTACCAATCTTGATGATTCTTTTTTTAAATGAAAAGTATATATGTCTAGATTTGTTATGAAGTATTTATAAATTGTTGAATGGCTATTTCTTTGTGTAAATTGACTAAAATAATAAAACATACCTGAAAAACACCTACACACAATACCTCCAGAAATAAATTATTTGTCATTGTCAGTGGTTTGTCAGATAGATTATATGTCAAGTTTTTAGATATTTTAGGGATCAGTTCATACAGCCAGCTTTAGATACATAAATATTAGAACAAAAGTTCGTTTAAACGACATTAGTGAATTAACTACACAAAGCGATTTTAGGAAATTCATCCTCTTAGAGAGTAAAATTATGTCGGAACAATTTGTTGTACGAAAATTCCTTACTATGTGGTCTAGAAGAATGAAATCCTACAAAAAGAAATAGAAGAGATTTTTGAAATTCGTTTTTTATCTAGTAGGTATATTTGATCCCAGAAACACGATTATGAGTTTTTTCGCGAAATTTTTTTTGAAAATTTGGAATTTTTTGAAAAACCTTTTGGATTTTTTTTTAGTTTTTAGTTAAAAACCATAATTTCTTGATAATATGGTAACATAGATAGGTAGAAGATTAAATTTACAAGACAGAAAAACCCGTGCTGCAGTGGTTCTCAAAATTTAAGCAAAAAACATTTTTTTTTTGGAAATTTTTAAAGTAATTCGAAAGAATTATTTGAAAAACGGTAAAGAGAAAATATGTTTTTTTATCGAGATCTACCAGCCCTGAAAATATTTGCACTTATTCAAAACCTGTATAATACCCAGAAAATCGACAATTGATAACTTTTATATGAAATACGAGTAGCTCTAAAACTCTTAAAAACATAGTTTAAATAGGGCATTTTTTGTAAGGCTCACTAGCTCTATATACAAAGTAAATCATTTAATCAATGCATGAACTATTCCAGGTGTAACGCGAACGTAGTCGCGGGAAAAACCTAGTTTATAATAACATCAAAATCAGTCAAAGTCGCAGTTGAGATATTAACATATTTTAGTATGTTAATAGTTGTATAATTCATAATTCAGAAATTATTTTTGACAACAATAACGTCAATTTGACATTAAATACTTCAAAAGGAATCAGTAGAAACTATTGAAAATAAACAATTTGCTTCATTTTAAGGAGTTCTTTAAAAAGTTTCAAATATTTTTTTTTGTAAAATAAAACGGGAAAAACTTATTCATTATTTTTAAAATTTACACGGGATTTCCTATATTCAGCTCGGCGCGGCGATGCAACAGACTGTACACACCTTTTTTGACGTACTGTACATAAATTAAACATTTTATTTTGCAGGATATTGAGTTTCAACGAGATAGAAATTATAGAAGAAGCTGCGTTTGCCGAGTCTCAAATTGCCTCGCTGTGAGTATACATTATTTCTCTTTAATTTTAACTATATAAACTATAAAAAAATCAGGAAAACACTTTATTATCGGGGGTTGCTATTATATTAAAACGGAACTTAACAGGAAAACGATGGAAAATTTAAATTAGATTTTTCGAGATCATTTTGTTTATGTAGCAGATATAATAATAATTTTTGTTATTTTTGGAGAGGGTAAACAAATTTTGATGAAAAAAAATTAATGTGCAGATACTTCATTTTAGGTATTATACAGAGTCGCTGGAAACGGTCGACTATTAACTAAAATATAGAAGGTACCGCAAAAAGTTAAATACAAAAGTTACAAGGTTTTTAAATATCTATTATACAGGGTCGGTCATAAAATCGTGGCACATTAAAGTTTTATTTTTTTTAAATAGAACCCCCTGTATATTAATGCATATTTCAATTCTTCCTTCAATTCAGAGCAAAAATCGAAATACACACAATGTACTTTAAACCCCAAACAAATATGCAATAATATAAAACCATTTAAAAAAAATAAAGTTTGATGTGCCACAACTTTATGAACGACCCTGTATACTTAAATTTACTAGTAGCTAATAGACATTCAAAAACCCCTTACAACAGTATCACAGTTTTGGCAGAATGGCGTCATTAAATAAAACCAAACAAATCGAAATTAATTAAATCGAATGGTTTAAGTGATATTTTCAAATGTCAATAAGTCGGAAACGGTTGCTTTGAGGTACATTATGTGTATTTCGATTTTTGCTTAGAATTGAAGGAAGAATTGAAATATATAATAATATACAGGGGGTTCTATTTAAAAAAATGAAACTTTGATGTGCCACGACTTTATGAACGACCCTGTATACTTAAATTTATTACTCACTAATAGATATTTAAACATCCTATAAACTGTGTATTTAACTTTTTGCGGTACCTCCTATATTTTACCTAATAATCGATCGTTTCCGTATATAAAAACGACCCTGTATGAGAAAACAAAATTGCCGAAGTCTATTTTGTATTTCGGTTATTGTAAATTTTTGAATATTAACTTATATGGATTTTGAAGGAGCTTTTAATGTTATATTTGTTATTTTTGCAGCGTTTTTCGAGGAAATACCAAACTTAAAGTACTGCACCGAAGAGCTTTCCAAGGATTACATAACCTGCGCCACATGTAAGTATAAGTCAGGCGGCACAAAAGCTAGGCATCTGCATTGTCTGTAAAATAAGCTTTTCAATTTAAAAGGCATCTGGGAAATTCAATAGGTAGGAGACAGGCACTGAGGTAGTTTTATTTATGCAACCAGGTGAGATTTATGTTTAAAAAGTTTTCCGGAAGGAATATACCGGGTAGGAAATAACATGTAGATTTTAAGGGTACTGTTTATTGACTACCTATTGATTTTAGAAGAAACTTTTAATGGAACTTTTTAAAGTACTTGATTAGAACAGGCTACCGATCAACGTCCGGTTAAGCCGTTTTTAAATTATTTGCACAATTAGGGTCTTAAGCCCCATACTCACACTTCGCTCCTTCGTCTCTTCCTCGCGTCACTTCACTTCGTTCCTTCGTTCCTTCGCTTCCTTTCTTCGTCCATTCGATGCTTGGAAATTAGTCGCTTATGCAACAGCACACCACAAAATATTTTTAATATAGCAGCTACATGTTTATTACGAAATATATAGTAACCTCTAAAAATTTTAAAAAATCCATAAAAGGCCCATAATTTTTATTTTATAAAACTGCAATTCTTTGTCGTGTCAAAAATAAAAATTGAATTTTAATAATATATATTGCAGTATCATGTATAAGGTATATCAGTATGAATGTACAAGGCGAGTCAACAATAGAGTAAAGTTTATTATGTAATTTATATCGAAACTATGAAATATGACATACTAATTAAACGTTGAGGGCAATCCCCATTTTTTCAGATATTTTTGTAAAGGCATCATGCACACTATTTCTATTTTTTTTTATTTTTGTCGCTACGATTACATAAATATGGACATGTATTTTTTCACAAATATGAAGACAATATTGTTTTTTTCTTCCATTTTTTAGACTATTGTGTGTGAATTATTTTTATATCGACTGGCGATTGCTAGATGTACAGGATGTCCCATTTTTGTGTGTTTTATGGGGTTTCTGGTTGATGAGTAGAGATATAAAGATGATATCGAAAAGGTGAAAAGGATCAGTGATGGGCGGTGGGTAAGTACCCAATTTGTAGATAAATAAAATCTGGGTATATACAGAGTTGTTCATCACATACGACACGGAGTATTGTAGCTAAACGACTAGATTTTTACAAATTGTAAGTTTTGGGTTCGTTGAAGGACTATTAGAGCTACAATTTAAAAATATTTTTACAAGATACAGAGTGTCCCAAATAAGCAAAAAATATCAAAGTTGTATTTTTTTAAATGGAACACCCTGTATATTATTACATTTTAGTTTCTACGATTAAATAAAGGTAAATTTGATTAAGGTTTATTATACTTAAACATTACGTTTTTGAAATATTTTCAATTTTGTGAAATTGCAGTAAAAATTTTAAAGCTTTATTTCTCCAAGGGTATCAATGTTTTTAATACTAAATATTTAATGAAGTTTATTTATTGATCAGTTATTGTGTTGCAATAATAAAAATAATACTACTTTATAGAGAGTGTCTAAAAATTTACTTTAAATAATTATTAACTTCAAACGGCAACAACTTCTTTAATTTAAATAGAATGCCCTGTATATTTTAGGAGAATCAGATGCACAATTAAATTGTCTATCAAATTGCATTATACCATTTTTTACCTATCCCTTCAAGTTTTAGTAGAAAATGCATTTTCTTATAATTTAGACCTCATTTATCAATATATCCATGGAATATTGACATTTTAGATTGTTTTTAAAGCAACAAATGTACAAAATGTACAGACTAGTAATATTATCGTTTTTAGCAAAACGATAATATTACTAGCCCATTTGTATGCAAAAGAAAACTATTTAAATCTTTATCAAAGAGTATACCATTAATTAAATATAACACCATTATTTCCGCCCATATACTAATTAATTACATACTTAATTGTGTTCGTTAATAAATTATTATAAATAAATGTGGATTTGAGTCAGAAATCAATATAATAATAAGTTATCAAATTAAAGTCTCTGTTGTTATAAATAAGTATTTATGAAAAATGAAATTTCATTTTTAAGGTGTTACTTTTTATCACACTGTCTAATGCCCATATAAAATTCAGTTTTTTAGTATTTGGAGCAATTATTATTAATCAACGCAAACAGTCAGTTAATGTCGTTTGAATACTGGAATCATATTAATTGGTCCTCTTTAACAAATATTTGAACAGTTTTTTTTATTTTTTAATGAAATACACGAATTATATCGACAATATTAGTATCTGTACTCTTTAAAAATTTGGTACATCTTTAAAAATAATCTAATGTGTTCGTGATAATTCCTTTGCTACTTCGTCCAAAAACCGACAGTACGGGGAAGGAGCGTTTCGAGGAAGTAAACGGACGAAGGAGCACACAGTCGCATAAAATCGACATTTCCCATAGTAAATATAAGATTTTTGGACGAAGGGACGCGACGAAGGAAGGAAGTGAAGTAGCGAAGTGTGAGTATGGGGCTTTAGAGTGTATAACGGAAAGATGTAATAACGATATACACAAATCATATTACATCATATTTGTTGGCCAACTATTTCCGCCACATTATCTATTATTCATCAAGACTTTCCCTTTAATAGAATATTTCATGACACAAAAAAATAATGTTTCAGACATCAATTCTTCAAGAATGTATCAATGTCAAACAATGACACGCAAAAATGGGACATCCTGTACATAAAAAATAATACAGTGTGCTCTGCCTTAAATTTAATATTTATTACTACATTCGATAAAAAGAATGTGACTCTCATGATTACGCAAATTATGTAATTATAATAAAAATTAAATAAACGCCTTTATTGTCAAAAATTTTTACAATTCGTAGACAAAAGTAAAGTAAACAAACAAACAAAAGCGAATACAAAACATTATACAAATAACATTGTCAGTCTTATTGTTTAAAATAAACATTTAAAAACGTTTACAATGTCAAAGAATAAAAAATTAAAAATAATATTCAAAAATATTTAGTTAGTTTGTAGTAAATATCAATGACCTCTAAATAAATTTATTTCGATGTCGTTCGTAAATATAGAAAATGATGTTATGGATTTGATTTCAAATGGCAGGTGATTGTGCATTTTCTTTCGAGTTGTATAATATTGAACTTTTAACTAACTCTGAGCGTGGGGTAGGTAGATAAAGATCTTGCTCGGCGTTCCTGAGTGGATAAGTGTGAGATGGCCTTTCTTGAAAAGCTGATACATGCTTACATATTAGGCAAACGGATTCAAATATAAATAAGGAAGGAAGAGTTATTATTTTTAATTTTTAAAAAAGTCCTGGCAATGAGCCCTGCTGTTTAGTCCCAGTGAATATCGAACAGCTCTCTTCTGGAGCTTAAAAATGCGGTCAAATTGAGTCGCACAACACGTACCCCAGAATGGAAGGGCATACCTGAGGTACGACTCAAAAAGTGCATAATAAACAGTTCTAGCCACTGACAAGTTAAGCTCCTTAGAAACAGATCTTAACGCAAAACAGGCAGAGCTTAATTTTTTCGACAAAACGTCGATATGCATGTCCCATTTCAGAGAATTGTCTACAACAAGCCATAAGAATTTTACAGATTTTACGACCGACTTCATATTGAATCTACAGGGTGTTTCAAAACAAATGCGAAAAACTTCAGGGGGTGATTCCTTATTCAAAATAAAGGGTAGTTTGCTTTATAAACGTTGGGTCAAAAGTCAACCATTAGGGAGATATCGCGGTACAAAGATGGCGGAAAAATAATGTTTTTATTTTTTATCTTGAAAACGAAAAGAGATAGACTAATGAAATTTTATGGAACCATTACTGTTATGAAAACACACTTTCTGGTAATTTTTTCATTTTTTTTAAATGAGTGGAAGGGGTTGAAATAAACTGCCCCTATCATTCTAGTTAACGAAATTTAAAGAAAAATCTTATCAAACACATGCAAACAAATTAATTTGGATAGTTTAGTTTGTTTAGAAACTTTTTTATCTCTTGTATTTTTTTGATAAAACACCGATTTGAAATTAAAAAATAAAATGTAAAGCATTACATGTCAGGACAAAAAACATTTTTAGATTAAGAATCTAGTGATAATAACGATAATAATAATCATCTAGATAATAACGTATTGCAGTAGAGTAATGTCAAATAAAATAATATTAGGAACATCCTAAAAGGTAACAGCGGCCGACAAGATTTTTTCCTAAAAAAATTACAGCAGCCCACTAGATTCTTTGATCAGAAAAATGTTTTTTGTCCTGATATGTAATGCTTTACATTTTATTTTTAATTTCAAATCGGTGAGTTTTATAAAAATACAAGAGATAAAAAAGTTTCTAAACAAACTAAACTATCCAAATCATTTTTTTGCATGTGTTTGATAAGATTTTTCTTTAAATTTCGTTAACAAGAATGATAGGGGTAGTTTATTTCAACCCCTTCCACTCATTTTAAAAAAGTGAAAAAATTACCAGAAAGTGTGTTTTCATAACAGTAATGCTTGCATAAAATTTCATTAGTCTATCTCTTTCCGTTTTCAAGATAAAAAACAAAAACATTATTTTTCCGCCATCTTTGTACCGCGATATCTCCCTAATGGTTGACTTTTGACCCAACGTTTATGAAGCAAACTATCCTTTATTTTGAACAAGGAATCACCCCCTGAAGTTTTTCGCATTTGTTTTGAAACACCCTGTATATTTGTGTATTTTGTTTCACAAAGAAAATACTTAGTTTTCTAAGACTACCAATATTTTCTTCTTCTCTTTATATTTACTGTAAAAAAATTCAAATGCTTACAGTTTTTGATAAAATCTTCATTTTTCTTATTTTTTGTTAATTTTGAAAACTCTGTTTTATCTTTGAATGTTTACAAAGCCCTCGATAAAAAATAATTTAAAACAACAAATACAAATATTGTTAAAACAACAATTTATAATTTAAAAATATACAAGTTTGCAGTTGATTTATAACACACATATTTTTCGATCAAATATTTATGTATAACACTCTATTTTACGTGTTTGGCACTATGCCATTTTTAACTTTTCCGTTTTTTTAAATATTTCAGAGATCTGTCCGATACTGCAATAACTACTCTACCCACGGAAGGATTGCATGAGGTTGACGTGCTGAAAATCGAAAATACTTACTCGCTGAAGATATTCCCGTCTGTGTACAATTTTAAGGTAAGTGCATAGATAAATGAAACAAGTTTAGATTGGAAAGTGCCCATAAGGACAATGTAAACACTATTTGGCGCTATTCTTGCAACGGTCGCGACCCAAAACTTTTGAAAATTTCGGAGCGGTTCGGCTTTTTCCGGAATTATATCGCCAAATATTGTTTATTCCTTTGAATAAGAAGACTAAGGAAGGAGCATATCAAAAATCTTAGGTACACCGCGATGGGCCTCAAATATGGCCGACTTAAATTCCGGTTTATCAGTGTCGTTCTAATTTTATTTAAAAAATGTAAAACTATGATGTAGGGTAGACTTATTTATAGACTTATTTTACGTTGTGAATAAATGTTGGTAGTTATTAAAATTGTTATAAAAATATATAATTTTAATAAAAATAGATAAGTTATAATAAGTATTTATTAACACAAACATCCGATACGCTACTGAAGCAGGTAAGTCAAATTAACGTATCTAAATTCTTTGACATCTAATCTTTGACAAGTAATAAATAAAAGCTAAAATGCAAGAAAAAATATATAATTTAGTTAATTTAAGTGAATTTCATAAATGATCAGTTTACTACACGTATGTATATTATATAGTCACTTACTAGCGAAAAGTTGTTCCATTATTTCACTCAATTTTTGCCGAGATCTACCGCACGCTACACAACCAACTATTTTAGAGTCTTTTTCGATAAATCGCGATAGTGTCACTGTTAATTTAAGGTCTGCCACAATTGCCATCTAGATTTACTACCTTTATACAACTATCAGTAGTAGAATAAATAATAAATAACATAAAATAAGCTCCGTAAAGACTGACAAATCCACAAAATTTCAAATCAAATTCAAATGTGTCAAATGAATCGTCAAACAGAACTGTCAAGAATCCCCACCCTAGAGAGCTTTTATGGTGGCTTTTCCGCCCACCATGCATGAATACATGGATAGCATTATGCTCCTTCCTTAGTCTTCTTATTCAAAGGTTTATTCAAATTTAGTATTATTTTCGTTCATTTATTTATAAATAAAATACAGTGTGTTGCATACAAGAAACTTTATTTTATATAAGGACGCATGTATGAAATGCCTATGAAACATTGGAAACCGACGTTATGCCACGATCCACGATGGTTTTTGTAGTTCATAGTTCACAGCACAGCTTTTTAAGTTTTTTTAATGCCACTTTTTCACAATTATCACCGGTTGAAGTAAATAAAACTTGAATTAAACTCACAAGATAGCAATAATTACTTTGAAAATGAACGCTATAAACACTTTTCGGAATTTCTTTAATGAGAGCGGCAAAGAATATACCTAGCTAGAAAAAGAATGGACTCTGCCATAATGAAAAATGGTCCTACAGAAGTGGCGCCATCTATTGAGTGGGGCTTGTTTTAAATGTATCGAAGCGCGGGCTTTTTAAATGAGCGTATTTATTGAATTTTACTGTAAAATAATTAAATTTGATTATTAAATCTTATTTTTCACACAAATTCAACAATACTAATAACAAGTATCATTGTGATGTGTAAAAAATAAGATTTAACAGTATAATTTATACAATTATTAAATAAAAGTAAAGCCAAACATGTGAAATATTATTTAGTATTTAAAGTTTTTATTTATAAGTCAAATTTTTAAACATCATTTATTATAATAAAACAAGACCAACGTAATACGCTCAAAGTTTTGTAAATGGAGTAAATATAAATAGGTACTTAAATAAAGGCAAAAATAAAAGACTTACATTATATTTTTAGAGCCACAAACAAAAGGAATTGTCTAATAAAAACACATATAACAAATTATAGTTTGAAAAACGTTTTGATAATCATTTTCTATGACAACGACAATATTTTTTGAGAATTTGACAATAGTATGACAATGGCCGTTGGAAACTATGGAAACTACAAAAAAAATTCTGATTTAACGCCATCTGGCAATAACGAGTAGCAACTTCTTAACCTAAAATTAATTGCACTACCACCTAGCGCCTGAGGCTGGAACTATTTTATTTGAAATTTCCAAGGAAACGGTGGAACCGCTTTTGCTATTTCACTTTCCCGCCCCTGGAGAGCGGTTTAGATTTTGAAAGATTATTATGATTTTTGAAGATTCTGACTTTGACAAGAGAAAATTATTTCTGTTTTTGTTTGCCGTTGTTCTTAGCGACCGCTATAGCAGCGCCAGATCGCGTATAACGGTCGCGACCCAAAATAATTTCGCGACCTAAAATTTTTACGGGCTTTCCTTTGAATAAGAAGACTAAGGAAGGAGCATATCAAAAATCTTAGATACACCGCGATGGGCCTCAAATATGGCCTACTTAAATTCCGGTTTATCAGTGTCGTTCTAATTTTATTTAAAAAATGTAAAACTATGATGTAGGGTAGACGTGGGGTAGACTCAATAATTTGTTGTTTTATTTTACGTTGTGAATAAATGTTGGTAGTTAAAATTGTTATAAACATATATAATTCTAATAAAAATAGATAAGTTATAATAAGTATTTATTACCACAAACATCCGATACGCTACTGAAGCAGGTAAGTCAAATTAACGTATCTAAATTCTTTGACATCTAATCTTTGACAAGTAATAAATAAAAGCTAAAATGCAAGAAAAATATATAATTTAGTTAATTTAAGTGAATTTCATAAATGATCGGTTTACTACACGTATGTATATTATATAGTCACTTACTAGCGAAAAGTTGTTCCATTATTTCACTCTATTTTTGCCGAGATCTACCACATGCTACACAACCAACTATTTTAGAGTCTTTTTCGATAAATCGCGATAGTGTCACTGTTAATTTAAGTGCTGCCACAATTTCCATCTAGATTTACTACCTTTATACAACTATCAGTAGTAGAATAAATTATAAATAACATAAAATAAGCTCCGTAAAGACTGACAATTCCACAAAATTTCAAATCAAATTCAAATGTGTCAAATGAATCGTCAAACAGAACTGTCAAGGATCCCCACCCTAGAGTGCTTTTATGGCGCTTTTTCCGCCCACCATGCATGAATACATGGATAGCGTTATGCTCCTTCCTTAGTCTTCTTATTCAAAGGCCACAATAAACCGATAATGTCAAATTTATTGACAATATTCTGTGGAAAATATAGTTACTAATAGAAAAGTTTTGCTGTAAAGTATCACACTAAAGCGAAATAAAACATTAATTCACCAAAACACTTTACTTTTGCACTGGACGCGCGTTTCGCTTACCATGTTAGCATCATCAGCAGATGATTAAAACTAAACTAATATCTACAAATCAAGCGTTTATACAGAGTTGTTCACCACATACGACACGGAGTATTGTAGCTAAACGATTAGATTTTTTCAAATTATAACATCGACTCAGAACGTCTCTGTTGTTATAAATAAGCATTCGTCAAAAATTTTATTTCATATAAAATTACTATTTTCATATATTATTACTTTTTACCACATTGTCTAATACAAAATTCAGGTTTTTAGTATTTGGAGCAATTATTATTAATCAACGTCAAAGATTCAATTAATGTAGTTTGAATACTGGGATCTTATTAATTGGTTCTCTTTAACAAAAAATATTTAAACAGTTTTTTTTTATTTTTTAATGAAATAAGCGAAGTAGATAGACAATATTGGTATCTGTACTCTTTGAAAAGTTGTTACATTTTTAAAAATAATCTAAAATGTCAATATTCCATAGGTATAGTGATAAATGAGATCTAAATTATAAGAAAATGCATTTTCTACGAAAACTTGAAAGTATGGGTAAAAAATGGTATAATACAATTTCGGAGACAATTAAATTGTACATCTGATTCCCGTAAAACATACAGGGGGTTCTATTTAAATTAAACAAGTTATTGCCGTTTAAAGCTAGTAATTATTTAATAAAAAAATTTAGACACTCTGTATAAGGTAATATTTCATTTATAATTGCAACACAATATCTGATCAATAAATAAACTTCAGTAAATATTTAGCATTAAAAACTTTGATACCATTGGAGAAATGAAGCCTTAAAATGTTTACTGCAATTTTATAAAAATGAAAATATTTCAAAAACGGTAAGGTTTAAGTGTGATAAACCCTAATCAAATTTACCTTTATTTCAATCGTAGATTCTAAAAATAGAATAATATACAGGGTGTTCCATTTAAAAAAAAATACAACTATAATATTTTTTACTTATTTGGGACACTCTGTATCTTGTAAAATTATTTTTAAATTGTAGCTCTAATAGTCCTTCAACGAACCCAAAACTTTACAATATGTAAAAATCTAATCGTTACACAATATCGCTATAATACTCCGTGTCGTATGTGGTGAACAACCCTGTATATTTTGGACAAGACTCACCCTGTGTTGCAAAAATATTAAAAGGATTCTTAACAATATAACTGCACTTTAAATTAGTTTGTAAAACAGCTGGTTAGCCTTAAAACCAACATAAATAGACCAACAGGTGCAAACATAACTTTCGATCTCATACCTATTCATTACATTAACCTATGAAAAAACAAGAAGCTCCAAGACCATTTCAGATAAACCTTTCGCTTTGGACATTATAGCTGTGGTTTTAACCAGAATTCAGATAATTCAGGGCAATGGATGTCTAGTTCTGTTTACGTTTATCGAACTTACGAGTTGCCTGCTCTACTTCGAAGCCAAACTATTTAGATAACAACGGTAGGAGAAATCGTAGCTCTTGTTGTTCAACTGTAAAGTTTATTTATGTACCTGAAGAGCAAGATGCTGATGTTAAAGGTCCGTTTATTTGCAGTTTGATAAGATGGAGAAACCGCAGTTTCAATTAGATCAATATCTAAATCAGGATAAATTTGCCCAACTACACTCATGGACAAAATTATCGAATATTTTTTGGTATCACTATTACTCGAACAAGATATACGTTGATTATCGTTGTAAATTTATAAATTTGCTAATGTTATTCGTCTAGTAGGCGATTATATTCATTTGTTTTAAAATATTTTGAAATTTAATTAATTTTAATGGCATATATTTTCTATCTATATTATATTGAATTAGCGTGCACCAGCGACTTCGTTCGCGTCAAATTAATCATTTGTAATGGTGATGATAAAGCAAAGCAAGAATTTCCATTAACATACAAACTGGATAAAATTTTCTCACATTTATGTCAGCATGAGAAAAAACAATATGGCGATATTATTATATAACTTGGTAATATTTGAGGGGTAGTTTCATCTCGTTGGAATTTGACTTTCAAAAAATCCGTTTGCCAAAAATATGCTTTTTACGTCGAGCAGTTTAAGCAGAATCGTGGTTAAGAAATTACCCAACTTTTTGGAACACCCTGTATGATTTTTTAAAAAAATTCAAAATACGTAAAAAACCAAATAAATTATGCTTTTCCAAGCGTTTTCCCGAAAGAATAACCGTTTTTTAAATAACAAATATTGTAATATTTGAGGGGCGTTTTCACCCTCTTGGAATTTGAGATTCAAGAAACCCCTCCTTATCGAACCTCTACACCCCACAGTCAATCCGTTTGCCAAAAATCAGCTTTAAACGTCAAGCAGTTTAAGCAGAATCGTGATTACTCAATGGTCATATTTTATGAAACACCCTGTATAAATTTATAAAAAATCTTAAAATATGTAAAACAACCAAATAAAATATACGTGTTTAAGAGTTTTTCCGAAAAACTCACCGGTTTTTAAATATAAAGTATTTTAATAGTTGAGGGGTAGTTTCACCCCCTTAGAATTCGAGTTTCGAAAAGTCCCTTCTTATCGAACCTCTACACCCTAAAGTCAATCTGTTTTTCAAAAATCAGCTTTTTACGGCAAGCGCTTTAAGCAGGATCGTGATTAATCAATGACCAGATTTTTCGAAACATCCTGTATACATTTTTAAAAAATCTTAAAATATGTAAAAAAACAAAATAAAATATACGTGTTTAAGCGTTTTTTCGAAAACGACCGTTTTTTAAATAAAAAATATTGTAATATTTGAGGGGTGATTTCACCCTCTTGGAACTGGAATTTCGAAATATCCCTTCTTATCGAATCTTTACACCCTAGAATCAACCTGTGAAAAACCGATAATACTCGACCATATGCGGCTGGCGGTTATCTTGATGTAGTCCAAATTCAAAGTTTAGCTTGGCCACCATATTGCACAGACTTAAATCCCATTGAGCGTTTGTGGGATGAGCTAAAACGTCGCATTCGACGAAGAAATCCTGTTCCAAATACACTAGATGAGCTTCGATATGCTATACAACACGAGTGGAATGCAATTCCTCAAGAATATATTCAAACTTTAATTAGTAGCATGCCGAGAAGGATGCAAGCAGTAATTAGAGCTCGAGGTGGGAATGCTCGTTATTAACTATTCCCTATTTTTCCATTCAAAATTTTTTACTTACTTACTTCTGAACCATTTAAATTGAAACTAAGTATCCTTCATTTTCGTAAATTTGACATTATTTTTTTTACGATTTACTCTCAATAATAATTTAATATTCCTTATTTAAAATGTGCAAAATACATTGTTCTTTCTTGTTCGTTGCTTATTATTCATTAAAATTATATACATGAAAAAAATTTTGAAAAAATATTCGATAATTTTGCCCATGAGTATATTATACATGGTGTAAAAAAATAGTGTACCAACCTTTTTTGATTATAACTCCAGTCTCGGGGCTTTGATAAAAACTAGTATCCGAAACTGTTTTACAGAGGTTAGTTCTCGCTCATTTTCTAGCTAGCTTAAAAAATTAAATTATAATAAAAATATTGTTAATTTAAATTGATTTATTTTGATTTAATTGTAACTAAGTTATGATTCATACTGTATTGCCACTAAAGGATTGTTTCTAAGAACAATATTCATAGTTTTGTAAAACTTTGCTCATCAGATTGGTCTCAAACCATGTTACATTCTCACCACGTCTTTTATAAACTCTATCCAAACTCGTTCAAAAACAAAACAAACCTAATTTTGGCGTTCAGTTACATCCTCCCATGTAGCCGAGTGTTAAAAGTTAGCTAATGCTAACGCAGTCCATTTAAAGTTATATCCGGATTCATTCTAGGAACGTTATTGTGTACTCTGGATACTCTGGATGCTATTTTAGGCCTTAGAATAGTACAAATAAGTTTTGTTATATAATATAATTAGTGTAATATAATTCACTACAGAGTAGATTTAATTTTGTAAGATGCTTGTTAGATTTTGTAAAAACTTTTTAAAATATTGTTTTCACATAATGTGCCACTTTTCTATAAAACTGAAGATGCTTTGTAACACACAGATTTGTGCTAGCCCCCCTAGTTCCTGAAATACAGGGCGAATATAAAATTGATGCATTTTTGGACTTCCCTCGTATCTCGGATATCTTATAACTTATAACTTATCGAAAAGGTGAAATCCTAGTCTCACAGAATTTGTCACATAGCATTCAGTCCAATTGGCTGGGAAAAGTGACGATCAATGGCATTTTCCATATAAATCTATACCAATATATAAAATCCTTAAGTGACTGACATACTGATTAATCACGATCCTGCTCAAACCACTCAACGTAAGAAGCTCAATTTTGGCATACAGGTTGATTCTAGGGTGTAGAGGTTCGATAAGAAGGGATTTTTCGAAATTCCACTTCCAAGAGGGTGAAACCACCCCTCAAATATTATAATATTTTTTATTAAAAAAACGGTCAAGTTTCCGAAAAAACGCTTAAACACGTATGTTTTATTTTGTTTTTTTACATATTTTAAGATTTTTTAAAAATGTATACAGGGTGTTTCGAAAAATCTGGTCATTGATTAATCACGATCCTGCTTAAAGCGCTTGACGTAAAAAGCTGATTTTTATAAAACAGATTGACTTTAGGGTGTAGAGGTTCGATAAGAAGGGATTTTTCGAAACTCGAATTCTAAGGGTGAAACTATCCCTCAAATATTAAAATATTTTTTATTTAAAAATTTTTCGGAAAAAACTCTTAAACACGTATATTTTATTTTGTTGTTTTACATATTTTAAGATTTTTTATAAATTTATACAGGGTGTTTCATAAAATATGACCATTGAGTAATCACGATTCTGCTTAAACTGCTTGACCGTTCGATAAGGAGGGGTTTCTCGAATCTCAAATTCCAAGAGGGTGAAAACGCTCCTCAAATATTACAATATTTGTTATTTAAAAAACGGTTAGTCTTTCGGGAAAACGCTTCGACAAGCATAATTTATTTGGTTTTTTTTACATATTTTGAAATTTTTTAAAAAATCATACAGGGTGTTCCAAAAAGTTGGGTAATTTCTTAACCACGGTTCTGCTTAAACTGCTTGACGTAAAAAGCTTATTTTTGGCAAACGGATTTTTCGAAAGTCAAATTCCAACGAGATGAAACCTCTCAAATATTACCAAGTTATATAATAATATCGGCATATTGTTTTTTCTCATGCTGACATAAATGTGAGAAAATTTTATCCAGTTTGTATGTTAATGGAAATTCTTGCTTTGCTTTATCATCACCATTACAAATGATTAATTCGACGCGAACGAAGTCGCTGGTACACGGTAATTTACATATAAAATGACAGCTCTTCATTTCATAGCCATCACTGAAGCCGGTTTTTTTTTCGATTATACGGTATTTTTTACGCGTAAAAGAATATTTTTTTTCAATTTATTACTTTTTCTATATTTCAAACTACCCATTTTCAAACATATCCTTCAAATCCTCCAATTTCGTAGCTGTTGGTAAAAAGTTTCACTTCAAGTATGCACACACAGTGCACACACAATTTTTTTCAGTTTTTTCTGTCACTCTTGTTTCACTCTTGATTTATACAGGTGATGACAGCAAAAACAGAAAAGAAAACAGCAAAAGAAACAGTAAAACAGACATCAAAGAGAGTAAGAACAGAAAAAAACTGTTTTATATTTTTTTTACTGGTCTTTTTTTTCTTTTGATGTTTTTCCTGTCACTGTTACACCAAAATTTTGGCAGAATTTAAGCGGTTTATTACAATACATTATTTACTATCCAATACATAAAAATACTGTTAATACACGGAGTATGTTTTAATAATCAATATTATTTTAATATTTGTGGTCTTGTATATTAAAATATTCACTATCGCTGGCGTACGCTGACTGTGCCGCTGCACAACACAAACTCATTAGGGTTGTGATTATCTACAACTTTTATCTAAAAACGTTTTGTCTAAAATAGATTATAATGGAATTAGAGGCAATTTTTAAAATAGGCAATTTTTTTTTAAATAATATCTAGTAAGCGATGAAGTTTTTCAAAAATCTGAAAAGCTAATTATAAATATTTATGACCCCACAAAACTGCAATTTTTTCCCCATTTAACCGACTCTATATCTGCAGTACTTTCCGAGATACCCATAGAGAACATCGTAGGAAACTCACCCTGTATAATACTATCTGTATGTTTGGCTATATCATTTGAAGTTGTTCCTGGCTTAGGCACCCTGTATTCGAGTCGAATTATAATATTTCAGTCAGCTGGTGACATATAAATATAATATAAATCAAAAAAGCATCTGTTAGTTATTGCGATTATTCCAGATGCCTGGCACAAAAAAAACTCGGCCAAAAAATCGTAAACGGTTTCAATGAATAATTCAAAAATCCCGCCCGTGTTGCAATACGTGTCCGCTCTGAAAAGCGAGATTTATACAAAAATCCGCTTTTAAAACGAATAAATACATTTTATAGGAGATTAAACATGCAGTTCAATATATTTAAAAGAATACTTTGTGCGGTGTTTATTCATGTAATTTTTATTTCGGCTGTTTGCGATGTATTGACGCGTAAAAAACCGATAAATCTTACTAAAATAAATCAAAAAGGATGATTAATTTTATTGAATTGAGTGCACTCGAACAAAGGGCTTGTTTAATTAAAGCAGAATTTAAGGAAACTTTAAAAAAATAATTATTTTTCTAAAGTCAAGGGAGATAATGATCTTATAAACATAAACATAAAAAAGATTTGCTAATTTAGTGTATATTTTTTATCTAGAAGAGAACTAGCTTCGTCATTATCCTCTGGAAAAAGAACAATACAAGATAAAAGAACGTTTTAGAGAATAACTATGCAAAATGCCTTTTTTAAAAAGAATATTAATTTTTCTCTAGTTCTGTTTATTCTTTCTTTTTTGACGTCGTATTTTAGCTGCCTTGTTAAAATGCATAAAAAAACTTAAAATGTATTATTTAACATTGTATTGTTAATTTTCATAAATTTTATTATTCTTGTGGGAAATACAAGAAAACAGAGAAATAAAAAAACCTGTAGCTTTTCGTAAATTAATTCGGGGCACTTATGATTTTATTGGGAACAAAATAACATAATGCCGGGACTAGTCTTAATCGATAGCTTTTATAGTCCGATTGAACATACTAAAAGTCCCCATATCTCCCACTAGGGGAACACTGTCAAAATGACGCCGCCATCTTGGATTTTTGACATTTTTTTCTTAATCTGATCTTTACTCAAAAACTACTTATTTGTAGAAAAATTATGAAGAGGGAAAATTTTAATACCGATAAAAATACTATAAATAGAGATACCTCTAACCTTCCTAAGTACTACCCTTGTCAAGATACATGTCTTGAAGTACCACTGACATTATCGATTTACTACAAATTTTAAAAAATTTAAACTAAAATAACTTGAATAGTCAATAAATCAATAAATCAATAAATCAATAAATCAATAAATCAATAAATCAATAAATCAATAAATCAATAAATCAATAAATCAATAAATCAATAAATCAATAAATCAATAAATCAATAAATCAATAAATCAATAAATCAATAAATCAATAAATCAATAAATCAATAAATCAATAAATCAATAAATCAATAAATCAATAAATCAATAAATCAATAAATCAATAAATCAATAAATCAATAAATCAATAAATCAATAAATCAATAAATCAATAAATCAATAAATCAATAAATCAATAAATCAATAAATCAATAAATCAATAAATCAATAAATCAATAAATCAATAAATCAATAAATCAATAAATCAATAAATCAATAAATCAATAAATCAATAAATCAATAAATCAATAAATCAATAAATCAATAAATCAATAAATCAATAAATCAATAAATCAATAAATCAATAAATCAATAAATCAATAAATCAATAAATCAATAAATCAATAAATCAATAAATCAATAAATCAATAAATCAATAAATCAATAAATCAATAAATCAATAAATCAATAAATCAATAAATCAATAAATCAATAAATCAATAAATCAATAAATCAATAAATCAATAAACATAGGTCGTAGATTAAATTTACCAGACAGAAAAACCCGAAAAGCTCCAGTGGTTCTCAAAATTTAAGCAAAATTTCTTTTTTTGGAAATTTTTAAATTAAATAACTCGGTTATTTTGGAGTTACTTGAAAAATGGTGAAGAGAAAATATGTTTCTTTTATCGAGATCTACCAGCCCTGAAAATGTTTGCACTTATTCAAGACTCGCCCTGTATAATACCCAGAAAATCGACAATTACTAACTTTCAAATAAAATACGAGTAGCTCTAAAACTCTTAAAAACATAGTTTAAATATTGCATTTGTAAGGCTCACTAGCTCTATCTATAAAGCAGTGCTACCTAGGAACCTCGAAGGTTCCTCTAATTATAGAAATTTTATCGGTCTTTCATTTATCTTCCAACATATTTTCTTTAAAAATTAAAAGTTTTTGAATAAATGGCAAATTTGGGAAAAAATGCCAAAAATCCAAGATGGTGGTGCCATTTTGACAATGTTCCCCTTATGGGAGGCATGGGGACTTTTAGTATGTTCAACAGGACCCTTAAAACTATCAATTAAGACTAATCGCAGCTTTATGTTATTTTTTTTCTAAGTGCCCCGCATTAAATGGCAAGAAGTTAAAAATGTACGAAAACCTAGAACTATAAAATTTGGCAAGTAATACCGTCTTATCCTACAAGTATAGGGAAAATTTGAAAACTATACATTTGTAATTAAATCATAAAAAATTAAAGTGTTTGGGCTATAAAGCAATGGCAACTACTTGAATGAAACTTTATTTGTTCCCTTCGCAACAAAAGCAATAAATTTACAAAGACAGATAGAGATGGAAAAACTAGTAAACAGAACGTATAATAATTTATAGTGATGAAAAACAAGAGAAGAAATATGGTGTCTCTGAAAGCAATATGATTGTTTGCTTAGTATATAATTTACAGGATCGTTCTTTCAATATAAGTTCTATTTTATTTGATTTCTAAACAAGAAATAGAGTCGTTATATTTCATTGTGTTTTGGATATTTTTTATGCATTTTACACACGTTTTATTTTTTATCTCGAAAACTATTACAGATAGGTATAGGTTAGTATAATGGAAAAATTATGATATATGATGTTATATGATATTTGATGTTCAAAAAAGGTAATAATATACCGTATGTTCCATTTAAAATAACAAAGATGCTAGTACTTCTAGTATGAAGCGGCAACACTACCACTGTAATGTTGAAAATAATTTAGACAGATGGAGCGGGTTCCTTTACGCAAAAATCCATTTTTTTAAAAAAATTCTATGACCGGTTCTGCATAAACGTCTAACGTACTTATGTTATCCGAGATCCCAATAGTCACCCTCGAATTGATGACACCCTGTATATAAATCCTATTAGAAAAAGGAACCAGAATGATAACAAGAAAAGGGGGACACTTCGGTGTAATCCATATATAACGAGCTATTTCACTTTCCTAAGATGGAATTTGCTACTTTAGAATACAGTTTCCGAGAAATGATGTAGATAAAAAGAGATTTAATGTTCCTCAAACTGAATGAAATTCAACAAAGATCTTTTGCAGAGAAACTCAAGTGCTTTTGAGAATCTATGTCATTTTAAATAGGGATCTATCTAAAAATT
Source organism: Sitophilus oryzae (assembly GCF_002938485.1). Lineage (NCBI taxonomy): Eukaryota > Metazoa > Arthropoda > Insecta > Coleoptera > Curculionidae > Sitophilus > Sitophilus oryzae. The sequence continues at coordinate 1,525,782 of NW_022146870.1, read as the reverse complement.
TGATGCATACATAATCTTTTATTGATCTTATATCGATATTTTTGCAATAAAAGTTATATTTTTAAATGTTTGCAAAAATTACAAAATACTCAAGTAGCAAATTTTATTTTATAAAGGCTGTATAAACAGCTATATGATCATTTTTATAGGATACCTCAATTCGTATAACGTGCTATAAGACCGTAATATGATAGCTTTACAACCAAAAAAGGCCCATTTTTATGCAACCGTTTAGTAGTATAGAAGTTCTATAAAAAGGGTATACAACTCTTATGCAACTATTTTACACAGCGTTATATAACTATTATAAAACTAGTTTTATTGTGTATTACGTGGTCACATCTAAGAAACAGAACAATAAAAACAATTGATCATTTAGCGAGGTAAAAGAGTATTTTATTTTTTACCGAAGAATATTAGGAGCAAATTATATTTTAAGCGTGTCGTAAAATGAATCTAGAGGATGTGGATTGTTAAAAAGGAGACTTTACTCGACGGTGAAAATGGCGGGTAGAGCCAGAAGGTACAACAAATATGTAATATAACAAATCATTAATAGGGTTTGAAAAGTAGGGACAATTTTTGTTGCCCCGAAAATTTTACTGGTAGATTATAGGTATGTATTTGGAAAAAATTAAAGCGCTTTAATTTCGATTAAGGTTTACGTATAAATTTAAACAATAAAATAAAATCAAATTTTCAAAAATTCTTCTTTTTAATTTAATTAAACAGTTTATTAGTGTATGTGGGAATCATATCACAAAATAGTTCTCAAAAATAACATTTTACAATTTATTTTGATGTTTTTAATTTTGCTTCATATAATGGCGGCCATAAAACATTCACATTCACACAAAAATTCTTCCTTAAATATGGCGAATTATAATGCAACCATTTTATTATAAATGAATGCCTTAAATAAGTCTTTGTTGTAAAATAAAACGGTATAGGATAAATATCTATCATTACGCAGAATTTCCAGGCACTATAGAACTATTTTTGACATATTGAGATTTGTGACAAATAGATGTTGCCAAATCTCATTTGATTAGTATTTAAACTAACAAACATGATCAGATTTTCATGGATTCATGCACGCAATGCATTTCATGCATGCGCGACGAGTGAGCGGCAACCTAAGGACTTGGAAAAACAACAATAAAACAATACAAACATTACTACAGTAAAAATTTTACATCAACATGGCAACAATGCTTTGAAGAAGCCAGACAACCCGAGAGATTTTGGCTTTTGGGAACCCAGGGAATTCTCGGGATTATTTGCCGTAATTTCAAAGAGTTTTTTCTTACATGCTCTTTATAACTACCACTGCGTTTGTTAACTTTTTTCCAACATTGTCCAGAATTCATAATAGCTGTGATTGATTATACTCGTACGTAGATATTACTTTTGCAACAACAACAATAACAAAATAAATAATACGTTTATTATCATTTCAAAATAAATAACTAGGTATACCGTTTAATTTAAAATGAGGTTATATTATACATTACCAGTTTTATAGTGCAGATATTACAGCGAATTTATTTTGTTAATCACAATTTTATCATATAAGGCTATATAACTAGTGTTGTATACAGCAAAGTAGTTTAACACAATAAAACATTCTATCATACAACGTAATACAACTTTAATAAGACAAGTTTAAGTAACTGATGTGACTACAATGATCTTGTGACTACTAGTTATATGAATATTATAGAACTCTTACATGGTGGGTATAAGAGTCTAATAAAATAATATGTTTGTTATCATATAGCATTGTTTTATTAAGTGTTATATCATACTAAAAGAAATTATCGTTTAATGCGTTACAGGATACGTTGTAAAAACCACTAAAAAATAGTTTAATATGACAACTTTTATTAAAAAAAGAGAATGGTCGAAACCAAACGCTTAATAAACTCAAGCAGTCCTTAAGACAACGCTATGCGACTGTTATAAAATAATTCAATCCTTTTAGAATTTCTTTTTGCTACTTGGGTAAAACACTAATTTACCACAATACGCGTTACGTTAACCATGTTAGCATCATCAGCCAGATTATTAACACTAAACTAATATCTACAGATTGAGCGTTTATACAGGGTGGCGCCTCTCATACGACAATATTTGACATATTTCACATTTTGTGAAAATGAATAGTAACTTTTAGATTTCAATTACAGTTACCTAAATTTGAGTTGACCTTGTATAGCCTGATATTTAATTACAGTAACCATTGTATGTTAAACTAAATTAAAATTTGACCCGAGAAGTTATACAGGGTGAGGCAAAATTAATATGGAACATTAGTCACTTTTAAAAGCAAGTTACTGCTTTATTTTAAATGGAACACTTAATATATTATTCCGGTGTTCAATGGGGAATTCTTATATCTCCAAAATATTATTAAGGTTACCTACCTACTCAAAGATTTTTCTAAATCTTCTAATTTTTATGATTTTATTTTTATGTAGAGTAAAATACTCAACGGTAATAACAAGATTCACAAAGATACAACTAATGCTACTAACTAAAATTTCATTTCGATATCTGAGCTTAACTTCAGTTTACCTCTACCCAGTTACTTTTTAATAAGTTTTCATCATCAATAATCTTCCTTAAAGTTATTAATGAACGTTAGTGACGACAAAAAATTAAAATTGCCTTGACGAAAGCGTTAAAAATAATATAAAAATTAACGTTCAGCCGTCAATTTTAATTCCAGGGTAATAAATCTCGGATGATCTATCGATTTAGGCCCTGACTCTCTGTCGGTATAAAATTTTAACTTTCACAGATATTTAACTCGAGAATATTAAATTTTATGAATGGATTATGTGTCATTCATTGATAAAACGTCTAAAAGTCTTTTTAATATACTTTGTTTTCTTCCTCAATAATTCTTTTTATATTAATTAAAATAATTATTTATTAATGAAACTGATTAATTTGACAGTTGATCCCATTTGTTTATTTGTTTGACAGTTGATGCCGTTTCAATTTAAGTATTTTCTACCGGGTGCATCTCAAAAATGGCTCACCCTTATAACTTTTTTATTTTTTCAGATAAAAACACGAGATTTGGTATGTCAGTATATGACATAAATTAGAATTGATTGATGTATTCATATGTTTTCGGTCACTTCCTGTTTCACCGGAAACGATAACAATGATGATGGCACCCTCGGTATTTTTTTACTTTATTCAATAGAAAATGACATTCTTTTAATGTAGAGTGTCATGGCTGTGTTAAAAAACACTAATTTCTAATCAAGAAACCTTGGAAAAATAGATTTGATCGTCTAATGTCTTTCGTGTCGGTCCAATCATATTTCAATTTTTTCAAATGGAACGAAGGGGGCTCATTAGCATATTTGGAAAAAGCATTTTTTTACAAATAATTTGGTACCAATAATTTGGATATTTCGAGTCAAACTGTCATTATGAACCGCATATTACAATTTCAAATAAACCATATGCGAAAATGTCAAAAGTTGACACATAATATATCATTCGATTTAGAGTGTCATTTTCAATCGAATAAAGTAAAAAAATACCGAGGGTGCCATTTAAAAATCAAAAGTTGTAGTTATTTCCGGTGAAACAGGAAGTGACCGAAATCAATTGAATACGTCAACCAATCCTAATTTATGTCATATACCAACATACCAAATCTTGATTTTTTATCTGAAAAAATAAAAAAGTTATGAGGGTGAGCCACTTTTGTGATACACCCGGTATAGACTTCAATATATTTCAAAATTATGTTGAGCAAAACCTTTTTCAAATGGGAGGTAACAAATGTATAAAACTATCTCAAACTCAAGTATTATTTTGTGTATTTGAATATTATCCTGTTTTCTCACTATTTTCAGTTGAATTTCTATTCTAGTTTATATAAGGTGATCAAAAAGAATACAGTCGCAGTCGCTTTTGCTGGTCGGTCCGATCCGATGCAGTGCGCGCGGAGCTTTATCCTGGTTGCACGTATGGAAGTTCTGTTTCTTCTAGTTTTAGAAAATGTTCATATTTCTTTTTTCTTTGAAGGTGTAGTGTAAAATTAGATTAATTTATTAAGTTTAATTATAGTGTTTAGTGTAGCATGTTAGTGTAGTCTACCAAAAATAGTTTAGTAGTGTTTTTATAGTTTATTTTGTCGTTAAGTAGTAGGTGAAGGATAATTTTGTTATTTTTTCTTTTTTGTTTGATAAATTAGTAAGTTTGATAATTTGTTCAGTGTGTAGTGTTTTTAAGAGATTATATTCGTTTATTTTGTAGTTGAGTAGTAGGTGAAGGGGTATTTGGGTATTTCTTCTTTTTGTTTTTCTTGTAATAATTGTAGTAGTTCTATTAAGTATTGTAATAGATACACTATATCTTCCTTCAACTTCGTTGAAAAGTGCGTTATCATATAATCTTGGTTTTCTGGTAGCAGAATATACGAAAAAAAAATCTGATCAAATTTATTTGAAATTAAATTAATCTAGCTTTATTAATCAAATTAAACTAGTCAAATAATAACAACAGTTTCAAAATACTATACAGGGTGAGTTTCCTACGATGTTCTCTATGGGCATCTCGGAAACTACTGGAGATAGAGAGTCGGTTAATGGGGAAAAAATTGCAGTTTTGTGGGGTCATAAATATGCGCCTTTCGGTTTTTTGAAAAAGTTTATCGCTTACTAGATATTTCGAAAAAAAACAAATTTTGGCTATTTTAAAACTTGTCCCTAATTCCATTATAAACTATTTTAGACAAAAAGTTGTAGATAATCACATACCTAATGAGTTTGTGTTTTCTGATTTTTTCTAGAGCCTATAATTTTTGACCATAGTTGGCATGACTTCATAAAAATCGCCATTTTTAAGCTTTTCGTCGATATTACAGTTAGATATAGAGTTATAGTTATAGCCAATTCTTTTCTTTCTTGGCTAATTTCACTTAGTTAGCATGGTATTCTTACTCAGTTATGATTTATAACATAAAAACATAGAATATATTACCAACTTAACCCCATACACTTAAGTTATTTTAGAAAATGTTCTCCCGTACCGCCTCTTCGAGGGGGCCCATGCAATTGGTCCACCTCTTCCGATCCCTGAGTTTGCGTAATTGTGATATAAATAATTTTTAACTTTTAACATATCGAAATAATAATTTCTTTGTTAATACAGTTTATAATTTTTAAAATTAACAGGCAAAAATAATCTACAATCTACAATAAAATAAAAGTTTCGTTTCTAAATTTCTTAATCAGCTGATCCCTATTAAAGATGCAGAAACCCGGGCTATATTATTACATTACTCTGAGGAAAATAACGTTCACGATTTGTCCTCCAGTTGGCAGCACATTTTGTCTAGTCGGTTGACCAACTTTAAGAATATATAAACAAGGGTTACATGTACCAATACTGTCCGCAACGCCACCGCTCTGGTTTGCGCGCCCCTTAAACTAAATTAATAAAATTATATTTTTTCTCTTATTTATAGTATATCAAGGAAGCATGGTTGACGTATCCGTACCACTGCTGCGCGTTCAAGTATCCGAAAACTCACGACCCTGGCGAGTACGAAAAACACGTATCCGAATTGAAGAAGCTACAGGAGGCCTGCAGGAAGAACAAGTCAATCGTCACGTAAGAATATTAATTATTATAGACAATGTAATAACAGAAATAACTACTACGTATTTTTGATATTCCGAAGCTTAAAGCTTCGTTCAGAACCTCGCAATTACTGGTGTCAATTGGCGTAGAAGTTTGTTCCGTTAATTTCAATGTAAGGATTCATAACGTCAAAATTATTAGTAGAAATTTTGAATTAGTAGAAAAACTTAACAAACTTTTCACTTATCCACTAATTATCCTTCAAAATTTGCGAAGGATATAATTTTGGCCTTTGATTATTTTCTCTGTCAAAAGAAATTGTGGTGAAAAGTTAGATATTAGGCTTTCTCTATGGATACAAGTGATTACCGCAAGCTGTTGCTGGGATATTCTATTAATTTTAATTGTGTTTTTTAGACATTGTCAATGATTGTAAACTAACACTTATTTTTTATACAAGACGATAAAATGGTATTTTATCTTAGTAAGGTAGTTCTTGAAGAGCTTCGCAGTACAATTAATACCATCAAAAATAAATCCTCTTCTGGGACCGACGGGCTAACTTTAAAAATATTTTCGAGTCTGCCAGAAAGCACTCTGAATCACCTAACAGCTTTAATAAACATGTCGTTCCAAAATGTCTTAAGACGGCAATAATCATTCCTCTGCACAAAGGAGGAGACAAAGATGAAGCTTCTAACTATCGCCCAATTGCACTCCTTCCAACGCTATCTAAGATCATAGAAAGGTTGGTTAAAAGAAGGCTGGTATCTTTTCTGTTTAAGTACAAAATACTTACTGAATATCAATTTGGATTTCTAAGCAACAAGTCCATAAATGACGCTATGTTTTCGCTCCTTAATAAAGTTTACTCCAGCCTAAACAACCATCATTCTACAGCAACAATTTTCTGTGATTTTTCTAAGGCGTTCGATTGTGTAAATCATAAGATCCTAATTAATAAACTGCAGCACTATGGGTTCAGGGGATCATCTCTCGAATGGTTTAAGTCGTATCTGAGCAACAGAATCAACTTGTGAGGGTGGATACCACGTTGTCTTCTAGCAAGCCAATAGAATGTGGAGTACCACAAGGCTCAGTACTAGGCCCTATTTTGTTTCTTCTTTTTATTAACGACATTGCTAACATAAACATCAGTGGCAAAATATGTCTTTTTGCGGACGACACTAGCTTCACTTGGAGCAACAAGGACATCGCGGCACTTCATAGGATTATATCAAATGACTTAATCACCATTAAATCTTGGTGCGATTCGAACCTCCTGAGTCTCAACATTTCTAAAACTAAGGCTTTGTCGTATAAAAACTCGTTGCAGCCTTTTGTACTTGACAACACCACCATTGACGTCGTAAAATCCGTAAAATTCTTAGGGCTTGTTGTGGACAATTCTCTGAAATGGGACATACATATCGAAGCTTTGTCGAAAAAATTGAGCTCTGCCTGTTTTGCATTAAGGTCTGTTTCTAAGGAGCTTAACTTGTCAGTGGCTAGAACTGTTTATTATGCACTTTTTGAGTCGCACCTCAGGTATGCCCTTCCATTCTGGGGTACGTGTTGTGCGGCTCAATTTGACCGCATTTTCAAGCTCCAGAAGAGAGCTGTTCGATATTCACTGGGACTAAACAGCAGAACTCATTGCCGGGGCTTTTTTAGAGAATTAAAAATATTGACTCTTCCTTCCTTATTTATATTTGAATCCGTTTGCCTAATACGTAAACATGTATCAGCTTCTCAAGAAAGGCCATCTCACACTTATCCACTCAGGAACGCGGAGCAAGATCTTTATCTACCTACCCCACGCTCAGAGTTAGTTAAAAGTTCAATATTATACAACTCGAAAAAAATGCACAATCACCTGCCTTTTGAAATCAAATCCATAACATCATTTTTTTCATTTTGCAAAGCATTGAACTCTTATTTACTAGACAAGGCTTTCTACGCCGTAAATGAATTATATTTCAATTGAAAATCGCTAAAATTGCTATATTTACTATCGAAATTAATTTATTTAGAGGTCATTGATATTTTGCTATAAACTGGCTAAATATTTTTGAATATTATTTTAATTTTTTTGTTCTTTGACATTGTAAACATTTATAAATGTTTATTTTAACAATAAGACTGACAATATTATTTATATAATGTTTTGTATTATCTTTTGTTTGTTTGTTTGTGTACCTTACGACAAATAAATAAAGCTGTCACTTTAGTTGTCACTTTTGAGTCAATATTTTTTAATTCTCTTTCGTGTCGATTGCTGATTGAATTCGAGCCAGAAATGGCTCAAAACGAAATAAGTAAATTACCAACAGATATTCAGGCTGTTGGTAATTGCTATGAAAAAAAAGAGTATAAAGTGTAATTGAAATCACTAATTTATTCTACTAATTGCGAGGTTCTGAACGAAGGTTTTTTTTTACTAATTAAAAATTACTACCACAAATTTTGACGTCTTGAATGCTTAAGTGAAATTAGAGAAACGAACTTTTACGCTAATTGAAACCACTAAAATTAAAAAAAAATAGAGCGATAGTCAACTACGTCACTATGACGTAAAAGCGCGTGTAAAAGCACATAATTTACACGATTTCCCCAAACCTTTTTCCGATTCGATACATACACGCGTCGGACGAATCGCTTCATGTTTTCGCGGTGCTTATTGAAACGTGACCCAAACAGCGGCATTAATCAAAAAAGCCATCGAAACTGACAAACGAGCCCGTACTTCCGTAATGGGAGACGTACGTGCGACCACGCACCCTTTACCTCAATTTTCGAGGCCCGCCAACAGGAATAAATTACACTAGCCTAAACGTGAGATTTCCATCTTCGAGCGTATTTCGTATAAATCGCCTGTGACATCTGACCAAATCAGATTTTTTCCCACCCTTTTAAGCTCATCCATATACATTGTAATTTTATATTTTTTTTTAAAAACAACTAGTTAGTTGGAATTAAAATTATTTTGCCTTATACCGTGCTGGCAACTCTTACTTTTGGGTGGGTATTTACATATGCGGACGTAAATCGCATAGGGATCTTAAGTCGGAGTGAGAGAAATGCGGCGGTGCGCTGTTGCGGCGTTGCCACATTTCTCCGGTACGCCTTTCCCTATCGAGTAAAGTCAAATCACGATCGCAAACCGCTTATTTTTAAGGCTTTTTTTCGGAAAGATAACTAGAAAAAATCGTTAAATATTTTTCTGTGTATCTGAAATGGAGTTATAAGGATATCGTTAAGGTGTCAATTTTTTTATAACGAGAAAACGTCAGTAATCGCGATAGTTTAAAAAATCAACTTTTTAACTAGGGTTTCATCGAGACGAGAAATCTCGTCTCGTCTGGATCATCGAGACGAGATATTAACAAACTCTGGTCTCGATATTTTTCCCGAAGTCAATTTCTCGATCTCGATTCGAGAGTCTTGAAAATAAATAACTGATTTATTATTATTAAAAAAATATCATGTTATAAAGTCTGCACCAAAGGATAGGGTAAATTTTTTCTGTTAAAAAATTACGTTATAAAATACAGAGCTATTATAGGTGTGGTATGAACTAAAAGCCATGCATGTGTAACAAAAAAAAACGCAGACTTTGGCCCAAAACCCCAAAAATAAAAATATATTTTTTTAAAAAGCGAAAATCAAAACGATTCCTTTATTTTTTAATTTAGTCTTTTATCCATATGGGTTTAAAATTTACCTAGCTACCTACGAAAGTTTAAAATTTTTACTTCGTTGTGCAACCAACTGATTTTTATTTACTCGAAACAGTCTTTTATTGAAAAACTGTTTTTTCTTCGACATTACTTAAATTCGTTTAACTCAATAAAAGTTAATAGTGAAATTTATAAAAAAATGGTGCCATAAGAACAAGAATATATTATATTTACGGCATTTCTTTATTCTGAAAAGACCGACTGATCGAACAGTTTTGGAGCAGTTATCTTTTGATTATTTGTAATAATTGTAAATAAAAAATGTAAATTAGCATTGTACGAGAAAATATTTCCCAACATAATTTCCATTTTTCTAGCCTTTTATGAGCTGTTGAGTTATTGCAGCATCTAAAGCTTTTCGAGATCGAGAAATCTCGAAAAAGTTTCTCGATCTCGAAAAATCTTGAAAAAGTTTTTTTCTCGATCTCGTCTCGAAAAAAAAACCTCAGTCTTGTCTCGATCTCGTCTCGAAATCGAGATGAGACGAGAAATCTCGAATTTCGAGAATCTCGTGAAACTCTATTTTTAACACATAACACACGATAACTCAAGAACCATTTTAGATATTGAAACTTTTTTTTTATTTTGAAGTTCAGATCTTTTACAAGATGTTTAAATAAAAAAAAATCGATAGGCTTGTTTTTTTTTCATTTAAAATTTTAAAAAAACCCGTGCATAGCAATTTTCAGCAATCATGTAACTTTTTAGTTTTTATAAAGATTTTTACTGTCTGTGATGAAAATATACTAGAAATCTTAAGAAAGTTATATCTCCGTACATTATAAAAATTATACAGATCATACTGTGGATAGTATCGGATGGCTGTAATGTTCTACAAGCAGAGGTTTACGCCATAAAGGAAGCGGCTAGTTGTATACGAGAGAAAATTGCTGATAGACCAATAGGGGATATAGTGATATACTCTGACAGCTTGCCCGCATTAAGAAGCATCACCATGCAATCAGTGAGATCGAAAACTGTGATGGAATGCCGAGAAGCACTGTCCTGGCTGCGTCGGGGTGGGGCTACTCTGTGCTGGGTGCCAGGCCACAGCAATGTGGTGGGCAATCAGGAAGCAGACAGACTCGCCAAAGACGGGGCCAGGGGAGAGGCCGTGGCAGATGACCCACCACTTTTGACGATCAACACACTGAAGGAGGCTATAGGAACTGCCATCAAGGCCAAGCAGCAAGAGACGTGGCAACACCGTGAGGACTGTGCTACAGCTCGAAGACTATGGCCAGTGGTAGATAGCAAAAAGACAAAACAGCTACTAGAGCATAAAAAGGACCTAGTACGCATAATTGTAGGTGTCGTCACTGGAAACTGTTCCACGGGGGTAAACCTCGTAAGATGGAAAGTTTCCGACGACGACTACTGCAGAGAATGCGGAGAGGAAGAAGAAACCATAGAGCACCTGCTGTGCCACTGTCCGGCACTGGAATACCGACGCATTAAAACTTTAGGGCAAGGTTTTTTGGAGGGACTAGAGGAAGCAGCAGAAGCCAACATCAGCGACATCGGGAACTTTGCAAAGAGCTGGAAGTGCTTTAACGCAAAGAAAGAATGAGAGGAAGGTTTGGTAAAACAATACAGGGGTATCGCAATGGGCCCAAGGCCTCCGAGTGAGGGATCAAATATGATCCCAAACCCCAGCAACCTAACCTAACCTAACTGTGGATAGTTCTGACTACAACGAAACGCATTAGCAAACAAGGGAGATGTCAATGTTAGTCGGGAACTATTGTGAACTAAAGACCCAGTTCAATGAACTATTCCTCTGGAGGAACTAGAACTAAGAAACTAGTTCCTCCCAAGGAATTCCCACCTCCAAGACTAACCTTTGCCAGCCCTTAGTATACTGATATACTGTCTTATACAGGGTGCCCAGTTCAAACGAAACAAGGCAATTTAAAGGCATTTCTGGTATGAAAAGAACAAAACGGTGTAACACTTTTTGAAGCCCCTAATTCAAACCTCACGCGAACCGGAATTAAAGTTTTTTCGAAAATAAAGTTGACGTGTTTTGCCGTTTTGTACTTTTCACACTAGAAAGGCCTTTAAATTGTCTTGTTTTGTTTGAAGTGGGACACCATGTATATTATTTTGTTAATTTTCAGCTGGAAATCTGGAGAACTGTCCAATTCTCCGTCGAATTATACTGTCGACGAGGAGGAGACATGGGGTGAGGACAATGGGGTTTTCCATAACGTTACAAGGAAAGTTTTCGTGAAACCTCTATGTAATAACGTGAAAATAATGGATTTTCAAGAGGTGAGTCGTCCCTTTTATTACGATTTACGGCAACTAATTCATAAATATCTTTTAGAGTAAGAATTTGCTTGAGAAAATAATAGTTTTAAAAGAATGAAAACTAAGATTGAAGAATGAATAAGAATAGTTGACAAAATTAAATTATTAGCTACTAGCTACCATGTTTATTAAAAATTAACCGATATAAAAGTAATTGAAGTGTTGTTTGTCGATTAGATGAAATATTAAAATCCTTTTTAGGTTCTCTTTAAGAAAAATTATCTTTTTTAATACATCCGGTATTTTTACATTAACCGCATGAATTATTCATGCGCATAACTCAATTTCTTCTGAGGCACTCTTATTTTTTTCTTATTTAGATATACGTTTGCCTATTGGGAATTGCAGATTTTCCTCTCGCTAAACAAAAACAAACAAACAATTTATCTTTTATACTGAAAAACAACGTATTGTGTTTCTCCTATAGATAGATATTGTTTATACATATTTAATTAATATGAGATACGGTTTTATTAGATTGTATTTTATTTTTAATGGTATTTATTTAAAATGTATGGCATTGTACACCCACTACGTGACATTTTAATAGTTGTTATTCTGCATCGAAAAAAAAACTTGCATTGAACAAGTTAAGTTCTTGTTTGTTAATGTTTGTAAAAAAGGCACTTCTCTATTATACAGAGTATCCCAGAAATAAGTGCAAGTATTTTAAGAGGTGGTAGATCTGGCTAAAAGAACCATATATTTTCTCTTTGCCGTTTTTAAAATAAATTAATAATAACCGAGTTATTTAATTTTGGAAATTTAAAAAATAATGGCAACATTTTGAGAGCCGCCGACAGCAATCAATAATCAGCCGCAAATACCAAGCAATTACCAGAATCTCAGCTTGTTCGACGTTCAGTGTTGACACACCAACTAGAAAGATTTAAAAGCGACTTGGAAAATTCAAATTAAAAGTAAAAAACTCTAAAAAGATTAGAAAATGCACACCGATAGAAAGCAGATCGATGTAAGTTAAGTAATAGTATTTTTACAGGCTTATCTTACATTTGTTTATTATTTGGAGGTTTACTGTCTTGAGTAAAATATTAAATGAATTGGATAACCTAAAATTCAAAATCAGCTTATCTGTTTAAATGTAAGTAAAACGCTGAGTATTTATATATCTAATAGAGGGCGCTGATTCAAAAAATTTAAAAAAAAGGTGAAAAAAATATTTGACTATTTAGAGTTTCATTATTTCAGTTTAGTAAACTGTAAAAAAGGTTTTTAAATTAGTAGACGTTGCACTCTACCTAATAGTAATCTACAATGATTAAAAAACAACATAATTTGAAACGATATAGTTTAATCTAAAAGGATTAAAAAATAATATAATATATACAGTAGGGGGCACCAAAAAAAATAAACATTCTTTTCTTTTTAGTTACTGTGAAAATATCGTTCAAGATGATGAAAAAAAAATTCTAGTAGAGTTTGAACTTTTAATATTAATAATTTTAGGTGTTTGAGACATTGTTTCGTGATAAAATAAGATCGTTTATGTTTATGAGCCAATAGTTCGTGATAAAATATAAAAAATTGTGGAAGTTATCATATACGATTGGAAGTTGAACTTTAACCTTCAATAACTTTCAAACGAGTCGATTAAATAAAAATTTATATCAAACCTTTTTTGAAGACCGTTCAATTTTCTACAAGAAGATCTATTGATTTTTACCAAATGCTGATTTGTTAGAACACAATAAAATACCAAAGAAAAAAAATGTTTCCCCGTGTTATTTAAATTGGAAATTAAAAGAAAATCACGATGAGGCTACAACCTCTTAATATTAATATTAAAAGCTCAAACTTTACCAGATTTTTTTTTTCACCGTCTTGAACGATATTTTCACGGTAACTAACAAAAAAAAAAGTATTATTTTTTTATATTATTATCTCTCTTTGCCGTATATTATCCACTATATTATCCACACAGAATGTGGATAATATAGGAGGTGGCAACATTAAATTCTTTTGAAGCACTATAAACAAATTTCCAGAAACTGAATAAGCGACACTCAAAAGTTTTTCAATATTTTCCGGAAAATGATAAAGAAAAATATAAAATTTTCAACATTTTTTTTTCAAAAACATTAATGGGCGTGTTTTGGGGATCGAACTATACTACCAAACTCTTAATATACTTATACTTATTTCTGGGACACCCTGTATAACAGATTTACACGATGTGAAACTATATTTCAATATACAAGTAATTCCGAAAATGTAGCAAGAGAAGGATTCTCTCTTAAAAACATACTAGATTTATTGATTTATTGATTTATTGATTTATTGATTTATTGATTTATTGATTTATTGATTTATTGATTTATTGATTTATTGATTTATTGATTTATTGATTTATTGATTTATTGATTTATTGATTTATTGATTTATTGATTTATTGATTTATTGATTTATTGATTTATTGATTTATTGATTTATTGATTTATTGATTTATTGATTTATTGATTTATTGATTTATTGATTTATTGATTTATTGATTTATTGATTTATTGATTTATTGATTTATTGATTTATTGATTTATTGATTTATTGATTTATTGATTTATTGATTTATTGATTTATTGATTTATTGATTTATTGATTTATTGATTTATTGATTTATTGATTTATTGATTTATTGATTTATTGATTTATTGATTTATTGATTTATTGATTTATTGATTTATTGATTTATTGATTTATTGATTTATTGATTTATTGATTTATTGATTTATTGATTTATTGATTTATTGATTTATTGATTTATTGATTTATTGATTTATTGATTTATTGATTTATTGATTTATTGATTTATTGATTTATTGATTTATTGATTTATTGATTTATTGATTTATTGATTTATTGATTTATTGATTTATTGATTTATTGATTTATTGATTTATTGATTTATTGATTTATTGATTTATTGATTCATTGATTTATTGATTTATTGATTTATTGATTTATTGATTTATTGATTTATTGATTTATTGATTTATTGATTTATTGATTTATTGATTTATTGATTTATTGATTTATTGATTTATTGATTTATTGATTTATTGATTTATTGCTTTATTGCTTTATTGCTTTATTGCTTTATTGCTTTATTGCTTTATTGCTTTATTGCTTTATTGCTTTATCGATTTATCGATAAATCGATTTATCGATTTATCGATTTATCGATTTATCGATTTATCGATTTATCGATTTATCGATTTATCGATTTATCGATTTATCGATTTATCGATTTATCGATTTATCGATTTATCGATTTATCGATTTATCGATTTATCGATTTTCTAGACATATATACCTTTCATTTAAAGAAATGATCATCAAGATTGGTAAAGCAGTTTCGGCGGGCTGGATGTAACAAAAAAAGCCTTTGAGCTTTTATATATGTATGGATGGATGGATTATAGCAAATCACACCCTAATATGTTTAGACTACTTAGATTGTAGATTGTATTTTGTATGGAAGGGGGAAAATTAATCATCGCGGTCTTACAGATCTATTGTGTCCCCTTTTTTTGCTTCTTAGCTTCAATCTACTGAGATGTTCATTGAGAAGACAGTGTTCTATTAAAAACCCCATAACTATCCGAAGATTGTTCTTACAAGATTACTTAGATACTTAGATTGTTTCTTATAAGGTAAAATCTTTGATTTTTCTCGGTCGTAACTCCTGACAAATTTCTTCGAGTGTCTTAGACCTTTAGAATATTCCCATCCTAACTCTAGGTTTACTTCTTTTTCTATTCGATATATGAAATAAATATATTACTATTTGGATATGCTAGGCGGCAGCGATATGAAATAGATTAAATTTCATGTAGACACTCCTTCTCAACGTAGCGAACGAACTTTGCCACAAACGTCTCGTCTCTAGGTTTCTGATGGGAAATTTTCAATTAGAAAACTAAAACCTAGAACTAAACAATTCTGCCCCTACTTTGCTGTCTTTTGGGGGAACCCTCATCCCCAGCGGTGACGTTAATCTTGCATAGTTTTGACAGGATGATTCATTAATAACTCACTCGATCTGATCTAATCGAACCGAAATTATTCAAAAAAGAAAATGAGAGCAGGCGAATGACATTGACAGGTTTTAATATCGAGAAACTCAAATACGATTGCATGACATATCTATAGGAAAACCGTAGCGTACATACTATAGAAAAATAAATACATTCAGATGCAAAAACAACGCAACGAAGTGTTATATTTTTGTTATTTTTAACCCTATTTTCATTATTTTTTTAGCAAACTGTAAATAATTATATCAACTATAATTCGTAAACTAAGTTTTTCAAACGCTGGTGTACGATATGGAGAAAAAAATTGGAGAAACAGGTAAAAAAAAATTCGGAATGCCTTCAGCGTGGGTGAAACATGTAATTAAAATTCAATAATATATTTTTTCCATCATTCTGGAAAAGTTAAATTTATACCTTCCCACTTTTCATAAACCAGTATACATTACACTTTTTTTTAATGAATTTTGATGTAAAATAAATACTTCCTAAAAATCTTTTACTAAGAAATTTTTTACTAAATAGGTTCCTTAAATCTTTATGAAAATATTTTATATTGGTATTTATATACAGGATGACTCGAAACTATTCAAAAAATTGCAAAATTTTGTTGCGAATTTCTTGTTCAGTTATTCCAATTCTCTTTTATTTTTAGCTCTAGTATATCGATTGGGTCTCTGGAGTAGTTCGGGCTGAGCTAATTTATATTCTTGCCAAACCCCAACACTTTGCCATTTATTTTATCAAAACATGAGATTATTAATGGTGTAAATGGCAAGAAAAGGGAAAAAACTAAGGTAGACACCAACAAAAACCTTTTAACGATATCATAAAGTTTGTTACTGTTCCGAAACACACAATCCAAAAGCTGCTTTAAGTGTATTAACCCGAAGGGTCAATCCTACGTAGCTATATAACAAGAATATAAAGGTGTATTAAACTGTTTTTACTTTAGAAATAAAGCCCTATGTATTGTCTAGAAAATACATGTAACATACAGGGTGAGTTTTTTACGATGTCCTCTATGGGTATCTCGGAAACGACAGGAGATAGAAAGTCGTTTAAATGGGAAAAAAATTGCAGTTTTGTGCGGTCATAAATATGCGCCTTTCAGATTTTTGAAAAAGTTCATGGCTTAGTAGATATTTCGAAAAAAAACAAATTTCGGCTTTTTTAAAAATTGTCCCTATTTCCATTATATTCTATGTCATTTTTGGCCATGACTTCACAAATAAGCGCTATTTTTCAGCGATATAAGCTATAATATGTTTTTTCGACAAATTACTGAGTTATAGCCAATTCTTATCATTTTTAAATTATTTCACTTAGCTAGCCATAGAAACTGTGATGGAAACAAGTTCAGTCGTCGTTGCTCTCAGAAATGTGAGACTGTCACATCCAAACTTAGTAAAATAAAATAAACAAAAATTGTAAATAGGAATTTTTTAAATAAAAAAAGCGTGTAGGTTTATTGGTTCAACTTTTCTTGGCCATACTTTTTCGAAGATACGTTGACCGGTAAACGTTACGTTTTTTAGAGAACGATTTTCCAGACATGTTAGAAAAGTTAAATTTAGATATTCGCGCATCAATAGAGTGGTATCAACACATGACTTTCATTATGACACCCCCCCCCCCATAATGAAAGAAATGTTAAGAATTATTTATATCATAATTATGCAAACTCAGGGATAGGAAGAGGTGGACCAATTGCATGGGCCTCCTCGATCACATGACCTATCAATTTTAGATTTTTTTATGCGGTATGGTTAACAACAAGGTTTACAAAAGAACTTATGAATTAAAAGAGGCACTCAAAGAGGCTGTACGGAAGACCGGTCATTCTGTGAGAATAGCTAGTAATTCAGTTTTAAAAAGATGCATTTATGTACTCAAAACAAGTTAAAGTGTATGCAGTGATATTATTTTTTTTAAGTTTTACTTTGTGTAATGTAAATTGTAAAGAATCGTTTAATAATATATTCTGTCTTTTTATAAGTTATAATTCATAACATAGTAATTTTTCGAAAAAAGCATTTTATAGCTCATATCGCTGAAAAGCTTAAAAAATGGCGCTTTTTATGAAGTAGGGCATTCAATCCCGGGATCCCGTTTCCCGGGATCCCGGGATCCCGGACATTTTTTCAATCCCGAAATCCCGGGATTGTCTTTTCTTTAATCCCGGGATTTTCGGGATTCATCATTACATTTTTTCCTTAATTTAAATCGTACACAAGTCTTTCATGATAGTACAATATGCGCTTATAAACAACCCTGAATGTTTGATCAAGTTTGAAGATGATGAAGATCTAGTTTGAGTGATAATACTCTTGATCGGCTTGTTTTTTTTAAGAAATTTTTTCAAAAACCAAAAAAACCAAGTTTAGATCCTCATCTTTGTTACTGCATAAGTTGTTATTTTAGTATCTCTTAGTAATCCTGTGTTATGTTGTATTCGATTGGTTATGTAAATTAAATAAAAAATGTATATTTTAGTTCCTTTTATGTTTTTTTTTTTGTTAAATAAACTTATATGTTATGTTTTGTAATGGGGATGACGTTTAATTTATGTTAATGTTTTTTTGTTCAATAAAATTTTGTAAAGAAAGAAAATATAATATAATTCCAACGTAATTAATTTTTTCGTGAATCCCGGGACCAATCCCGGGATCCCGGGATCGAAAAATTATAATCCCGAAATCCCGGGATTGAAAATTTCTTTCGGGATTGAATGCCCTATTATGAAGTTATAGCCAACTATGGTTTCCATTTAAAAAAACATATGATGTTTGTATCATATGTCAAAAATGACAGGTTTTAGAAAAAATCGGAGAACACAAACTCATTAGGGATGTGATTATCTACAACTTTTATTTGAACATTTTTTGTCTAAAATAGATTATAATGGAATTAGGGACAATTTTTGAAATAGCCGAAATTTGTTTTTTTCGAAATATTTAGTAAGCCATGAACTTTTTCAAAAATCTGAAAGGTGCATATTTATGACCCCACAAAACTGCAATTCTTTCCCCATTTAACTAACTCTCTATATCCAATAGTTTCCGAGATACCCATAGAGAACATCGTAGGAATCTCACCCTGTATAAATTCTTTGTCTATGTTTTATAATAAAAAGTTTGTTCTAACAATTATTTATTGAATAAAGTAATTGCGTGTAATACAATAATAAAAACTTGACCTTTCCAGTTTGTAAATTTTCAAATTTTATACCTATCTGAATTTTCTTTTGAAATCAAGATAATGTTTTATGACTGCAGATTATAACTTCCTTTCCAAGAATAAATGGGGAATTTTACATTTTGAGTTGCGGGGGGAAACTTTGGTTGTAAATCATCTATTAAATTTATGTTCACCTGACAACCAATTTAAGTTACTTCCTCAAAGAATTTAAAAGATTTAAAAATGAAAAAAAAAGGTTTTGTTGTAGCATGAAGTTTCAATATACAGATAGATGATGATTCAACAATAATGCATCGTTAAGTTAGTTAGCGCTACCTTAGTGAGAGCGCCCAACAAAGTGCATTGCTTGCATTTTACTTTAGGGCATAACCTTAGGGCATAACAGTCACTAATAACAAATAATGGGTGTAGAAAAAGTGCAATTTTGGACGGTCAGTCTAAAACTGTTAATTTTGCCGGCTCCTGACCCAAAACAGTTTGTTTAGAAATTTATAAAAACGAGAATTATAGAAAGAAGGATTATTTACAAAAAGTTGTTAGCTTTTGAGTTATAAAAATGCCACGAACAAATCCGATTTATATTTTTTTATTTAATTTCGTTCAATATTCTTCCACGAAAATGAATTCGCAAATCCCAGTTTCGGATAGAGCACTCAAAAAACGTATAGAACAGAAGAAATCAAAACTACCCCAAAGCTTTCGTGCTAAGGATTTTTTTCAGCATAATTTCAGTAAACTATAATAGGATACGTCTAGGATATAGTATAGTGTTTATAAGGTTTAGTCAGATATGTGGTGTGGTAATAGCTAATGTGTTAATGTGGAAATTGACAGTACCGATTAATTATTGGACTGGATATTCGTTACTATTTGTTTAGATTACTGTTTTTCAAATACGTTTAAATTTACATATACCGCGGCCTCCCCATAAGAGCAATGAGAGAATTTATGTCCCAGAATTGAAGGACAGAAGATCGAGTTTGACATAAGTCCATCCTTGTTCAGTAGCTGGATGTAATGCAGATGCGCCGAAATGCTACTTTTCTATTGGCCGAATGGTGTCGAGATGGGTTATCGATTTATTTTTGGACGCGTCGTCGGCGTGGATTTTGTTTTCAGTTTGGACTTGGGCAGTCGCCATTAGTGTCATTAGTGTTTTCTCTAACTTTCTGTGTTTTCCACGTGTACTGTGTTTTCGTTTGTATTTTAATCTTTGTGCGTTTATTGACAATTTTGTGATTTAGTTTTAAAGACTTTTCTGTAGTTTAATTAATAGAACAATGGGAATGGGCTACTGCTTTTGTGTGATAGAAGCCAACTAACAAAATTAATAATAAAATTTTTCTCGATGTTCGTTTGTATCATGAAAGCAAAATCAGAAATAAAAGGGATGTTAATATAAGACAAAAATATACGAAACTAATTTTATTCAAAAATCAATAATTGTTAAAAGCATTATATTTAGTCTTACTATTTTAAAATAAAAAAGACATAATGTAAAGACTAAAAATAGAGACTACATAAGGCTAATTATAATGCTTACACAGTTACACACAGACTGTCTTATTGTAAATTATTATTGTTTTTTTTTCATAATATAAAAGAGTATTTACAATTAATGCAACAATGTAAATAATTATATTTTTTGTATCTAGCTTGATTTATGTATAAACTTAATATGTACGTTATATTTGTTTAATAAAAAATATGTTAATAATAAAGAATTACTTTTGTTTCATTTTAAACCAGGACTGATGTTGATTATTGATCATAAATACATGGGCAGTAAAAGAAACAATAGACAGTAAAAAATGTACTGTTATACTTTGTTTTGCTGCAATTTTTAAGTCGAGTGAAATAGATATGCAATTTGTACTACAAAGTTTTTAAGACAGTTCCTTAATTGAGGTTTTACTAAATTATTTTTTGAATTTTAAAAAAAGTGAAATAATGCAATTTGTACTACGAAGTTTTTAAGACAATTTCTTAATAATTGTGGTTTTACTAAATTATTTTTTGAATTTAAAAAAAATATCGTACCTGTGACTTTTTTTCATTCGTTTTATTTAATAATAATTGTCTAACACAACAAAGTCTACTTAGAACGATATGATATAAATATAAATGAGTTCATTAAAAAATAATCTAATTAAAATTAGTACCTAAATAAGCAAAAATTATCTCCTCATAAAACAAGAAATTAAGGAGTTCAGTAAAAGGATTGCAACTATATATTTTATTCAGTAAATTTTCATAATAGTAAGTATAAAAGCACAATCTCTAAAACGACAATATGAATAATGTATATTAAGATTTAACTCGAGTTTCAGTGAAAAAACTATATTGATATTAAAATATTTTAATACCTTCAGAATACTAATACCGCAAAATAAAACACTAAATCACCACGATACACCAAAACACTTTTACTTTTACACTGGACACGCGTTTCGCTAACCATGTTAGCATCATCAGCAGAAAAAAAGATCTAGTTTAAAATCATGTGCTGATGATGCTAAAGGTGCGTATTCATTATCCGAACGAACGAACGAATGAAAGTGCGGTATATTTAAGGTGCGTATTCATTATCCGAACGAACGAACGAACGAATGAAAGTGCGGTATATTTGGACGGGGACCGAACGCATGCGGCCGTTCGTTCGTTCGTTCGCTCGACCATCCGTTTCGAGTCGGTACATCAAAGGCGTTCGCCAACAAATGCCTCCAGTCTTCTCGTGCGGTCCCCGTCCATACCACTAGCGAACATTCGTTCGTTCGTTCGTGCGGATAATGAATACGCACCTTTAGACGGGGACCGAACGCATGCGGCCGTTCGTTCGTTCGTTCGCTCGACCATCCGTTTCGAGTCGGTACATCAAAGGCGTTCGCCAACAAATGCCTCCGGTCATCTCGTGCGGTCCTATCGTGCGGTCCCCGTCCATACCACTACCGAACATTCGTTCGTTCGTTCGTTCGGATAAAGGTGCGTATTCATTATCCGCACGAACGAACGAACGAACGAATGTTCGCTAGTGGTATGGACGGGGACCGTACGATAGGACCGCACGAGAAGACCGGAGGCATTTGTGGGCGAACGCCTTTGATGTACCGACTCGAAACGGATGGTCGAGCGAACGAACGGCCGCATGCGTTCGGTCCCCGTCTAAATATACCGCACTTTCATTCGTTCGTTCGTTCGTTCGTTCGTTCGGATAATGAATACGCACCTTAACATGGTTAGCGAAACGCGCGTCCAGTGTAAAAGTAAAAGTGTTTTGGTGTATCGTGGTGATTTAGTGTTTTATTTTGCTGTGTAACACCAAAGGTTCCAACCCTCAACTGTAATCGCCTATTATTACCTCAGGATTGTGAATCCCAAGTACTCATTTAAGGCTGAGTCTGATGATCTGGCTGATGAAATGCCGGCTGTAGGATTCGAACACACAAACTTGAGATTGGTAGACGAGAGCTGTACCTCTACGCCACCGGGCCACCTTTTTATAAGAAAAACTATAATAAAATTAAAATAAAACTGCCATTAAACGTTAAAAGCTTGAACAAATTAAAACTACTTTAATTACTATTGGCGACTAGAGCAGTTTATATTGATTTTATTCACAAAATCTAATCTAAAACTCGGTAAAAACTTCTCCCAGTCTAGTTTTCTAAGTAGTTTTATTCTAGGTTGGCAAACTTGTCCCCTAAAATGCAAAATATAAAGCTGTTCAAAACGGCAACGAACTACAATTTCCTAATTAACTACGCTCCTGGAAAATATATTTCGCAATTTAATGGAAAGAGGTTTTTAGAACTTATAGAAAGAAATAGGTAGTTTAAGTTTCTGAACGATTTTTTTTTAACAAATACAAGTAAAAAGGCGTCAATGAATTATACAGGGTCTTTCTTAATGTCTTGCTAATATTTAAGATGGTGATTCTTGAACCTATTTTAAGAAAAAAACTTCATATAAATGTGTCTCCTAAACCTCTTAATTTCTGAGATACAGATACAAATATATTTTTTCATAATAATTCTGATTTTATTACAGGTATCAAAATACAGCAACATTTTTTGACCTTCAGATTAAAACAGCCATTACAAAAAGATACAGTTTTTCCATAGAAACTGTTAAAATCGCCTTGCATCTATCAAAAATAGTACTTTAACCACAAGGGTAGATTAAATGATACTTTAACACCGAGGATAGGTTAAAAACTTTATTTCTTCGCGCACGTTTTTTAATTGCTACTACTTATTTCGTTTTGAGCCATTTCTGGCTCCAATTCAATCAGCAATCGACAAGAAAGATAATTAAAAAATATTGACTCAAAACCATAGACAAACAAATAAAAAGAGACTGACAAATGTCATGGTAAAGAGTGGGACCGCGTTCCCGTAGCGCAACTCAAAATAACAATTTTGAAACCAATTAGCAGGACCATGGCAGGACGTACGTGTTTATTGCTATCTTTCTTTATTATGTGTGCTTTATATGAAAAAGAAAGAGAAAGGTATAAAACGTATCGTAAGACATCGCACATTCTGGCTGGAGGAAAATTTAAATTAGCTATTATTAGTAGTATTCTTTCATTCTGAAACTGAAAATTTTCACTTAAACTGATTTATTCCCTATACCACGTAAAGGGAACGTGGTGTAGGGAATAAATCAGTGTAAGTGAAAATTTGCAGTTTCTTTCAGAACGAAAGAATACTACTATTATAAGGGAAATTATAAAAAAAAATTGTACTGTTTTATTAACATATTTATTTATACATAAAAATAAATAAACTTTTTATAATATAATAACAAAAAATAACAGTGTTTATTCCACCCACCTACCAACTTTAAATGCAGAAGAACTGACTGTTGCAGGAAACAATCGGCCAATTTTTTTAAAGGGCATTAAAAATCTCATTTTCGAAAAAACTGCCTAATTGCAATAACAAAGTGAATATCCAAGAAAAGAAGACTTTACGAAAATCATGATCCTGAACCATTTTCAAGTTCAGTTTTAATCCTAAAACAAAAGTAAAATAGGTATATTAATAAGGTTTCTGGCTACTGTAAACCAGTTATAATCTACCTACCCAAAAAATGAAAAAAATCAATTGTATTAATTTGTTATGTTAAGAGAGGTTCGAAATATTTTTGACACTACTACTTCTACTTTTTTCTTAATAAGATGATAAATATAACTACTTACTTTTATTTTACCGGGTGTCTTTACCATATCTCACAGAAAAAAGGGGGCACCAATACATATAAAAAATAGATGATACTGGCTCCTGCAGCAAATAAAATAACAAATAGTATAACCTAAAATTATAAGTAACAAAATATAAAAATCTATATGGAACAAAGGAATTTGTTCCCTATCCATATTCATAAGTCAACAAAATGGAGAGTTTAGAAAAAAAGGTAAATCACCAAAAGAAAAATTAACAAACATGACGAATTGTCATGATGTTGTCATCTTTGTTGTCATGATGACGAAAACGAAAGGCGATTGTTCTAATTTTTATTTAGAAATTACATTTTATATGGCTGCTTCTTTCTCTCTTGTTATATTAGAATGAGATAGTGCGCCCAATAGACAATGCGCAAATCAACATAAATAGAACGAAATTTTGCGTTCTGAGTTGCGCTACGGGAACGTTGTCCCTCTCTTTGCCATTTAATTTGCCAGTCTCTTTTTATTTGTTTGTCTATGCTCAAAACTGACAACTAAAGAGACAGCTTTATTTATTTGTGAAAGTACATAGAAACCAACGCCAATCCAGCACAATATTTTTTCTACTCGTAATAAATTCCTTTATTATTATATATTTATTATTAAGTGAAAAATATACAATAACCAAATACCAGGAAACAATTTTGGTAATTTGATTTCCTTCTGCCCTTAATTGCGTCACATAGATTAATGGATGCCTCCCCAATCAGAACATATTTTTTTTAACTGGCATATTTTTTGTGTTTTACAGGTGCAGTGTTATCCAGAACCGGATCCTTTTAATCCGTGTGAGGATCTAATGGGGAACTGGATTCTTCGTGTTCCTGTCTGGATAATTTCCCATTCAGCAGTCATAGGAAACTTATTTGTGCTAATTGTTATCGGGACGTCGCATTTCAGGTAAAATTTATAAATATTAATTTAAAAAAAAACTGGATAATTTTATTAAAATACAGGTTGTCTGTATTAGAATATTACAAGAATCTCCAACTGTTCATATAAGCAATAAACATTGAATATTTAGGGACAATTTCCTCTGCTCTATTCTAAGAAACGGCGCATCGTTATACGACCCCAATATCATTCAGCGAAAATGCTTTAATATTGTTTATCAGTAATTACATTTCCGCTACATTTCTTGCATAGCAAACACCTTATATAATCAGGGAGTGCACTTGATTCAACGAAAGTGCACTAAATTTTGAGTTAGTATTATTAGATTTGTTCTTTACAGGGTGGTCCGAATTGTATTCCGGAAACTTCGGCAGCGTATTCTGCAGATAAAAATAGTTAAAAAAGTCCTTATAAATGTACGTCCTAAAATGCTTCCTTTCAGAGATACAGGGTGTAGAAGTTTCATTTTTATTTCGATTTTTTCTAAATAATTTCTGAAGTAACGTCAATATTTGGATGAAAATTGGTGTCTGGGAGTTTTTTGACATGAGAAAGTTGATTTTGGTGTCAATATGACTCCTACTAGTAGAGGGCGCCACCTACATGTGTTTCAACTGTTTTGAAGCGTAATAACTTTTTTTCTGTACCTGTATAAAACTACCGAGTGAAAAAATATACATCTCTGTGACTTTTTACGTAAAAAATATCTCTTTGTAAAAATCGCTACGAGCAACCGTTCTTAAGATATTTAGAATGGAAATAGTCAATACATGTCATTATTGACGAAAAATAAACACGTTGAGAAGATAGTTATTTCACTAAAATAATAAATTTGGGAATTTTTTATTTTTTTGAACTAATCATAATTTTTTCTGCAAAAAATGATGATAAAACAGTTTCTATTAAACTTTTAGCACTAAAACATTTCAAATTTATGATTTCAGTCTAATAATGATTTAGTCAACATGTTTAAAATTTATGTCAATGATGACAGGTATTGATAATTTCGATTTCAAATATCTCGAAAACCATTACTCGTAACGATTTTTACCAAGAGATCTTTTTCACGTAAAAAATGTCGCAAATGTATATTTTTTCACACAGTAGTTTTATACAGGTACGGACGAAAAGTTATTACTCTTCAAACAAGTTAAAAAATATGTAGGTGGCGCCCTCTACTAGTGAGTCTCATTTTGACATCAAATTCAAATTTCTCATGTCAAAAAACTCCCAGACACCAATTTTCATCCAAATATTGACCTTACTTCAGAAATTATTTGGAAAAAATCGAAATAAAAATGAAACTTCTACACCCTGTATCTCCGAAACTAAGCATTTTTGGACATACATTTATACGAACGTTTTCACTTATTTTTATCTGCAGAATATGCTGCCGAAGTTTCCGGAATACAATTCGGACCATCCTGTATATAATTTTCATAATTTATCATGAGATATAGTTGAAATAAACTAGTTAAAACGAATTAGGGATCGCTTTGATAAATTTCGTTTAAAAAAAGAAAATATATTTATTTAACCATATAAACTTAGCAATATGTTCCTTAGAAATAATTAAGTTTGAATCAGGTGTATGCACCTTGGTGTTCGTGATGAAAAAAGTTGTCAAACAGTTGAAAATTGTATTTTTATTACGTTATGAACGACTACAGTTTGTATCGAAAACAATGCTAAACAATTTTTATCTTAATTTTCAACGGAAATATATTTTTTTCGTAATAATGTGTCTGTACCGCGCGGTTTGATGCTCCGAATAATTGACTTGAGGTTCGAGGATTCGGAATGAGACTCCGAATAATCTCTTGAGGAAAGGCGTTTCACTCCTCTCGAAGATTTTCTCCCAAGGTTTGAAGATCTGGTGCTTGTGGACGACTTCGTAGTCTTCTCTGATTAAGACTATTATTAATTAAGAATTTTTAAATTTTCAGACTGACTGTCTCCAAATTTCTCATGTGCAACTTGGCCATAGCTGACTTTTGCATCGGCATACACCTACTATTGCTTGCTGGGATTGACGCACACTCTATAGGAGCTTACTTCAACTTTGCAATCGAGTGGCAAGAAGGTAAATATTACATTAAAATAATTTATGTAATATAAAATGTAAAATAGTTTATTTAGTGTGATACACTTGAGTGAGAAAAATACCGAGTGCGTCTCAAAAGTGGCTCACCCTTATAACTTTTTTATTTTTAAACGGTTTTATTTAGCTCGACCCGTACGGTATTTATTTATTTGTTTGTTTGTTTGGGTCAAAATTAGAAATTGAAATTTAAGTACCTTCCTGTTGTCAGATTGATCTGAAATTTGGTACACACCTTTAGTTCTGATGACAATACAATATAGTAATATCAAATGAAAGGGTAGACTACTACACTAGTAGAATACACTAGTAGTACACTACACTAGTAGAATACTGTGATTATGACAAAATTTAAAATCCAAGATGGACGTCGTTACAAAATGGCGTATTAGGTGAGGGCATGAGTAGTCGTGTCCAGAACAGTTGTGTCCAAGATTGTGTGACGTTAGAAGGACAGATAAAAAAAATAGGTGATGAATTTGTGAAAATGTTGCGGTCCAACATTGACGTTACAAAAGGATTGGTAAATGGTGCTATAGGCCACATTACAGAAATTGTTTGGCCTCAGTTCCGTCGAACCCAAATGTACGAAACAGATGTACCATCAGTTTGGATTGACTTTGGCAGAGACGGCATACACGTTATACACCCGAAAGCCATACAGTTTCCAGCAAAATTCAATTATGGTACGGCTGAAAGGAGGATGTTACCCTTAATTTTGTCATGGGCATCCACCGTCCATAAAATGCAGGGCAGCACAGTCGACCATGCAGTAGTGTATTTGGGCTCAAAATTGTTTGAGGAAGGGCAAGCATACGTGGCTCTAAGTCGAGTCAAGTCTCTGGAAGGGCTATGTATTGAGGAATTAGATTGTAATAAATTATCAGGTAAAAAACCATGTAATAATGATGCACTAAATGAATTAAATAGAATGAGGAATATTCGGTAGGCATTTTCGTTAAATACTAAAAACTAGAAAATAAAAAATCGGTAAAAAAACTTTTAAGTTAAACGGTTTTATCTTATGTGCACTGAAAACTAGAAAATAATAATAACAATTAGGTATTTTGAACTTCTAGTTCAGAAATGTTTTAGTACTAGGCAGAATAACTTTTAGGCATATTAGACTAAAATAAAAACGTGGGGCCCCTCTGAAATCCTACCTATGGCAAAGCATATCTTTATACTTTGGTAGATCATGAGCTCGGCGTTCGCTGGTGAAGCCGCCACGGCTGGTTATTGATTGTCAAAATCTCCAGTTACGATTATAGTAAGTCGATGCAATCCACACTTAGTATAGAAGAAAGTATTACAGCAATAGTTAATGGGCCCCACGTTTTTATTTTAGTCTAATATGCCTAAAAGCTATTCTACCTAGTACTAAAATATTTCTGAACTAGAAGTTCAATTGTTATTATTATTTTCTAGTTTTCAGTGCACATAAGATAAAACCGTTTAACTTAAAAGTGTTTTTACCGATTTTTTATTTTAGATAAATAAACGAGATTTGGTACGTTAGTGTATGACATAAATTGGGATTGATTGACGTATTCAATTGTTTTCGGTTACTTCCTGTTTCACCGGAAATTACTACAACTTTTGATTTATAAATGGCACGCTGGGTATTTTTTTACTTTATTGGATTGAAAATGACAATCTGAATCGAAAGACATATCATATGTCACAACTTTTGACGTATTCGATCAAAAACAAATTGTATTTTAAATTTCAATCTAGAGTGCCATGACTGTGTTAAAAACACTAATTTTTAACCAAGGAGCCTTGGAAAATTGCCTTGGAATTTTTTTACGAATAATTTGATACCACACACTTGGTATTGCGAGTCGAATTGTCGTTATGAATCGCATGTTACAACTTCAAATAAACCATACGCGAAAATGTCGAAAGTTGACATATGATATGTCATTCTATTCAGAGTGTCATTTTCTATCGAATAAATTAAAAAAATATCGAGGGTGCCAATTAAAAATCAAAAGTTGTAGTCATTTCCGGTGAAACCGGAAGTGCCAGAAAACAATTGAATATGTCAATAAATCCCAATTTATGTCATATTCTAACATACCAAATCTCGTTGTTTTATATGAAAAAATATAAAAAATTATAGGGGTGAGCCACTTTTAAGACGCACCCGGTACACCAATAAACTAATGTAATATTTACAATGATTATTATTATTAACTATTTTTTGAATTCAGAAAATTATTTTTCCAGAGCTTAGCATAGTTAAAATTAATAATTTAAGTTACAGTAATGGCTTATGTCTATTAACATTTATTTTAATGATATTAAATATTGGTTAATAGAATATAATAAGCCGGATTTGATAATATTTATCGGAAACATAAATATTCGCTTACCCTAATTGATATAACTAATTTAATAGCCGTAATGCATGTTTAAGCATGCTTAAATTGGGTGTTTTTGGGATTATTAAAATAATTATTATGGTGGCAAAAAAATTTCAATATTAATTAATCGTTTATTTATCAAATTTATTTAATTAAACAAAAAAATATACACCCAGATGCAAAAAAACGCAACGGAAAAATTTTTCATCAAATTCAAAGTGTTATTTTTTTTATTTTTAGCTCTATTTTCATAAACTTTTTAGCAAACTGTATACAGGGTTGTTCACCACATACGACACGGAGAATGGTAGCTAAACGATTAGATTTTTACAAATTGTAAAATCTGGGTTCGTCGAAGGACTATTAGAGCTACAATTTAAAAATATTTTTACAAGATACAGAGTGTCCCAAATAAGTTAAAAATATTATAGTTGTATTTTTTTAAATGGAACACCCTGTATATTAATCTATTTTTAGATTCTACGATTGAAATAAAGGTAAATTTGACTAAGGTTTATCACACTTAAACCTTACCGTTTTTGAAATATTTTCAATTTTATGAAATTGCACTAAAAATTTTAAGGCTTTATTTCTCCAAGGGTATCAAAGTTTTTAATACTAAATATTTACTGAAGATTATTTATTGATCAGATATTTTGTTGCTATAATAAAAATTTTACTACCTTATACAGAGTGTTCAAAAATTTATATTAAATAATTACTAGCTTTAAACGGCAATAACTTGTTTAATTTAAATGGAACACCCTATATATTTTACATGAATCACATGCACAATGTAATTGTCTATCAAATTGTGTTATACCATTTTTTACCTATCTCTTCAAGTTTTTGTAGAAAATGCATTTTCTTATAATTTAGTACATTTATCACTATACCCATGAAATATTGACATTTTAGGTTATTTTTAAAGATGTAACAAATTTTCAAAGAGTACAGATACTAATATTATCGATATAGTTTTTTTGTTAACAAGGACCAATTAATATGATCCCGGCATTCAAACTACATTAATTGACTGTTTACGTTGATTAATAATATTTGCTCCAAATACTCAAAAACTGAATTTTGTGTGTGTATTAGACAGTGTGGTAAAAAGTAACACTTTATACATTTTATTTCATTTTTTGACGAACGCTTATTTATAAAAACAGAAACGTTCATCTTCATAACTTATTATTATATTGATTCTGAGCCAAATTCACACACACACATTTATTTAGAATACTTTATTAATTAAACTAAAACTAATTTTTGGTCGGAAATAATGGATATGTATATTTAATTGGTATACTCTTTCACAAAGATTTAAATAGTTTTTTTTGTATACCAATGGGCTTGCCATACATTTTGTACATATATGTTGCTTTAAAAAAATCTGAAATGCCAATATTCCATGGGTATAGTGATAAATGTGGTCTAAATTATAAGAAAATGCATTTTCTACGAAAACTTGAAGAGATGGGTAAAAATGGTATAATACAATTTGATAGACAATTATATTGTGCATCTGATTCACCTAAAATATATAGGGTGTTCTATTTAAATTAAACAAGTTATTGCCGTTTAAAGCTAGTAATTATTTAATATACATTTTTGGACACTCTGTATAAGGTAGTAAAATTTTTATTATTGCAACACAATATCTGACCAATAAATAATCGTCAGTAAATATTTAGTATTAAAAACTTTGATATCCTTGGAGAAATAAAGCCTTAAAATTTTTACTGCAATTTCATAAAATTGAAAATATTTAAAAAACGGTAAGGTTTAAGTGTGATAAATCTTAATCAAATTTACCTTTATTTCAATCGTAGAATCCAAAAATAGAATAATATACAGGGTGTTCCATTTAAAAAAAATACAACTATAATATTTTTTACTTATTTGGTACACTCTGTATCTTGTAAAAATATTTTTAAATTGTAGCTCTAGTAGTCCTTCAACGAACCCAAAACTTAAATTTATAAAAATCTTATCGTTTAGCTACAATATTCCGTGTCGTATGTGGTGAACAACCCTGTATAAATCTATCAACTTTAATTCAAAAACTCAGTTATTTGGCTTATTATAATTATAATGTTAATTGAAGGTTTGTTGTTTAATTTTAAAACACCCTGTGCAATAATTTCGTGAGTAACTTGCCCTAAAACATTATTTTTCGATTAGAACCGTGTCTCCCAGTGCGGCTCGTAGGTTTTATTTCACATTTTTTTATATTTTAAGTCAATGCTGCGTTCTTTCTCTAAACGTTTTTCGAAGTTTAAGCAGTTGTTTTCTTTTAACCGCACGATTTCACATACTAAACACCATGTTGTCTATTTTAAAATATCTATTCCAGAATCAGTCAACCACAGTTTATTATTTATCCTTAACCAGAAAATTATGAATAATTATTACCTATACAAATTTCGCGCGACACCTCAAACTAGATGGGATTTCTTTCGATATTAAAAATTTAAATATTGCTGTATACTGACTAAATCAAACATTATACGCGAAAAACGATACAAAAACTTAGGCTGTTTTATAATTTGAGTTTTTAGAAACACCCAAACTGCCCAAACGGCGAAATTTTTCCAACGACTGAAATCCTGTTATTATCCTGCAATCAATGGCCAATATAAACTACTAGCGTGTACCAGCGACTTCGTTCGCGTCTAATTAATCATTTGTAATAGTGATGATAAAGCAAAGCAAGAATTTCCATTAACATACAAACTGGATAAAATTTTCTCACATTTATGTCGGCATGAGAAAAAACAATACGGCGATATTATTATATAACTTGGTAATATTTGAGGGGTAGTTTCATCTCGTTGGAATTTGACTTTCGAAAAATCCGTTTGCCAAAAATAAGCTTTTTACGTCAAGCAGTTTAATCAGAATCGTGATTTAAGAAATTACCCAACTTTTTGGAACACCCTGTATAATTTTTTAAAAAATTTCAAAATATGTAAAAAAACCAAATAAATTCGAAAGACTAACCTTTTATTTATTTGTTTGGGTCAAAATTAGAAATTGAAATGTAAGTACCTTCCTGTTGTCAGATTAATCTGAAATTTGGTACACACCTTTAGTTCCGATGACAATACAATATAGTAATATCAATAACATTGTAAATCTAAGATGGCCGCCGGTACAAAATGGCGGATTTCATATTTTTCCACAACCCCCTCAATATGGGTATCAAATGAAAGGGCTACAGTTCCATTTAAAATAATACAACTTTGATATTTTTTATTTATTTGGGACACTCTGTATCTTGTAAAAATATTTTTAAATTGTAGCTCTAATAGTCCTTCAACGAACCCCAAACTTCCAATTTGTAAAAATCTCATCGTTTAGCTACAATACTCCGTGTCGTATGTGGTGAACAACCCTATATATCAAATCCTCCTACGAGTAGTCGAAAAATCCATATATCTGTATCAAAATGACATTAGATACAGAAATATTTGTACAAATCTCTTTGTGGTTACGTTATTTCCAAGCAAAATAAATTCTTCTTATGGTAAATAACTTTATATCTACTTTATGTTGCGTAACTGCGACAGAATCCTCTAAAATATGCATGAAAAAAGGCTGAAAGGAAATAAATAAGGGCATGATGGCCAAGGACAGAAAATCTTTCGCGTTCTTGCACTGACACAAATGAAAATAAATGGAAAAATGTTGTGCAGCAAATCGCTCGCTGCATAACTTATGAGATGCATTTGAAAACTTTTAGTTTGAAATAAAATGAAATGGTTAAACCCGATTGATTGATGGAAATTCTTTTTAAAAGAACGTTTTAAGTTTTTCATTTTTGTTGCAATACCGGGTGCGTCTGAAAAGTGGCTCACCCCTATAATTTTTTTATTGTTTCAGATAAAAAAACGAGATTTGGTGTGTTAATATATGACATAAATTAGGATTGATTGACGCATTCAATTGTTTTACGTCACTTTCTGTTTCACCGGAAATGACAACAACTTTTGATTTTTAAATGGCACCTTCGGTATTTTTTTACTTAATTCGATAGAAAATGACACTATGGGTAAAATGACATATCCTATGTCAACTTTTCACAGTTTCTCATATAGTTTATTTGAAATTTTAACATGCGGATCATAACGACAATTTGACTCGAAGTACCAGGTGTGTGGTACCAAATGATTGGTAAAAAAGTGATTTTTCCAAATATGCTAACGAGCCACCCTCGTTCTATTTGAAAAAATTCAGATATGATTAAAAATATGATTTAGGCATATTTTAACCGGCCTGAACAAGACACGAAAAACATTAGACGATCAAATCTATTTTCCAAGGCTCCTTGATTAAAACTTAGTGTTTTTAACATAGCCATGGCACTCTAGAATGAAATCCATATATTTTTCCTTTTCTTGGGTATGAGGTTTTTTTTTTAAATAAATTGAAAGATGGAAACTTTTTTATGCGACGTTTCGCTCCAACATAGTGGGCTTTTTCAAGCACTTTATTCTAAAAATCATACAATATCACAATTATTACTCTTAACCAAAATAATAATATTTCTCAATATAAAATTTGCTATGTAGTATATGAAATTTGTAGTATAATAAAAAATCGGTAAAAAAACTTTTAAGTCAAACGGTTTTATCTTATGTGCACTGAAAACTAGAAAATAATAATAACAATTAGGTATTTTGAACTTCTAGTTCAGAAATATTTTAGTACTAGGCAGAATAGCTTTTAGGCATATCAGACTAAAATAAAAACGTGGGGCCCATTAACTATTGCTGTAATACTTTCTTCTATACTAAGTGTGGATTGCATCGACTTACTATAATCGTAACTGGAGATTCTGACAATCAATAACCAGCCGTGGCGGCTTCACCAGCGAACGCCGAGCTCATGATCTACCAAAATATAAAGATATGCTTTGCCATAGGTCGGATTTCAGAGAGGCCCCACGTTTTTATTTTAGTCTAATATGCCTAAAAGCTATTCTGCCTAGTACTAAAATATTTCTGAACTAGAAGTTCAAAATACCTAATTGTTATTATTATTTTCTAGTTTTCAGTGCACATAAGATAAAACCGTTTAACTTAAAAGTTTTTTTACCGATTTTTTATTTTCTAGTTTTTAGTATTTAACGGAAATGCCTACCGAATCTTCCTCATTCTATTTAATTCATTTAGTGCATCATTATTACATGGTTTTTTACCTGATAATTTATTACAATCTAATTCCTCAATACATCGTACTTCCAGAGACTTGACTCGACTTAGAGCCACGTATGCTTGCCCTTCCTCAAACAATTTTGAGCCCAAATACACTACTGCATGGTCGACTGTGCTGCCCTGCATTTTATGGACGGTGGATGCACATGACAAAATTAAGGGTAACGTCCTTCTTTCAGCCGTACCATAATTGAATTTTGCTGGAAACTGTATGGCTTTCGGGTGTATAACGTGTATGCCGTCTCTGCCAAAGTCAATCCAAACTGATGGTACATCTGTTTCGTACATTTGGGTTCGACGGAACTGAGGCCAAACAATTTCTGTAATGTGGCCTACAGCACCATTTACTAATCCTTTTGTAACGTCAATGTTGGACCGCAACATTTTCACAAATGCATCACCTATTTTTTTTTTATCTGTCCTTCTAACGTCAGACAATCTTGGACACAACTGTTCTGGACAGGACTACTCATGCCCTCACCTAATACGCCATTTTGTAACGACGTCCATCTTGGATTTTAAATTTTGTCATAATCACAGTATTCTACTAGTGTAGCCCTTTCATTTGATACCCATATTGAGGGGGTTGTGGAAAAATATGAAATCCGCCATTTTGTACCGGCGGCCATCTTAGATTTACAATGTTATTGATATTACTATATTGTATTGTCATCTGAACTAAAGGTGTGTACCAAATTTCAGATCAATCTGACAACAGGAAGGTACTTAAATTTCAATTTCTAATTTTGACCCAAACAAATAAATAAATACCGTACGGGTCGAGCTAAATAAAACCGTTTAAAAAATATACCAAAGGTGCTATGTAAAAATCAAAAGTTGTAGTCATTTCCGGTGAACCAGGAAGTGACCAAAAACAATTGAATACGTCAATCAATCCTAATTAATATACATATACTAACCTAACCTAACCAACATACCAAATCTCGTTTTATCTGAAAAAATAAAATGTTATAGGGGTAAGCCACTTTTGAGACGCACTCGGTATATGTGATGTATATTATTAAAAGATACACACGAATAAAAAATTGAAATATCTCAATTTTTGATCTAAAAAATTAACTTCTCACTCATTTAATTTTTCGTAACTCTTCTTATGAACAACACTTTCTTTCTTTTTTGTCTATCAAACTATTAAAGTAGTTGTTTTTTTAAACTTATAAAACATACTTATTTGCAGTTTTATTAGTATTCTTTTGTAAATTTTTAATAGTAATAAATAATCTACAGGGTATCCCAAATTCGAGACTTATCATAGGGATCTCGGAAACTAGAAGATATACGAAATCGGTTAAATGGAGACAAAGTTAAGTAATTTGATGCTGATCCAAATGACACATTAAAAGTTTAAAAATTATATAAATTTTCAAATTTCCAAAGATATTTGGGACTGGAATTGATAAACGGTCAAAATATAGTTATTTTTTATACAAGACGATAATGCAATTTTATCATCGTGTAGTTACGTTTTAAAAAATATTCAGAAATTATTATTTGAAGGAATTTATAACGAGTAGAAAAAATATTGTACAGGGTGAGTCCCTGTACAATATTAGAGTAAAGTCCATTATCTCAATTGTTTGGAGGTTTACAAAAAAATGTTAAATACAAAAGTTATAGGGAAGGTTAAGATACACATTTTAAAATTATTATAGAGTATACAGGGTCC
Source organism: Sitophilus oryzae (assembly GCF_002938485.1). Taxonomy (NCBI): domain Eukaryota; kingdom Metazoa; phylum Arthropoda; class Insecta; order Coleoptera; family Curculionidae; genus Sitophilus; species Sitophilus oryzae. Next base: position 1,489,363 of record NW_022146870.1, on the reverse strand, counting down.
TTCAAAAAAGTGTGGCGGATATAACATATGTTTTTTTAAATGCAACACCCTATTTTTTATTTTATTTTTAGATTCTGCTTAAAATTCTATAACTTTTTTTATATATAATGTTATATACCTAAAATTAATAGTTTTTGTAATATTTAAATTTGTTTATACAAATGTTAAATTGCAATGTGGTAAAAAATTGTCAGTTGTACCATTGTTTCTGAAGTTGGAATACCAAAATTTGGTATGACAGTTCTATAGAGATTAAAAAGAAGATATATGTTAAGATATTTTAGTTAAATGCTACAGGGTGTTCAAAATATATTTATGAATTTCAACTACTTAAAATTAAAAAATCTCAAATTTTTTAAATGGTACACCCTATAAATTTTCATTTTTTCTGATAGATTTTGAGAATCTCTTCAACTTTTATTAAGTACCTATGTCATATACCTATTTTTAATAGTTTGCTATTTATTCCATTTTTTTCTATTTTTACCCTAATTTTTAATACAATTACGCTATAACATAATAGTTACCGTAACAAAACAAACATATTTATTACTTATTTTTAATAAGTAGTTTAATAATCAGTTACAATTATTATTATTAGTCAAAATTAACTAACTTTACTCAAATAAACTAAAATCGTAGTCGTGAATTTCTTGGTGTATTTCTATATTATGAAAGATGACATTTGGATTTTCCGTCGGGCCGAATAGCCACAGATTATGGTAATGCTAACTAGATTACCTAATTGTTGACGACTACTGATATTGAAATTTTCTCCGACATACAGTAAAGTTTTTGTTCTCGTAGTAATTCTGGTTTATAATTCATTTCGTAAAGCCCATATTACTACTGCCACAAAACCGTCCCATTACACACTGAAAATATTATAATATAATATAATATGAAAATGTTCTCTAGATAATCTACATATATTCTTGTAGTACTTAGCAAAGTACTATATAATATATAGTACTGAACCAAAAAATATGTTTATTTTGGCTTGTTCGTGTATATCAGTCACATTGACTAATCCATTTTCAGGAAAATCTGAAACTATTACCTCTACCTCTAACATTTATACTTATTACAACAAATTAAACTAAAATTCACCTTTTGTTCTTAACTTCCTTAACAAACATATGAAATTTTGATAATAATTATTATTTTTTGTCATGGTAACTATGATGTTATAGCGTAATTGTATTAAAGATATGGGTAAAAATAGAAAAAATTGGAATAAATCACAAATTATTAAAAATAGATATATAACATACTTAATAGAAGTTGAAGAGCTTTGCAAAATCTATCAGAAAAAATCAAAATATATAGGGTGTACCATTTAAAAAATTTTTGATTTTTTAATTTTAATTAGCTGAAATTTATAAACATATTTTGAACACCCTGTAGCATTTAACTAAAATATCTTAACACATATCTTCTTTTTAATCTCTATAGAACTCTCATACCAAATTTTGGTATTCCAACTTCAGAAACAATGGTACCACTGACAATTTTTTACCACACAGCAATTTAACATTTGTATAAACAAATTTAAATATTACAAAAACTATTAATTTTAGGTATATAACATTATATATAAAAAAGTTATAGAATTTTACGCAGAATCTAAAAATGAAATAAAAAATAGGTTGTTGCTTTTAAAAAAACATATGTTATATCCGCCACACTTTTTTGAAGCACCATGTATACTCTATAATAATTTTAGAATGTGTATCTTAACCTTCCCTATAACTTTTGTATTTAACATTTTTTTGTAAACCTCGAAACAAATGAGATAATGGACTTTACTCTATCGTTGACTCACACTGTACTGTGTTGGCGTTGGTTTCTATGTAATTTGACAAATAAATAAAGCTGTCTCTTTAGTTGTCAGTTTTGAGTCAATATTTTTTAATTCTCTTTCATGTCAATTGCTGATTGAATTGGAACCAGAAATGGCTCAAAACGAAATAAGTAAATTACCAACAGATATTCAGTCTGAGACGACAAACGCCATATCCAAACTACTTCTATTGAAATCCCGAATAACTTATGGAAAGGAATACAAAATTTTTCAAAAATGGAAGCAATTATTAAAAAACGTGCGAGAAGAAATAAAGTTTTTAACCTATCGTCGCTGTTAAAGTATCATTTAATCTACCCTTGCGTTTTTTAAAGTACTATTTTATCTACTATTTTTGATAGATATAAGGCAATTTTAACAGTTACTATGGACAAAAATATGTATCTTTTATCGAGATCTACCAGTCCTGTGAAAATATATGTGCACTTATTTAAGATTCGCCCTGTATAAAGTTTATCTTTACTGGAAATTCTAGTTTACAAACATGTAAATCGTCTATGTAAATTTAAAGGATATTTGCCGTTTCTGTTCAATTGTGTTTTGGTACGATTTGTGTGCTTTTGGACACGGAATCATACGAGCTTGTTATTCTTTTGTCCGTTTTATAAATGATACTTGTGATGACTGGGTACACCATTAATAACAGGGATTATTTGTAAACAAAAATATTAATTTTTCTGCCGCGTCACTTTTTCATTTCGAGATTAGGATTATCTCTACCTAACCCTTTCTTTTTTTTCAAAAGGGAAAGTTTACGGGCTATACGACCACGCCGATATGAAAAATATATTTTCGGAATGATGTACGGTAATAAAGTTTGCGTAAAATACTGCAAAACATTTTTTTTCAAATGCCTCAAACCGTTGTTTAAAGAGTTTCTTGTGGATGTTTTTTCGAAACATCAAAAACACGGGTAACGGATAGGTTATCTAAAAATAGAATATAATAAAAACGTAAATTTTCAAATTTATTTATAAAGTCTTACTAGTGTGTAACACTTCTAGAAGTACCTTAGAATTTTGATGACGGTGAGTGAGTCTACTAGCGATTTTTAGTGATTAAACTAAAAACTTTTTAGTTTAATCATCTGCTGATGATGCTAACATGGTTAGCGAAACGCGCGTCCAGTGTAAAGGTAAAAGTGTTTTGGTGTATTGTGGTGATTTAGTGTTTTATTTTGCTGTGTAACACCAAAGGTTCCAACCCCCAACTGTAATAAATACACTATAACAAATGCTGAATCAATACAGGGTTGTTCACCACATACGACACGGAGTATTGTAGCTAAACGATTAGATTTTTACAAATTGTAAGTTTTGGGTTCATTGCAGGACTATTAGAGCTACAATTTAAAAATATAAAGATAATAAGATACAGAGTGTCCCAAATAAATAAAAAATATCAAAGTTGTATTTTTTTTAAATGGAACACCCTGTATATTATTACATTTTTAGGTTCTACGATCAAAATAAAGGTAAATCACACTTAAACCTGACCGTTTTTGAAATATTTTTAATTTTGTGAAATTGCAGTCAACATTTTAAGGCTTCATTTCTCCAAAGGTATCAAAATTTTTAATACTAAATATTTACTGAAGTTTATTTATTGATCAGTTATTAGGTTGCAATAATAAAAATAATACTACCTCATACAGAGTGTCTAAAAATTTATTTTAAATTATTTCTAGCTTTAAACGGCAATAACTTGTTTAATTTCAATAGAACGCCCTGTATATTTTAGGAGAATCAGATGTACAATTTAATTGTCTATCAAATTGTATTACGCCACTTTTTACCTATCACTTCAAATTTTCGTATAAATGCATTTTCTTATAATTTAGACCTCATTTATCAAAATACCCATGAAATATTGACATTTTAGATTGTTTTTAAAGCAACAAAGGTACAAAATGTACAGGCTAGTAATATTATCGTGGATTTGAATCAGAAATCAATATAATAATAAGTTATGAAAATGAATGTCTCTGTTGTTATAAATAAGCATTTGTCAAAAAATGAAATATCATTTTTAAGGTGTTACTTTTTACCACACTGTTTAATACACATATAAAATTCAGTTTTTAGTATTTGGAGTAATTATTATTAATCAACGCAAACAGTCAATTAATGTAGTTTGAATACTGGAATCATATTAATTGGTCCTCTTTAACAAATATTTAAACAGTTTCTTTTTAATTTTTAATGAAATAAACAAACTATATCGACAATATTAGTATCTGTACTCTTTAAACATTTGGTACATGTTTAAAAATAATCTAAAATGTCAGTATTCCATAGGTATATTGATAAATGAGTTTTAAATTACAAGAAAATGCATTTTCTACGGAAACTTGAAGAGATAGGTAAAAAATGGTATAACACAATTTGATAGACAATTAAATTGTGCATCTGATTCTCATAAAATATACAGGGTGTTCCATTTAAATTATACAAGTTATTGCCGTTTAAAGATATTAATTATTTAAAATAAAATTTTGGACACTCTGTATAAGGTAGTATAATTTTTATTATTGCAGCACAATAACTGATCGATAAATAAACTTCAGTAAATATTTAGTATTAAAAACATGGATATCCTGGGAGAAATGAAGCCTTAAAATTTTGATTGCAATTTCACAAAATTGAAAATATTTCAAAAACGGTAAGGTTTAAGTGTAATAAACCTTTATCAAACTTACCTTTATTTTAATCGTAGAAACTATAAATGTAATAATATACAGGGTGTTCCATTTAAAAAAATACATCTTTGATATTTTTTATTTATTTGGGACACTCTGTATCTTGTAAAAATATTTTTAAATTGTAGCTCTAATAGTCCTTCAACGATCCCAAAACTTACAATTTGTAAAAATCTAATCGTTTAGCTACAATACCCCGTGTCGTATGTGGTGAATAACCCTGTATACATAATTTCAACCTTTTAATGACTGAGTCAGTCCTCGAGGTAGGAGGACTTTTTTTTCTAGGGCCTGAAGATAAAACCTCACCATCTCGAAACATGTCGCCCCTTTATTTATAAAATTTTTAAATCAAAAAAAATTTAATACAAGATTGTGAGAATTTTGTCTCTTTATTCCCTCATTAGAGGATATTCATTAACTTGATTGATTTATGAATAATATTGAAAAAAATGTTTGTGTAGGACTGTTCAATACTTTCAGTCAAAAATCACCAAAAAATTCTATTTTTAATTATACAGGGTTGTTCACCACATACGACACGGAGTATTGTAGCTAAACGATGAGATTTTTACAAATTGTAAGTTTTGGGTTCGATGAAGGACTATTAGAGGTACAATTTAAAAATAATTTGACAAGATACAGAGTGTTCCAAATAAGTAAAAAATATCAAAGTTGTATTTTTTTAAATGGAAACGATTAAAATAAAGGTAAAAATTTGATTAAGGTTTATTATACTTAAACCTTACCGTTTTTGAAATATTTTCAATTTTGGGAAATTGCAGTAAAAATTTCAAGGCTTTATTTCTCCAAGGGTATCAAAGTTTTTAATACTAAATATTTACTGAAGTTTATGTATTGATCAGTTATTGTGTTGCAATAATAAAAATAATACTACCTTATACAGAGTGTCTAAAAATTTATTTTAAATAATTTATAGCTTTAAACGCCAATAACTTCTTTAATTTAAATGGAACGCCCTGTATATTTTAGGAGAATCAGATGCACAATTTAATTGTCTATCAAACTGTATTATACCATTTTTTACCTATCCCTTCAAGTTTTCGTAGAAAATGCATTTTCTTATAATTTAGACCCTATTTATCAATATACCCATGGAATATTGACATTTTAGATTGTTTTTAAAGCAACAAATGTACAAAATGTACAGGCTAGTAATATTATCGTTTTTAACAAAACGATAATATTACTAGCACATTTGTATGCAAAAAGAAAACTATTTAAATCTTTATAAAATTAATTAATTAAATATAACACCATTAATTAAATATAACACCATTATTTCCGCCCATATACTAATTAAGTACATACTTAATTGTGTTCGTTAATAAATTATTCAAATAAATGTGGATTTGAGTCAGAAATCAATATAATAATAAGTTATCAAAATTAAAGTCTCCGTTGTTATAAATAAGTATTTATTAAAAAATGAAATATCATTTTTAAGGTGTTTCTTTTTATCACACTGTCTAATACCCATACAAAATTCAGTTTTTTAGTATTTGGAGCAATTATTATTAATCAACGCAAACAGTCAGTTAATGTAGTTTGAATACTGGAATCATATTAATTGGTCCCCTTTAACAAATATTTAAACAGTTTTTTTTATTTTTTAATAAAATAAACAAATTATATCAACAATATTGGTATCTGTACTCTTTAAAAATTTGGTACATCTTTAAAAATAATCTAAAATGTCAATATTCCATGGGTATATTGATAAATAAGTTCTAAATTACAAGAAAATGCATTTTCTACGGAAACTTAAAGAGATAGGTAAAAAATGGTATAATATAATTTGATAAACAATTAAATTGTGCATCTGATTCTCGTAAAATATACAAGGTGTTTCGTTTAAATTAAACAAGTTATTGCCGTTTGAAGCTAATAATTATTTAAAATAAATTTTTAGGCACTCTGTATAAGGTAGTATTATTTTTATTATTGCAACAAAATAACTGATCAATAAATAAACTTCAGTAAATATTTAGTATTAAAAACTTTGATACCCTTGGAGAAATAAAGCCTTGAAATTTTTACTGCAATTTCCCAAAATTGAAAATATTTCAAAAACGGTAAGGTTTAAGTATAATAAACCTTAATCAAATTTTTACCTTTATTTTAATCGTTTCCATTTAAAAAAATACAACTTTGATATTTTTTACTTATTTGGGACACTCTGTATCTTGTAAAATTATTTTTAAATTGTATCTCTAATAGTCCTTCATCGAACCCAAAACTTACAATTTGTAAAAATCTCATCGTTTAGCTACAATACTCCGTGTCGTATGTGGTGAACAACCCTGTACATGTATTATCTTAACGAACGAATCTTTCGAAATTATTACGTTTGAATTTAATATCGTTCTAGCCCTATCTATTTCACATCAAATAGCGACTTTTATTATTAATGACCTTTGGCCTGAGGATGTGGCTGAAACCTCGTGGATAGCCGATAGGAAATGAAAGAGCGGCCGAAAATCTCATTTCGGCCGCATGAGTGACATGTTTGTCGGACATTGATTTATCGAGGAATGATAATCCGCGCTGAAAAAACGATTTTTTCAAGCGGAAGAAATTTTTTTCTTGATCCAAGTATACGCTTTGCATTTTAAGAGGTATAAGAAACGTATACAGATTATATCATACGATCAAGAAAAAAAACGGCGTCACAGACAGCTAGGGAATGACGATTAATGATAATTTTAACGAGGCCATCCCTAAACGTATTTTCCTTGGTCCTGACTCTTTTATTTTAATGGCACTTTACTGCCAGTTAGTTTTAAATTTTTAATGTTTTAATTTTTAGATTGACCTTGCCAAAATTATCATCGATTATCATTGCCCAGCCATTTTTTTTATCGTACAGTATTTACGGTGTGTCGAAAATTATAGACACTAAAAAAATATATTTCAGAACGGAGAAAAAATATATTTTCAGAATTTTTTTAAACTCTGGAACACTGTAAATAAGTGATAAGTGATAAATATTGTACATCATTGATTGTTACTGAAAATTTAAAAAAAAATTCTAATTAAACAAATCAATAAATAGGTCTTACAAATTAACTTTAATATTAGTAGTATTAATTTAATAAAAATAAAGAAAGTGATTATCATAGTTTCATGAGTTATGGAAAATGTAATACTTAAGAATTTCGTTATTTGGTCGAAAATTCAAATATTTCATACTCTTTACAGACCAGAACATGTCTTTATTATATTTTAATACTTGCTTTATTTAAGATTTTTTTAATATTCAGGAGGTTTGTTCAAACTGGCTCTCGCACTAAAGGTATTTTTCTTAATATATTACACCTTACAGCCAATTAGATACTTATGGGATTATAAAACTAAATAAATTTAAAGACATTATGAACAGAGAATATGGTCCCAATCCTTCTAGTTTTCTGTTCCTATTGCTCTAATTTCAGTAATTTGTTGTTACACTCAACCGATTTTGTCTTTTTCGCTGATTTTATCGTGGGGATTGCTCACATAAAAAAATCTAAATATACGTCATGCACTTTTTGAGTCGCACCTCAAATATGCCTTTCCATTCTGGGGTACATGTTGTGCGACTCAATTTGACCGCATTTTCAAGCTCCAAAAGAGAGCTGTTCGATATTCACTGGGACTAAACAGCAGAACTTATTGCCAGGACTTTTTAAAAAAATTAAAAATATTAACTCTTCCTTCCTTATTTATATTTGAATCCGTTTGCCTAATACGTAAGCATGTATCAGCTTCTCAAGAAAAGCCATCTCACACTTATCCACTCAGGAACGCGGAGCAAGATCTTTATCTACCTACCCCACGCTCAGAGTCAGTTAAAAGTTCAATATTATACAACTCGAAAAAAATGCACAATCACCTGCCATTTGAAATCAAATCCATAACATAATTTTCTTCATTTCGCAAAGCATTGAAATCTTATTTACTAGACAAGGCTATCTATGCTGTAAATGACTTATATTTTGATAATTGAATTTGATCTTGTAAACACTGGTCTAATGTTTGCCATTACTATATTTACTATAAACTTACTAAATATTTTTGAATCTTATTTTTATTTTTTTTTTATTCTTTGGCATTGTAAACATTTATAAATGTTTATTTTAAACAATAAGACTGACAATGTAATTTGTATACTTGTTTTGTATTCTACTTTGTAAAATTTTTTGACAATAAAGGCATTTATTTACCTAAATCATTTAATTATTGCAAATACTAAACTTCAAACCTATGAAAAAGTAGTGAAAAATAAATGAAAATACAACGGGACATAATGTATACTATAGTAAGTTCCTCAATATGGCCGACCTAGTTAGGAAAATTGGTAATTTTTTTTAATAAAAAATAAGTTGGCGTTAGCGAACTCAGAAATTGATTTACTCTTTGGTTAACAATAACATTTTTCAGGATTGTCAAATTGACGTTAAAGTTAGGTTATTAGGTGGTTGTCATAAATAAAAACATAGATTATTGAAATTATTTAATAAGAATAAAGGTATTTTACTGCAGATCCGAAGAGATTTTACTTAAAGGTATTTTATAAACTTTCTCAGTGAGAATATTAACTCCCCTGTTCCTTATATTTCAGTTAAAGGGACGTAAGAACTATAGGAAGTGAATTTTTGTTTTCATGTTTTGACGATATCTGAGAGTTCCTAGAATTATCAAGATTATTGAATAATTATAGTTGTTTAATAAGTGAAATTAATAGAAGACTTGGAAATAAGATGATGCGTTTCATGTTATATATCACCCCATTTCGCTTAATTTGTTTTTATTTCAGTACAGTTAATCACAAATTGAATTGATGTGTGCAAAAACACCTATATATTTTCTAACATCTTATTTAAATAGTTTTTTTATATACTGTTAAACTGTATTAACTACAAAGTCTTTAGCAAAAAGTTATAAGGTAATAAATTTTGTAGATATAATTTATGAATATTTATATATAAAGATTAGAACACAATCCTCTGACAGAAAAAGAAATACTCAAAAACTCATTAAATATACTTTATTAAAAATAACAACATACAAAAACATCCATGCAAACTGTATTAATCAGAATATTATCCACATTATACCTTTTTTAAATTTGTGTTCACACTCCTGTCAGGAAAGCTAAAAATGTTTGTAAATATTAACTTATTTTAAATTGCCAGAAACACATCAGAATATGTCACAACCACAACTATAGGTTTGGAATCAGTACTAAATTTTATATCTAGTAAGTGATGCGTCAACTAACAAGTATAGGATAAAAAATAATTATTAATATAGAATGTACTATACAATGTCCTTCTGCTTATTTTTGAAATGACTTTGCTTTAAAATGTGAGGAATACCAGTAAAATAAAACATAATTTTTGGTTTGGTTTGGTGTTTGATATTCTAACTACATCTATTACCAACCTTAAGTGCTTTTAGTGAGTAACTGTTTTTTTATTGTTCTTTGTGTATCCTGTAAAGTAAAAAAATATATATTTCAAGAAATATAAAAACAATGCAATAGACATCAAACAGATTCATAAAAACTACACTTGCAAATTTTTGTACATAAAAGTTGTACATATTATATATTTCAAGTGTTATTTGATCTTTGGTCCCATTACCAACATTACCTTATTTAGGTCTTCTCTACCAAACTCAACTTTTCAACCTGTTTAAAACCTTCTGTATATTTTAAAACTGATTTACAACAATCTGTAATGCCCGCGCTGTTTCCTAAAATATAAGTTTTAATCTATTTACTATCATAATATATATATGACAAACCTGAAAATTACTGATACGAGGAACCTTCTCAAAATAATTAGAGACCTTTTTACAAACATCTGGACTAATTTGTTTTCACGAATTTGTGGACGAATCAATGCTTTCTAATACGTTTTTAAGCGTTTTACACATTTTGAATATCTTCCAGCCTATTCCTCAGTTCTTGATCGGTGAAAAGATTATTTATAACTATATAATTAATACTGCAGGCTGCAGGTTAAATAAAAGAACAAAATCAAGTAGAATTTGTAAATAAAAACTCAAAAAATAATGAAAATATTTAGAAAAAGGAACCGTAAACGTCATGTCAGCCAAGTGTCAGAGTTCAATTGGATTTACCACAGATTATCATTTATTTGAACGATTTGAACTACAGTCGATTCCAGTCTAGAGATTTTTGTTTTTAGCCTCCCATACTGAAGTCCGCCATATTGGGAAGTTTTAAATGAATACAAGTATACTCTATACTAAAGTAGATATTTTATAGGCATAATAAGCAACGTTAACATTAAAAGCTGAAATGGGAACATACAAAACAAATGCATACGCATACAAATTAAGACGTTTTCCATAAAAATACCGCTGGGGAATGTTTTCGAACGAAAACAGACGAAACCAACATATAAAATTAGCCGAGATGAAACATGCTAGTCCGGGCACGTATTTTAGTAAAATTTCATTAAGCCCCCGAGAAAGAAGGCATCAAAGCGAATCACTACCGGAAAACACGTCCGTTTAAATCCGTAGTAGCATAATGTCTAGTGTTTAAATCTGTATAGTTAAAATTGATCGAAATGTCGATTCGGATGTATTTTGTTTACGCGTTCTTCCTTCCAAACAGCGTCTTTTAATTTTACACAGCTGTCTCTGGTAAATCAGAAAAAATCTATACTATTACATAAAATCCTTAAGTGACTGACTCACTGATTAATCACGATCCTGCTCAAGCCACTCAACGTAAGAAGCTCAATTTTGGCATACAGGTTGATTCTAGGGTGTAGAGGTTCGATAAGAAGGGATTTTTCGAAATTCCAGTTCCAAGAGGGTGAAACCACCCCTCAAATATTACAATAGTTTTTTATTAAAAAACGGTCAAGTTTCCGAAAAAACGCTTAAACGCGTATATTTTATTTTGTTTTTTTACATATTTTAAGATTTTTTTAAAATGTATACAGGGTATTTCGAAAAATCTGTTCATTGATTAATCACGATCCTGCTTAAAGCGCTTGACGTAAAAAGCTGATTTTTCGAAAACAGATTGACTTTAGGGTGTAGAGTTTCGATAAGAACAGATTTTTCGAAACTCGATTTCTAAGGGGGTAAAACTATCCGTCAAATATTAAAATATTTTTTTTGTTTAAAAACCGGTAAGTTTTTTGGAAAAACTCTTAAACTCGAATATTTTATTTTGTTGTTTTACATATTTTAAGATTTTTTATAAATTTATACAGGGTGTTTCATAAAATATGACCATTGAGTAATCACGATTCTGCTTAAACAGCTTGACGTTTAAAGCTGATTTTTGCCAAACGGATTTACTGTGGGGTGTAGAAGTTCGATAAGGAGGGGTTTCTCGAATCTCAAATTTCAGGAGGGTGAAAACGCCCTTCACATATTACAATATTTGTTATTTAAAAAACGGTTTGTCTTTCGGGAAAACGCTTGGACACTCATAATTTATTTTGTTTTTTACATATTTTACATTTTTACATATTTTACATGTTTTACACGAACAGCAGAGGCTCAGATGGGCACCAAAACTGTAGCTGTTAAAACAACGCAAGGAAGTCCACAAGGTGGAGTAACCTCCCCTTTGCTGTGGAGCTTGGTGGTGGATGAACTACTAGATGAATTAACTCTAGCGGGAATACACTGCATTGGGTATGCAGATGACATAGTCATGATCGCTCGGGGGAAACATGAAGGCACCTTGTGTGATATTATCCAAAGAGGACTCCGTATCACTGAAAGATGGTGTAGGACTGTCGGGCTGAGTATCAACTCAGACAAAACCGAAGCGAAGTCTGAAAAACTTGAAAAGAATCCAACTAGATGGAAAGGAAATACTGCCAACACAGGAAGTTAAATACCTGGGAATAACCCTGGACAGTAAACTCCTGTGGAACAGGCATATTAAGAACACTACCAGCAAAGCCATAAAGGCTCTCATGATATGCAGAAGACTGGCCGGAAATAGATGGGGCTGCTTCCCTAACATTTTGCGCTGGATGTATACCATGATAGTAAGACCCATGATTACTTATGGAGCAGTTGCCTGGTACACAAAACTAGAGCAACGGACGGCAAGGCTAAACCTATGCAAAGTCCAGAGACTAACATGCGTTTGCATCACAGGAGCCATGAGAACCTGTCCAACAGCAGCAATGGAGGTCATTCTAGATCTAACACCACTGCACATTGTCATTGGTAGATATGCCAATGCGACATTGATTAGAATGGTCACTAACGGAATTAGTACTGGGAGAATTGTCAGATCAGGGGCTTGGAACACCCTCATAAAGGAAATACCACTCCTGCAACTCCCAGTGGACGATATGCTAAGAACGTACAACTTTGAGAAACATCTCCATGTAGTATTGAGCAATAAAAAGGATTGGAAGAGCGAAACGCTTGCCCAGCAGTTAAAAGACCATACCATAACTTGGTATACTGATGCTTCCAAAACCAATACGGGAACAGGGATCGGAGTGTTTGGGCCGAGAGCTAAATACTCCGAACCAATCGGCACTTACCCTAGTATCCTACAGGCAGAAATCTACGCTATCGAAAGATGCATACAACTTATCTTAGATAGGAACTATCGGAAACAAGAAATAGCCACCTTGTCTGATAGTCAAGCAGCGTTAAAAGCGATCAACTCAGTATCAATCCATTCGAAATTGGTCAAAGAATGCATAGAGAAGCTGAATAAATTAGGCAAAGAAAACAAAGTCCTCCTACACTGGGTGCCTGCTCACCAAGGGATAGAAGGCAATGAAAAGCAAATAATCTAGCTAGGAAAGGAGCGAACACTCCACTAACTGGACCAGAACCGTTCTGCTTTCCAAGTGGTAACCAACTCAAGGCGGAACTCAAGAACTTGGAAGATTCCATCCGCAACCTGGAATGGAAATCTTGCAATGGTCTAAGACACTCGAAGAAGTTTCTGAGGGCTTATGATCAAGAAAAATCACAGATCTTCCTGGGTCTGAGTAAGAACATTCTTCGGATTGTCACGGGGTTTTTAACAGGACACTGTCTCCTCAATGAACACCTCAGTAGATTGAAACTAAGAAGAAACGGCGAATGCAGATTCTGTGGGGAAGATGGGGAAACACCAGTGCACCTCATCACTGAGTGTGCCGGGACGGCGACCGTTCGTGCCGTGAATTTTGGTACGGCTGATGTTGGAGATGGAGAGCTACCCTCTATAAAACCATCCCAGATACTGGCTTTTGTCAAAGCCCTGGGACTGTATGATGAGTTATGATTCAAGAAAGGGGGACACAATGGATCTGTAAGGTCGAAGTGATTAACCCCCCTCCCACTCATTCTAAATTCTAAAATTCTAAAAGTTCGATAAGGAGGGGTTTCTCGAATCTCAAATTTCAGGAGGGTGAAAACGCCCTTCAAATATTACAATATTTGTTATTTAAAAAACGGTTTGTCTTTCGGGAAAACGCTTGGACACTCATAATTTATTTTGTTTTTTACATATTTTGAAATTTTTTAAAAAATCATACAGGGTGTTCCAAAAAGTTGGGCAATTGATTAACCACGATTCTGCTTAAACTCCTTGACGTAAAAAGCTTATTTTTGGCAAACGAATTTTTTGAAAGTCAAATTCCAACGAGATGAAACTACCCCTCACATATTACCAAGTTATATAATAATATCGCCATATTGTTTTTTCTCATGCTGACATAAATGTGAGAAAATTTTATCCAGTTTGTATGTTAATGGAAATTCTTGCTTTGCTTTATCATCACCATTACAAATGATTAATTCGACGCGAACGAAGTCTCGGGTACACGCTAGTCTTTTATAAAAGACTTAAATCTTTTTAACGACTTCAGTCTTTTCTAAAAAGACTTAAATCTTTTTCTGTTTCGGAATAAAGTTTTAAATCACAAGTCGTTTTGAAAAAGACTGAAATTTGAAGTCTTAAGTCTGCTTTCGAGAAATGACTTAAGTTATGAAAATGATTGAAATCAAAAAAAGTCTTTTTTCTGTGACTTTACTGCTCTGACACATACAAATGTTTATTTGACTTTTTCCTTCCAGGTTATGGTTGCAACGTTGCCGGCTTTTTAACCATTTTTGGCAACGTTTTGTCTGTTTACACTTTGGCAGTCATCACCCTGGAAAGATGGTAAGAAATTCTTTAAATCTCACTGCACTTTATATCTTTTATAGCCGGTTTTAAAAACATTTATTTGGTAAGCAATAAAAATGCTTTTAGAAAATTCTATTTTGCATAGTAAGGCCCTAAATTTAGAGAAAACCAGTGAGCTTATTTATAATCCATTTTATATTATAACGATTTGAATAATTTGAGTAGTTATAAAGTCCGTCTTTTATTTTTATAGTTGAATACGAGAAATAAATATTTTTTTAAGTTTTTATTAAAAAAAAAGGATTTTTACTTTAAAAAAATGTTATGATCAATAAAAAACGACGTCAGGACGGCTGCGGAATGACAATAGAAGATAATTTTAGCAAAGTCGCTTTTACTCAAAAATAAATTACAGCCCTCTTAAGGTCAACTGGCTGTAATCGCCGTTGAAAGATAAGGCTAGAGCTTGACCCCGTCAAAATTATTATCTATTTTCATTCGACAGCCGTCTTCGACGCCGTTTTTTTTTCAATAGTGTGGTATTTCAAATGTTATGTTTTTTTCTTTAGGTGTACTATCACATGGGCTGCTCATCTGAACAAGCGGCTCAAACTGCGCACATCGGTGAAAATAATGATCATAGGATGGATCTGCGCGTTGTTTATGGCATTTTTACCCCTCGAAGGCATCAGCAGCTACTCCAGGACCAGCATTTGTTTGCCTCTGGAATACAAAGACTACCTGGATGCTTTTTATCTAGCTACGTTGCTCACATTTAATTGTACAGCATTCACGTTGATTTGCGTTTGTTATGGAAGCATGTATAAGACTATTAGAGAAGGTAAAATTGTTTTATTAATTCTATTAAGAGTAGTAAAGACTAGTATTTGAGATTGTTTAGATCGTAACTAAAAATCACAGTGATAACATTAACTAAAGGAACTACTAAAATTACCATTCATTCGAATTCGTTCAATGGAGACTACTGCACGATCTCACGGGAAACTGTTGGTACCAACAAGTTCATGTGATTATAATCTAAACCGTTGTTTCTTGCGCACAGAAGTTCAGGAGCTGGTCTTGTGAAATTTATACTGCGGGCCATAATTTTTGAACCAATAAAGAATCGGGGACAATATTTTCGATATGACAATACTAAATAAATTTCCTTTAACTAAAAAATACAACATTTTCCCTAGCAAAGAAAGTTATAGCGATTTGTTAAAAATGCATATTTTTGAAAAACACCTCGTAACTCCCAAAACGGTAGTAAATACTGATGTGCGGTTTGTACCATCATGTTTTTAATAAAAAAAATGAGCTCAGCCACCGATATTAACTTTCGTCTACCTCCTATAGAAAGGGGCGTTTCCCTTTGTAACAGTTTCAACTGTTATTTAGAAATAACAGTTTAATTGTTATCCAGAAATATCACCTGAAACAGTTATTTAGAAATAAGAGCTGAATTATTATTCAGAAATAACACTTGGAATTGTTATTTAGAAATAAGAGTTATACTGTTTTCCAGAAATAACATTTGAGACTGATATTTCGAAATAACTGTTTCAAACTGTTAAAACTGTGAAAAATAACTCTTGTAACTGTTATTTATTAGGAATTACAGTTGAAACTAGCCCATATAGCACATCAAATCACATTTACGATGTGTTTACATTATTAGATGTAGACACAGGGTGACACAATTCCCCCGATGTAAATATGCTACGTTTACACATTGTAGTTCAACACGTATGCACAAAGGTTAAACGTCCGCCTCACAATGTAGCCACAGTATAGAATTTACGTATACACAAAGTAAGGGATACACAGAGTGCCGTAGGATACAAAGTGCTTGTGTATTACGTTTAAACTCTGTTTACACATTGCAGTTGTGACTACTGCGTGTATACGTGTGTATTTTGCTTCGTATATACATTTTGTGCTAGATAAAACTACTTCTTATGAACGAATTTAGGAAATAATACAAGTTTTGATGCCTAACTTTTCGTTCTTTTTAAGAAATATTTATTCAATGATACCAATTATATCTTTTTAGAACGAAAATTAGGAAGGCAAAACTTTGTATTTTCCCAAAAGTATCTCGATCGTAAGTTCAAGAGAAGTAGCCTTAAAATTGTTCCATTTTTGTTTTGTATTAAATGTACCATTTTTTTCCATAAAATGGATTAAGTGGTTAAAAATAAAATTCTTATATTTCTTTATATCATGGAACGCAATAGCGCAAAAAACACAATAATAATAATTATTTACACTGCAGAAACCAGAAGTAAGAAAACACTGTAAAAGAACAGAATTTGTATCAAAATGTATTAAAAATATAAGTACTTAGTATAACGATATACTAAAATGGTAAGCACTGGTATATCGCCACGATTTGGTGGACCTCGTTTAGTCATTTTTTTCTCTTCTTTTCCCTCCAAGGAGTTGGTTTGTTAGCATACTCATTCATCGAGATTAACAATCTCAGATTGACAATCTCACCCTTAAATTTTATATGAAACTGATTATTGATATTAAACATACCTATATATTGATCCATCAATAACTTACCGAATATCAGTGTAAGAAGTTCTTTGAAGTATTTAAATCTTTCTTTCTCTGGTCCATTTAGATTTTTATTATTTCCAAATTAAAATAAAAATTATATTGCAGAGCTAACCTTTTTATCATTATACGAGAATATTTGAGTTTTCATTCATTGTAGTCAAAATTTGGTAAATTGGGTATCGAGGAAGGGAAGAGTCACTGCTATAATATTAATAATACTCTTAGGAAGGTGTAACAAGGTAATTAAAAACTTGTGCTTACCTTAAAATCTCTTTTAAACTATACACAAACAGAACATTTATATAGAGCTTCCGAATGATAAAACAATAATGGCTGCTAACACATACCACTCCTAGAAAGGAGAAAGGAGAGAGAACACATAAGATACACTTGGTCGGTGTATCTACGCTGAGGCTATCCGCGCGTGCGCACACCTTCATTTCATACTAGAATGTAGACACAACAGTACACTATTACAAAGTGTCTATATAGAAATTTATATTATGTGTATACGTCACATTTTTACAAGGTGTGTACTATAGGCACAACTATGATACGAAGTATCACACATACATATGACATATACATTGTATGTCTCATATACCGACGTCAGATTTCATCATTTTAATAATTATTTGTTACGTTACAAAAAACTCTTTAGAATCTTGAGTGCATACGGTATACAAGTAGTAAACACTGTATCACACAATTATATCAATATAAACCTGCGTGTATCTCATATGTATATGTTAGAACTAGATGAACACTTGGTTCACTTTAACATATTTGGTTTCTCATGTGTCTCCCTTGTAGAAACGTAATTTCATTTGGACGTGCTGTATGGGAGTATTCATAAATAAACAATTAAAAATTATTCCTTTTAAAGTGTCCAATTTGACCCACTCTGTACAGTTCAAATCTCTCAGATATCGTTGTGTGTAGGGCTCTTATAAATTAAAACTTAGCCATGATGTATTTTAATATTTGGAGATTTTTGAATGTACAGAAAATGTATTTATAACCTTTTTTATTGAATTTTTCAGGTGGAAAAACTGGCATAGCCAACTCAGTCCGCAACGATCACACTGTAGCCAAAAAGATGGCGCTTTTAGTGTTCACAGACTTTGCCTGTCTCTCCCCCATAGCCTTCTTCGGCATCACAGCCCTTCTAGGCTACCCCCTCATCACAGTCACGCAAACTAAGATCCTGCTTGTCTTCATTTATCCCTTAAACTCATGCGCTAACCCTTGTCTGTATGCCATACTCACACAACAGTACAGAAAGGACTTCTTCATTCTGATGGGAAGGTTGGGAATGTGCAAGGAACACGCTAACTACAACAGGGGAGCTATTAGAGGTAAATTGTTAGTAAAATAAGGTACTAGTTTATTTCTTTCTCCATACGTCTATGTCTCTGATAGCATTATACTCTACTATATTTATTCTTCAAAGGTAAACCTTTGCCGTACACTGCTAATTTCAAGAGGCCTCACGGCGTGAGCAGGACCATCAGTAAGTCCAGCGGTACTATCTGTACGGCCAATACGAATGTCAACGTGGAGATTCCACTGAACAGTTGTACCAGAGTGGTGGAGAACGGTTGCAGAAGGAGTGAGTTCAGAACTACGAACAATCTTTAACTGGAGGAGTTTTTAGAGTTTATTTTTTAGGTTGTGTACCTGTATATAAAGTACAAAATGCTGTAGGCATTCGATAATGTTACTAGAAACGTTAATAACCTAAAAACGTCCCACCTCAATTTACTCAACTAGTTAATTAGATAAATAGCCTAAAATGTTTAAAGTTTATTAAATAACTGTCCGAACTGTTATTTCTCACAGTTCGAACTCTTATTTATAAATAACAGTTCTAACTGTTATTTCTAAATAACACTTTCAAGTGTAATTTTTCACAGTTTGAAACTGTTATTCAAAGATAACATTAGGAATATAACATTAGCATATTTGAAAAAAGCATTTTTTTGCGAATAATTTGATACCACACACATGGTATTTCAAGTCAAATTTTCGTTACGAACCGCAAGTTATAATTTCAAATAAAACATATGCGAAAATGTCAAAAGTTGACATATGATATGTCATTCTATTCAGAGTGACATTTTCTATCGAATAAAATAAAAAAATCCTGGGTGTGCCATTTAAAAATCAAAAGTTGTAGTCATTTCCGGTGAAACCGGAAGTGACCGAAAACAATTGAATACGTCAATTAATCCTAATTTATGTCATATACTGACATACCAAATCTCGTTTTTTTAACTAAAAAAATAAAAAAGTTATAGGGGTGAGCCAATTTTGAGACGCACCCGGTATAAGGCAAAGATTTAACTAAAATAAAAAAAATCATGTGAAAACCACGGTTTGAAAAATCAATTTTCTTATAAAACCAGGGAACTTAAGCCTATAAATATCTGCGTATTGTAAAAGTACATAAAATTTTGTATAAACGCTGAAATTTTCAAAACTCTATGACGAGAATTCGTATTTTATTTTTAGATTTTTAAACGTTCTAACATGTTCTATTCAAGAACAAGTTTTCCTGAAAGACTCTTCAAAATTAAATAACAAAAAATAAAAATACGTTTTTGGGTTAAAAAAGAAAAGTAAATAGGAAAAAGCAATTTTCTCATCATTTTCACTCTGTGATTTAGAAATAACAGTTGAACTGTTGTTCAGAAATAACATTTGTAACTGATATTTGGAAATAACAACAACTGTGAAAAATAACACTTGAAACTGTTATTCATGAACAACACTTGGAACTGATATTTAGAAATAACAGTTTCAAACTGTTTAGACTGTGAAAAATACCAATTAAAAATGTATAAATAACAGTTTTAAGTTTGGAAATAACAACAACTGTGAAAAATAACACTTGAAACTGTTATTCATGAACAACACTTGGAACTGATATTTAGAAATAACAGTTTCAAACTGTTTAGACTGTGAAAAATACCAATTAAAACTGTATAAATAACAGTTTTAAGTGGTATTTTTCACAGTTTAAACAGTTTGATGCCCACTTGCACCCTTTGTATAAACTTTGTGTAAACAGTGATTAACTATATAATATTTTATTATAGTTAATCACTGTTTAGCCTTTAAACAAAGTTTATACAAACGGTGCAAGTAGGCATGAAACTGTTATTTCTAAATATCAGTTTCAAATGTTATTTCTGAACAACCTTTCAACTGTTATTTCTAAATAACAGTTTTAAAAGTTATTTGAAAAAAAACAGTTCCTAATGTTTTTTTCTGAATAACAGTTAAAACTGACCCAAATTATTTAAAAATTTCAGTTTCAAATAGCATGTTTCTGTATTGATTTTGTTGTTAAAGCAGTCGAAATATCAAAAAGATACAAGTATATAAATAAGTTAATAGTATACGCGTGTATAGCAAAAAATTAATCATTGTTTTAGTCGCATTGTGTGGCGTTCCTTTTGGCAGATATTCACATTATCGAATGCCTGATGTTTCTGGTCATTATATTTTATTCATTTTTTTACTTTTTTTTTAAAATTGTATCTCATTATAGCCCACTAGGGTGTATTGTTTTTTGAAAAAAAATGATTTAAATGTGTTACAAAAAACATTATTTTTATATTGTAGTTTTAGCCTAAACATACAAGGTGTTCCATATGAGAATGCACACTACAGGAACCTTGTTAACCAGGAGAGATGCAAAGATAATGAAATTAGAGAAAATTTGTGCTTTTCTGAATGGGAATGTAAAATTTGTACCGCCAAATATTTTTAAATATATGTGAATATTGAAATTCAAAAAAAAAAGTAATTCCCAAATAGCCTCGAAAGTTATAATTGTATTTTTTTAGGTTTCGAAACATGAGCCCGACAAAACACAACTTTTTCCTAATTCAATCATATTTTGTATCTCTTCAGGTTTACGAGATCTCTGTGGCATGCAATCTTATTTGGGACACCATGTATATAATTTAAAGTGAATATCATAAACTAAGTAATTATATTCATACTACTCGACCACGAACCATTTTAATCACAATGTATTAACTATTTTGTATATACTTGTCCTATTATCATTCTATTTGTATATTTTGTATAAATTAAATTTAATGTAAATAATGAGCTGTGAAAATTAGAGTTAATATTAGATTAAATACATTATTATTATGAGTCGAAATTAGTAAGTAATTATAGTATTATCATTTATTTTTTAATAATAATCTCTAAAGTTTCTAGACTTTCTGAAATCTAGTCTCTAAAATCTAAGACGTAGTTTCATGGAATTTTAACGTTAACTACACGTTCAAACCATTCTATTTTGAAGCAGTTTCATATTATTTTTACTCGGAAAGTTTGGTGTAGAAAGTGTAAATACAAGTTAAGAGTTTAAGACAAAACTTTCAAGACAAGACATTCTGAGAAATATAATAGGAAGTAAATATTTCGGAGCATGACGTGGAACATTTGGTATGGCTTAGAAAATTCCCAGGGGATACTTCAACAATTTGAGCCAAATAAAGTGTTGTTTGTGTAAGTATTGTTTATTCTGTATTTTAAAGTATTTTTATAATCTGAAGAAATCATTTCCTTCCTATTATACCAGGTGTAGTAAATTGTAAAATAAAAACAAGGGAAATTGAATTTTACTAAACTGTACATACTCAAAATAAAATTATATTAGTGATAAAGAATTATTTATTTACATAAATTTATTGTATTTAAATTTCCATATTAAAGAATAGACTTATTTTACTTACCCTCTACTGGGTGTCCCAAATTCGAGAGAGACCATACGAAAGAGGTCAAATTATGGCCAAGTTTTTCAATTGAATCGACGCGACGTTTTGAAAATTAAAAAATTGCGAATACTTTTGAAGATATTGAAAACAAAACTAAATGTTGTAAAATCGTTTTTATTTTTTTCGTGGCTTAATCTAAAGAAATATTTTAAATTAAATGCCGCTTTATCAGTGTCTCTATATTTCTTTTTCTTTTTTTTTTGGACATATTTAATTTGCAAAATAACATTTTGTTGGACAAAAATTTTAGCAACTGCTTTTCTTTTATGGTTTTCGAGATTCTGATGGTTACTCTCAAATTTGGGACACTCTGTACACATTTTTAACATATTATAGATATGTAATAGTATATTGTTTTATTAGGAGCTTGAAAATTATACTTTGTGGCGAGGCTTTACATTTGACGTCACAAATTAATCCCAGTGCGTACATTTTTACTCCGAATAGAACATGCTATTTTTTTCAAAGGTCACAAATAACACAGGCCGACAAAAAAAAATTTTTTCGATGTAACACAAAGCTCAATAGGATATTGTGGTAGAATGAACCTATCTAATCACGAAAGTGGCAAAAAAAAAGTCGTAACACGTAAGGTTTTTTTGTTACATTAATAAAACATCATTCAATATTACAATATTCAATATATTAAGATAGCTATTCAAAACATGATTTAAGAACTCTTAAGCCTATATACCGATTATATTTTATAGTTTACACTCCTCAAACATTACTTATACCTAAAAAGTACAAAAACAATCGAAACGAGATCAAAACATAAACAAAAACTTTTACTTTTTCCTTTATGAGGGACCGCGTCTTCTCTCTTCAAAACCAACAGTAATCACCCATCATGGCTGGATCCCATCGTCCTTGATAACGAATTTCCATTGTCCTTATGTCTTGATGGAATCTCTCACCTTGCTCATCACTGACAGCACCCATATTTTCAGGGAAAAATGACAAATGAGAATGGAGAAAGTGAATTTTTAAAGACATTCGGGCACCAAGCGATTTATAAGCATCTAAAAGCTCATTAACCAATTGTTCGTAGTTCGCATCCTTATTGTTTCCCCTAAAAAATCCCCTCACTACACTAACAAATGAGGTCCATGCTCTGAGTTCCTGCCTGGTAAGCGTGTTGTGAAATTTGTGTCGTCCAACAATTTCCTGATTTGTGGTCCAATAAAAATACCCTCTTTCAATTTGGCATCACTCAACTGGGGAAAGACTTGCCTTAGGTATTTAAATCCATCACCTTCTTTATTCATAGCTTTCACGAAGTTTTTCATGAGGCCAAGTTTGATATGAAGAGGAGGCAGGAGGACGTCTTTGGGGTCTACAAGAGGGATATACTTGACATTTTGGGAACCCGGTTGAAATTCACTTCTTTCTGGCCAAATTTTCTGTACATAATGATGATTTACTGCACGACTGTCCCACAAACAAAGAAAACAGCAATATTTTGTAAATCCTCCCTGAAGTCCCACTAAAATTCCTATAACTTTCAAGTCCCCACATATCTGCCATTTATACCTGTTGTAGTTGATTCTATCTAAAAGCATGCGCATATTTTCATAAGTTTCCTTCATTGTCACTGAATGGGCAACTGGTATAGAGGGTTTTAAATTTCCGTTATGCAATAACACAGCTTTTAGGCTATATTTCGACGAATCTATGAATAAGCGCCACTCACAGGGAGAATGTTCTATAGAAAGTTCCTGCATTAAGCCATCGATATCAGTACATGCACACAACGAATCCTCCATACTGTAGAATGCAGAGAACGGAGCATTTCTTTTTCTAAAAGTGGTGATTTTTGTTTCATTGGCTAACAGATTCCATTCCTTAAGCCGGGATCCAAGAAGTTCTGACTGCTGCTTTGATAACCCCAAGTCACGCACTAAGTCATTCAACTCGCTTTGAACAATCAAATGTGGCTTGTCGGAACTGCCCTCTGGGGTAAAGGTAGGATCAGTACACTGGTCTCCAGAGCTGTTTGATTCAATATCTTCCTTATCTTCCAAAACAATACCTTGCCAGTCTAAGGGCGCGATCGGCACTGGGAGATCTGCACCATGAAGAACAGGTCGTATGGCAGACGGCAAATTGGGATACTCGATCTTGTGCTTTTGTTTTTTGAAAAACCTTCAGTTTTCGTCAGGCAAAAATAGCAATCGTCAAAATGGTTAGTTGGTTCTCGCCATACCATTGGAACCGCAAATGGCATTTTTTTCCTCTTCCCTTTCATCCACTGCACAAGCGACACGCTACAAGTAACGCAGCACACATGAGGAGCCCACTGCTTGTCTTGATCTCCAACCAAAACTCCAAAATACTTGAAGTAGGCTTTCTTCACATTTTCAGAAAATGGTCTGGCTTGTGATTGCACCATAAATTCTCCACAAATGTAACAAAATCGATCAGGAGACACTTTACAACTGCGGCGCGTTTGACTTGACATTTTCGTACTATTTATCTACACGCATAGAACAACTCACGTCGAAAATCAACTGAAAACTGAACTCTCTTATGTTTTTCACAATATATTATAGTGCACAAAATGCGTCCCTTTCAATCATCCCATCATAAAATTTACCTGTATGTAAACGAATCTACCTAGACTTAATACCTGACATCTATAAAATTGACTACCTGCAAAAAAGAGGCGTAATTAGGCAACTGAAAAGTGGTACGTGTAGGAGCTTCAGGAGTATTTTTTCTGTTATTAGAAGCATATTTTTATGAAGAAATTCTGCAACTGACTCGTGTTACAAAAATCATGTCGGCCTGTGTAATTTTTTAAGCAATTTTAAACGTTCTAAATAATATAAAATGATTTAAAAATAATACCGTATGATCGAAAAAAAAACGGCGGCAGCCATGTCTATGAAATGAAGATCGCTGTCATTTTATATGTAAATCTATACCGGGTGTTGCTTCGTCGGACGGGACATAGGAAATCCCATGTAAATTTTAACGTCAATAATAATAAAGCACTAAATAGGTAAATTTCTGAAATGACAACTTCATTTGACAGTTATCTTTTACCTTAACTGGTGCTCATAAGTAAATACAGGGCCATAAGAAAGGAGAAATATTTAAAAAGAAATCGGCGATAACTCGTAAACGGGCTAATCAAAAATATCTAAAGTTATTCTTTTGAATGTGGGTTTTAGTGCTCTTCAATAAACCTAAATAGAATTATTCTCTAAAATAATTAGGGAAGCCAATAATTGATCCCATTAAAATTAATATGGGATTTCCTATGTCCCGCTCGACGATGCAACACCCGGTATAGGATATATATAGGAAATGTCGTCGATCGTCATTTCCCAGTCAGCTGGACGCCGTTTTTTTTCGATCATACGGTACCTTGTAAGTAATTATTTTTCGAGAAACTATGGTTACGCTTGGTAAATTTGACAGTTTATGTCAATTTAATAGTATATTTTCGTACTTTTGTGCTTAGCCGTAAAAGTGCTTTACTTTTATGTCTAGACGTTAAAACATAGATAAAAGAAAATAATCTTCTATTAAGATAGATATGAAACTTAATAGTAAAATTTTGGGTCAAAGCGCCCCTCCGTGTTCTTAGTAGAGACTACGTTTAACCCAGCGCATTCGCCTTTTCTGCTGTAAATATTTTTTATGTTTATATTTGATTTCAAAGGATTTAGTTTGAAAGTTACACTGATATATTAGTATATCAGAGTAACTTTAATAAAACATAAGAATATATATATATTTTACAATTTATTAAATATAAATTTTGACTACAAGGTAGAAAGTAAATCACAATATTTGATAAAACTTATAAGTATACGATTTTTACAGTTAATAAATAATAAAACTATTTCTGACTATGATATTTCAAATTTAGATAGATAGAATATTAAAAAACATACCGGTATTTGCAGACGCAGGCCCAAATTCAATAAAAACCAAAATTTTTCCTGCGAAAATCGGGCTTCTTTCACAGAAAAGGTATTTTTTGATTTATCAACAATCATTGTCAAGTTGACAATATACAGGTTGTTTTCTAATTAGTCCAAAAAATTGTGATGTGATTCCTCATGTGTTCTTAAAACAATTTTTATATAACCATTGGGTCTAAAATACTTCCTTTCTGATCTATAGGGTGTTAAAAATTTAAAAAAAAATCGATATTTTGCTTAATATAAATGGTACACTACTGCTTTTTTAAAGAAAATATATTTTTTTCTTGACTGGCCATCCTTTTTCAACAAAATTGATCTTTTGTGTTTTTCTTGTTCATCAAACGGTTGCCGAGAAAAAAATAAATATACTTATTAAGAGCCCGCCTTAAGCCGTTTTCTAACGATTTTTTATTTTTTAGATTAATTAGGAAACACCCTGTATATGCATATCGCAAGCAACCAAATAAACTAGTAACCTCTAAAAATTATTTTTCCTACCACTAGCGACATACCGTGTTTTTAGTGAGTGCTAAATTATTTTATCAAAATTTCACCATATAAGTTTCCAGGCAATGACGTTAAAATGACCTTCTTATATTGTCAAAGTCTTATAGTCCTTCTTATATTGTCAATTCTTCTTTTTACTGTACCGTTCTTCTCTTATAAGTGTTTATTGTTTTTTTTTGTGATATATTTGATTGTTTTTAACAATCTTTTTACGATGTGAAAGAAAAAGAAAAGACATTTTTTTATATTGTTTTGTATTTTTTTTGTAATGTAATGGGGTTTCCCCATAGATTTAGGAAGAACAGATATCACATTATGCATTTTAACCCGATCAAACATTCGGAGGTTGACTACGTACTGTAAAAACCAACTGAGATAGAGAAGGCGACATTGCCACATATCAAATTTGCGCCCTCTACTTAGTTTGATATGCAGAAAAGGTGACTTTAAAACCTTCACCGGATATCAATAAATCTCAATTTCTTAATTAAATTAATAGTTTATTTTTAAAGAAGCATGCGTAATAATATGTTATTAACCAGAGGATATATGCGTTACTATTAAAGGACATGTTTACTGTTTAATGTGCTGAACCGTCTAGAACTATTGGCAACGTGCTGCTAGTCTTCCAGAATGAAATGAGCCGTCCGTCCCACCACCCCTCGCGACGGCCCATGGTCCGTTATAGCGTACTA
Source organism: Sitophilus oryzae (assembly GCF_002938485.1). Lineage (NCBI taxonomy): Eukaryota > Metazoa > Arthropoda > Insecta > Coleoptera > Curculionidae > Sitophilus > Sitophilus oryzae. Next base: position 1,462,144 of record NW_022146870.1, on the reverse strand, counting down.
CGTTTAGCTTACGGTGTGTTTGAAGTCGGAATCAAGTCCGAAGTTAACTTTTCAGTGTTTTTCAGTAGTTTTCGTTTTTGTTTAATGTACTTTTGAATCTGCGAATTTTCAATATGGTACGACAGTGTCAAATGTGTGGAGAAATAAGCTCAAATTACCCGAATTTGTCTTTTCACAGGTAGATATTGTTCCCGCCGCGCCGTAATCGTACATAGGCGTCCCACAAGGGAGCCTCTCACAATTAAAATAATTTCCAATTATATTTGTTGAATTTTGATCTATTAAAACAAGAACGTAGTAGCCGGTAATTGAATTATAATTCGTCTCAATTACTTAAACCTAACTGTTGTAGATCATAAGAAATTTGAATATAAACGTTACATTTGAAACTTTATTATAAGCCAGAAAGTGACATTTTTTTCTTAAAATTGCGTCCTATTTTGGTCATTATATACGATATTCTAAAGGAATTTTGCTCAACAAATAAACAAAGGTGTTTACCCGACTTTTTTACATTTTATTGCTTTATTATATCTGCCCCTTCGGCCTTGTTTAGACAATTTTTTACCACCGTACAAATACATCTTCCTAGAGTTATTTGTACGGTGTGTTTAACTTTTTTTAGAATGGGACGAACTGTAAATAATTCTTAGGCTACTAGTTTTATACATACCTATATAGAGAGTGACCCAGGCCTCCAAAAAAGCTTTTTACCTATTACGTTTTTGGTTTGTGATTTTTATTTCAATTTTTTACATAAGATGGGGGCCATTGTAACGCACATTTTCAAAATATTTTGTCAACATACAGGGTGATTCAAACCGCAATACATATGCTTAATACAGTTCATGAAGATTAGGACATTTAACTAAAATTTGATTATCTGATGAAGCTACCTTTAAAAGTAATGGATTTGTAAATAAACGTAACAGGTATTCATTATTATGCGACAGAAATCCCATACTGTAGCACACAGATTTTATACTTTTAATGATAAATGCCTTCTATTGCAAGACTAAAAGGCAATTGCCTCGTATCAGAACCATCATAATACAAGAAGAAGACCGAAAGTCAAATCTTGTCTTATATTTTCAAAAAAACACAATTTTCTCATTAAATATTGATTTTAGGTATAGGAAGTTTGGTTTGGTTAATAATACAATATTAAACAATTATTACACAGTACTTCACAGGAAGCTATCGATTGCGAACTAACTAAATCGTTACTAATTAGGTATTAATTTTGAAAAGTACTTTTTAAGATAAAAATAGGTAAAACTAAAACCTAAACTATCATTTGAGATAAAACGGGAAGTTCTAAATAATGTTGCCTATTTTAAACAAGAAAAATTTATTTATAAGTTAAGTTTTATAACATTCCTAATTAAATTTGGGCGAAAAGAATATTTCTGTTTGCTGTAGGTAATTTTCTCAGGAAAATACGTAAATAAAAATGACTTTTAAGTCAAAAAAGTCAAAAGGACAAGTTATTCTAAAAAGGACTGTCCTTATCAAAAAGGACAAGTGGCAACCCTAGGTATTTCTGGAATGGAAATTTAATGGCAAATCTACAACTTTGGTTTGAAAATATGTTCCGGCCACCTATGTTTACAAAAATGTCTAAAATGTGCCTAAATGCCTCTTTATTCTGAAAAAAAAAAAAATTGAAAGAAAAGTCACCAACCACAAACCTAATATAGAACTTTTTTGGAAGCCTAAGTCACCCTGTAAATATTCAAAAGTAACTGAAAGTTATATAGAAGTAACTGAAAGTTTAAATTGAAAATCGACGTTGGAGTGATTTTCGAAAACTACTAACGTTTCAACATAAGTATATGTGGGATATTAATTGTATTATTATATTAGACCTTATAACAAAACTCATCTGACGAAAAAAGTGCTAATGTAGTATATTAATATGGAGTAAAAATTTTACTAATTACTTTACTTTTACTTTACTAATTAAATTCGTTCCAAAAAACGATACGCCACTGGCCATTAGAACAATCCAAATGCGCCTAGTTGCCGGGGTCGGAAATTTTAGACTTTTCTGTCTCTTCTGTCCTTGTTTGACACATTGGAATGTTTGATACACTACCAACGAGTATTTATGAATGAGATGTTCGGTCTATCTTTATAATGTCTTTGGGTTTCCCGTAAATAAAAATAAATAAATAAATAAATATATTTTTTTTAAATGTCATGAAAGTTTACAATTGGGGGTTGAAACCTTTGGTGTTACAGTTACACAGCAAAATAAAACACTAAATCACCAAAATAGATTAAAACATAGACTCTTAATCATCTGCTGATAATGCACAGCAAAATAAAACACTAAATCACCAAAACAGATTAAAACATAGAGTCTTCATCATCTGCTGATGATGCTGGTTAGCGAAACGCGTGTGGGGTGTAAAAGTAAAAGTGTTTTGGTGTATTGTGATTTAGTGTTTTATGTCACAAAAGTATTAATTTTTGCGACGTGACTGTCAATATAAAAACATCATTTTAACGCCTAGGCATAAAAGTAAAACACTTTTACGCCTATGAACAAAAGTACGAAAATATATTATGAAACTGACATGAAGTGTCAAATTCAACGAGCGTAACCATAGTTTCTCGCCTGTATGTAAGTCAAACGTACAGCATCGCCTCAAAAAGTGTCATTTTACTACTAATAAAACAATGTAAGTACTATTTTTTAAATAAATGTTAGATTCTATTTAGCCTATTATTTTTTCTAGTCTATACCTGAAAATAAAAGAAAACATACAGTGTGTTTTGAATAATAATATAGTTTATTTTTATTTACGTAATAATAATAAACCTAAGTATTGTCTAATTTTCATTCAAAATTTGTCTGTGCCGCTATAAAAGAAATGATATCGTCAGACAACTTTCAAAAAATTACTGAAAATATAATTTTCTTTTAAATTAAGTTGTCAGGGAACAACCATGATGGGAACAACTGCGTGAGTGTCAATCAGTAGGTTCTCATGATATTCACATAGGAATTAGCTTTCCCAAACTTATAGAAAGCCAAATACGGATACGTCTTGATTATCCACACAGAAAACCATTGAAGGCTATTCAAAAGTATCCTAACCAAACTATATTGCAAACTTTTAATCGTTAATAATATAGCTCGTAATCTGAATTTCTGATCGTTTGACATTAATCGGTATTCTAGGTCATTATTCCCAACGCACGTTAGATCATTATTTAAAACTATTCTCATATAGAACATAAAGGTTTTGGTTTCGAGAAAGGGGTTCATCGTGCGAAGACCGTTGATGAGATAGTTGACCATATCAAGGTGGTTGGTTTGTTTTTCTTCAACCGTTGGTGTAATTACTCTTGTGAGGATTTCATGGCATATCGCTTTGGTTTCGTCGATGTTTTTTCGACAGAGATTGTACCTGAAACAACAGAAAACTTAATTAAGTTTAAACAATTTTACAACACCGCATTATAGTTAGGAATGGACGATAATGGATTTTACGTATCGTTATACTTTATACAGGGTATTTCAAAAAACATGTGTCATCTCTCCTGGGGAGATTACTCACGTAAAAATAAGATTTATTTTTCATGTCAACATAGGTCCGATTCTGCTTCGTTTCGTAGCTACAGGGTGATAAAGTCTTAATAATCTTTCGATATACAGGGTTGTTCACCACATACGACACGGAGTATTGTAGCTAAACGACTAGGTTTTTACAAATTGTAAGTTTTGGGTTCGTTGAAGGACTATTAGAGCTACAATTTAAAAATATTTTTATAGGGTGTTTCATTTAAATTAAACAAGTTATTGCCGTTTATAGCTAGTAATTATTTAAAATAAATTTTTAGACACTCTGTATAAGGTAGTATAATTTTTATTATTACAACACAATAACTGATCAATAAATAAACTTCAGTAAATATTTAGTATTAAAAACTTTGATATCCTCGGAGAAATGAAGCCTTAAAATTTATACTGCAATTTCGCAAAATTGAAAATGTTTCAAAAACGGTAAGGTTTAAGTGTAATAAACCTTAATTAAATTTACCTTTATTTTAATCGTAGAAACTAAAAATGCAATAATATACAGGGTGTTCTATTTAAAAAAAATACAACTTTGATATTTTTTATTTATTTGGGACACTCTGTATCTTGTAAAAATATTTTTAAATTGTAGCTCTAATAGTTCTCCAACGAACCCAAAATTTACAATTTGTAAAAATCTAATCGTTTAGCTACAATACTCCGTGTCGTATGTGGTGAACAACCCTGTATTATAATTTTCTACCAAGTACCGTATGATCGAAAAAAAAACGGCGTCCAGTTGGCTTGGAAACGACGATCGATGACACATTTCCCATATAATTTTACATTTAAAATGACAGCGATCTTCATTTCATAGCCATCGCTGACGCCGTTTTTATTCGATCATACGGTACTTTTACTGATTCAAATGAAATTTTGAGGGTAAAAGTTACTATAAGTGTTACATATTTTAATGCTAAAAAAATGTCGATACATTTATCAGGGACGTGCATATGGGTTATCACATGTGCGCCACTGACTTTTTTTTATTTTGAAATAGCGTAGGTCGTTTAATATCAATTAAGAGTTATCTCTTGATATTTTGTCGAATTCGGCCTCCTTGATGAGATAAACGCAATTTTATTAATTTGCTTTGATCAAAGTCTAATAGCAACCTCCAAAAAAAAATGTTTTCTCTCCTATTTTACTGTTTTAACTGCTTTACTGTTTTTGATTAGTTAGCTATTATTTATTGGTAGCTAAAATAGTTAAAGAAACAGAAAAAATTAATTACTGATATTAGAGCCATAGAAACAGAGAAATAGAAGGAAATGGACCATTCTCTGTTCATATTATCTTTACATTTATTTATTTTGACACTTTCATATGCATCTAATTACCTGTAATTTGAGACTTGTTTGATTAATTTTAAATTATTAACATCTATACAATGGTCTTTATCAACAATACGTTGAACGACGCAAGATTTATCCAGTCTACCATATCTTATCTGTGCCAAATGTTCTTTAAATCGAGTTAATGTTGATCTTCCAGTTTGCCCAACATATTTTTGATTACAATCTTTACATGAAATTTCATAGATATCCGACCTTTCCAGTGGCGGTATTTTATCTTCAGTATTACCCAATAGTTGTAATTTATTATCAGCGCTATACACAAATTTATAATTGACATCTTAGAAAATTCTTTTTAAACCACGTGATAACTCTTTATCAAAAGGAATTGAGATATAGTATGACGTATCTTTCTCCACTTAAAAAGCCGAATTCGCAGAAATCGCAAAGTTATACCAAAGTTATACCCACGTTTTCTAATTATTTTATCATCTAATGAAGAAGAATATCCATTACACTCAGCTACATTCCTAATGTAATTTCTATCTATTTCATATCTTTCGTTGGTAAGTGGCAAACTAAGTAGTCTATAAATTAAGAAATTTAAACTAGCCATCTTATGTTCTCAACAATATGATAAGACTTGTTGCCTTGATATATGTGGACTGTATAAATAAATGAACTGCACTTGTATAATATACCAACTATATTAATTTAAAGAATAATACTAAATTTAAGTGAACAGCAAATAACAACGTGGTAGTTGCACCAAGGAACAAAAGCAAAGTGTGACAGGGTTGCCACAAGAAAATTTTTGATTGTGTAGAACTTGACCATAAAAATGTGCAGCATTGTGTAGCCATCCATGACCAATAAGTGTAAACTATCCAATAAAACCAAGAAAAAGATGTACGTTCGCCAAATTTTAAAGCATGATTACGAGTCTCACTTCCACTCGTTTGTATACGTCAATATATTCATCCCCCCCCCCCTCCGCAACTCCGTTAAAATTGATGTCACGAAAACGAAACTAACGATTTTATGGACAAATTAGACCGGTTAGTCTGTTTAAAAATTGTAAACAATTCAGGACAGTTTAATCGGCCAAATTTGTCTATATAAACTGCAGTTCTTGCTGATATGGGAGGAAATGAAATAGGAATTGAATATTATTCACGTATGTCTACGAGTTGAAGTGTGACGTAACGATGACGTAATTGAGCAAACCTAACCAAAGTAGGTACGTGTTATCAGAGGTGTTATGTATTATTTAAGGAATTAAACAATCCTGTCTCTTTGATCCTGTCTATTTACCGTTTTTGACTCGACCAATAGACGGTCCTTGATTCATGATCCAGTTCATACTCTGACATTTTACTGAACACCTGAACACTGATGACCAGGGTTCGGAAGTAGTTAATTAAGACGTAATTTACCTGATTAACTACGTGTAGTTTTTCTTCAAAAACTACGTCTTTTCCCGTTCATTAGCTACATGAAAACTACGTTAATAAACTATGTATTGATATTATGAATAATTTTCCTTTGTATGAGGTGTAATAGAGATAATATGATGTAAATATTATATTTAAAGCCATATTTCTTCTGTTTTCTTAAATACCTTATGTGTTTTAAAGCTTCAACTTATTAAAACCTCACCTCAAACCTTTGAAATTTGAAAGTTACATACATAAGTTACATAAACTACACCCTCTACATAAACTACATTAACTACATGTAATGCAGTTTATGTAGTTTTTAAAAGTAACATGTAGTTTTCCGGACCCTGCTGATGACGGAAAATGATATTTGTCGGTTCAAAATTTAAAGTTTACTTGCGGCCTCTTTTAATGTAACTTAGATAACTTAAAAGCAAAAAAAACAGCTTTTGTCAGCTGATTTACTGTTTTGGTATTATTTTTTATAAGAAATATGTAAATTCTCAAAATGTGTAGCACAGGCGATTGTGGTGTAGCTGTGCAATCATGGTAGCAAATGTGTAGCAAAATACACAATTGTGTAGCTTGTGGCAACCCTGAAGTGAGATAATTTTTACCCGTCTCGCACCCTCAGACAGGGTTTAGGTACAGAAGCGCCGTTGCCACTTCTGTTCGAACGGACATGAATTCATGGAATAAACCAAACTTAAAAATACATTGATTTACATTTTACATACGGGCTAACAAGACTCATTAGGAATATGTCTGTGTGTAATCGTCTTTTTTTCATAACCTTGACACTTACTGTTCCTCCATGCCCAAGACATATCCTATAACTCTCCAAACATGAAGAAAACATTCCAGCTCATCGTCGTTCATATCGTGAATGCCCAAGAGTTGGTTCCTGGTCACTATTAGACCCATGAACCCGAATTGAGCCAATGCCATATCTTTCTGGTTGATTCGGTACTTTAGCACGCACATGGATTTCTTACTGGCCGAGTTATGTTTCTGTTTGACGTTTTCCAGAGATTTCCACAATCTGAAATAAAAGAAAAAATGTATTTAAGCCTAGCTACTCATAATTTTACCAGTGAAGTTTATATTCTTGATTCTTTGACTAATGTGTGTATATACAGAATGTCCCCGGATTGTCTTTACAAGAGGCTTTAAAAGAAGTTTTTCTTTTTTTTTATTATTGACATTTTGATGAGTAATCCCGCTAATACTTTTCCAAATTTTCGTAAAATTTTAGAGAAAATTAAAAAAAAACATGAAAATAATTGTTGTAATTTATTATTTGCACTATTATACACAACAATTATTAGGTAATCCAAAGGATAAAACACCTCCACTGGAAAGGTCGGGTATTTATGAAATTTCTTGTAAAGATTGTAATCAGAAATATGTTGGACAAACTAGAAGATCAATATTAACTAGATTTAAAGAATATTTATCTCAGATAAGATATGGTAGACCTGATAAATCTTGCGTTGCCGAACATATTGTTGATAAAGAACATTGTATAGATCGTAATAATTTAAAATTAATTAAACAAGTCTCAAATTACAGGCAATTAGATGCATATGAAAGCATCAGAATTAATAAATGTAAAGATAGTATGAACAGAGACAACGGTCCAATTCCTTCTTCAAGTTCTTTGTTCCTACTACCCTAGTGGCGGAAATCTGTTACGCTCAGTGGGCTCTGACTCGGTTGGCTAGATTTTGCCACGCCCACTCGGTGCCCACTGATCGAGTATATAAACGCTCAACTTGTAGATTGTACTTTAGTTTATAATCATCTGCTGATGATGCTAACATGGTTAGCGAAACGCGCGTCCAGTGTAAAAGTAAAAGTGTTTTGGTGTATTGTGGTGATTTAGTGTTTTTATTTTACTGAAAGAATGCTAGAATATCATTTCTACGCCTAAAATGAAAATAACTAATTATGAATTTTATAAGCTATGCAAAATTCTACTATAAAATTCTACATCAGTAGTCTAGAATCCACACAATTCAAAATCTAAAATTCCTGATAAAATATTAAGTTTCCCTAGGGATGCAGGGACAGGTATTTGTCACATCCTTTATACCAACTCCTTCGTTCAAACACAAATAAGTTAGATAACCTTTAAAAGAAGAAAAGGATCCCTTTTTCCAAAGTCGAGTTCAACTCTCTGTGCTTATCAAAACCAGTAGAGTCAGATTACCCAAAAAAAAGGGTCCTATTATTCAAACAATAGAGTAAAGAACATCGCGATAAGCCAAATGAAAAATGAGGAATGTTCCAAAACAGAAAATAAAACTCGGGAGAAAATTGTGTTGCATAAAAAAGCCCGTTCTGCGCAAAACTGTCCCGAACAAAATACGTATCATTAATTTTAAAGCACGCGTTTGGGAATAAAAAGTTAAGTTTAGAGGTAGCCTGATGCGAGGCAAACAGAACAGAATTTACCGTGCGTAAAAAAGATTGATTGTAAATTAATGTAAAAAAAAATGGCCACGAACAAGTTACATTAGATTAGGACGGGAAGCAAGAAAACAAATTACCAGACTACTTCTTGTTTATTTCCTAATTCTTTTTTAAAAGTATTTTATATTAAAAGTAAATACAGTCGGCAATAAAGTAGGCCAAATAAACTTAGCAAAAACTAAAGTAATGTACGATAATCTAATAAATAACAAAACACTGGAAATAATAAAAGAATATATTATACCAGCGTGTACCCGCGACTTGGTTCGCATCGAATTAATCATTTGTAATGGTGATGATAAAGCAAAGCAAGAATTTCCTTCAAGCAAGAATTCATATTTTATAAAACACCCTGTATAAATTTTTAAAAATCTTAAAATATGTAAAACAACAAAATAAAATATACGTGTTTAAGAGTTTTTCCGAAAAACTCACCGCTTTTTAAATAAAAAATATTGTAATATTTAAGAGGTGGTTTCACCCCCTTGGAACTGGAATTTGGAAAAATCCTTTCTTATCGAACCTCTACACCCTAGAATCAACCTGTAGGCCAAAATTGAGCTTCTTACGTTGAGTGGTTTGAGCAGGATCGTGATTAATCAGTGAGTCAGTCACTTAAGGATTTTATATATTAGTATAGATAATTTTTTCTTTCAATACTAGTTTTTTATCAGCCACAAAAAATGTTCTGTCGACATACCAAATCTATATTTGATAAAATAAAAAAGTTATAAGGGTGAGTCATTTTTGAAACACACCCTGTATACGCCTTTAGGTTTTAAGGTATTTAAATAAAAGTTTTTTAAATAAAGATCATTAAAAATAATATAACTTTACCTGGATCCGGGTTTGAAATCGCTGTCGTACCAGATCATCATGTGCAAAATCGTCGACACGTATCTCTTGTACGCCGTGTAGTCCGAACCCGACATTTTCGTCATGATCAGCACTGCCAAACTGCTTTGAATGGACAGGCCTGCCATCAATCCGAGCAGATTACCCAAGAACATGCCAAAGATGTGTTTGTGAAAGAATTTCTGACCCCTAAACATAAATATACACTAAATTTTATTTATACTATATGATTGAAAAAAAAGGCGTAAAAGAAGGCTGGGGTATGACAATCTCTAGACTTGTCAAAAATGAACACTAATTTAACAAGGGTTATATTTTTATATTGCAGAAGGTAGGTACAGAAAAAACTGTTTTTACACACCTAATATACATTTCTTCATCATAATATGGTGGTAGTTTGTTGTTATTGAATTGATCTGCAGTTTCGTCGCATGGTGCTATAGAGCCTTTTGTTAGAAGATGTTCGACAAAGTCTTGAGCTGAGAATCCTGAAAATAAAAATTAAATATTATTTTGCGGAGTTGCCAGGCTGTCTAATAAATAGACTGTGGTTATACTAACCATCCTATGAGTATAGCTAATGTATCTTGTGAATAAAAGTTTATAAGAATAAAACTATGAAATAATATTAAGTTATTGTCGATTATACAGTTTCGTGCGTTTTACAGTGTTTCTCGTTTAGACTAGAGGTACAAAGATGGCGTTTTTTGACGCCCCTCAGCTAGTTTTTTATGAAACTAGAGATGCTGCACACAGATTTGTCCTAAACGATTCATTTTTTCAACTAGAAAAAAATAGATAACGCTTTATACAAAAAGACAAAATAGCTTCATCGACAAAGCATTTACAAAACAAACAAAACCACAAAAAATATACAAATAATAGAAAATATCATACAATACAAATCATACAATTCAAAAAAATTTACATCAATAAAATCACAAATTAAACATACATACATACATTGCAGAACACATAAAAAAAATCTATAAAAATTATACAATTTTAAAATTGTAAATGGTTATAATCACTTAAAAGTTATTATAAAATATTAAATACTAGACTTTTAAGCAGTGTGTAAGATGATCAAAATTTTAAAATTCAAAATTGTTCAAGATTAAACATCAACAAAATGTCGATGAAAATTTAGATCCAGACACCGATATTAGTTTTCGTCTATCTCCTATAGAAAAGGGTGTTTCAATTTAAAAGCGTCGAATTTGACCCACCCTGTACTTCTTCCATTTCTTGTAAAAGTGACACCCAAATATTTAAATCTGCAGACAATTTTAATTTTGTAGATTCCTACAGCCATATTATTCTCACGTTCGTCATCACCCACTACCATGTACTCCGTTTATTTTGTATTTATTGTTAGGCCCCATTTCGAATATTTCTCATGCAGTTTTCTCGAGTTTTCTAAACATATAATTCCCAAGTAGCAGTTTTGGACAAATTTTAGGTTATGTTTCTAATAATTATGTCTGTTTCTTGACACAAACGGTAAGCCACAAATAGGAAATCAAAATCTATAAATTTTATTAAATGTGTTTCCAATGTGGTGGAATTTCCTGAAATGTTTCGATGTCGAATCAAAACTTTTAGAGGAAATGTTTCGAAACATTTTTTGCAATTTGTGTCCAAGATGTTCCCCGTTTTCAGCAGCCACTGTTTCTAAATGCAAAGAAACAAAATACCTAACTAAAATACTCTATGTCTGTGTGTGGATTTCAAAATGAAAACAACCAGTAAGTATGATTCAGAGCTTTGCGAAATGCGGGAAAGAATGAAAGGGACTTGAAATCCAAAGGCAGATGATCGTACATTTTTTTAGCATTGTACAGGGTGTCCCATTTTGGTTGAAATCATACGGTATCTCCGTTATTCGTGAAGATAGAAGGGTGCGGTTTGCACAAACCTGTGCCACTTTTTTGTCAAACGGAAGATGCCGTAAACAAAATTTTCATAGCCCTCTTCGTTTCTGAGCTACAGGGTCTTTTTGAAAATTTTGCCATTTGCGACACCCCCTGTATCTCTGTTATTGTTAAAGGTACTGAGACGGTAAAAACTGTTTGTTGTAGAACTTTTTACGTAGAATACAGTGGCGTAGTCTGTTATTGTACGAAAAGAATATTTTTAAAGATATGAACTATAGTTATGTTTTCTTAAATGGGACACCCTGTATATTTATAAATTATAGAATCTGGCTTGCCATAAGCTTCTCAAAAATATATAACACTCTATATTTATTTTCACTATTTACTGCAATATTTAAAATAAATCATTTTCTTATTAGTAGGCCGTGATAAATAACAAAATCAAAATGGTACTTATTTACTAAAATGGTCATATACATATTAAAATTTTATTTAGAATTGATATATTTTACTTTTGAACTGTTACCACTGAACCTCTGAATATATTTGTCTCTTTTTTATAACGGAATTAATTATAATGGGATGGGCTTGCAAATATCTAAAAGTTTGCATTGTTAAAGCATTTTCTAGGTGTTCGACATCGCATTAGTTGCCACAATATATTTCATATTTCAAAAATTCCCAAAATCAGAAATCGAGAACGGACAAATCCGGGAATCAGGGAAGCCATCATATAGGTACAATGGTTCCAATTCATTGATTTGAGAAATAATAATTTAACACAATAATTCTAATATTTTCGTTGTAAAATTTAAAGAATGCATCCATTTTTTTCAAAGAGACCTGGTTCAAATTAAAAAAGTAGAAAAAAAGTTGTAAGTTAAGTTGGGAGGGGGAGCCCCATCTTGCTGAAAGTCTATTTCCCGTGAATTAACTAAAGGAATATTTAAAAGATATGATAGTTTCCAAGATTTACAAATAGCGGTAGAGATTTAAGTTTCCCTAATATATAAAGAATTAATTAGTGGCTCTCAAAATAAAATAAGAGACAGATAGCAGTATACTTTTAATAATTTTTTAGTTACTTTTATTATCAATCATGGCCTACCAATAAATATGATCTTTTAATATTTTTTTTAAATACTGCATTATATAGTGAAAATAAATCTAGAGTGTTATATATTTTTGAGAAGCTTATGACAAGCCAGATCATATAATTTATAAATATACAGGGTGTTCCATTTAAGAAAACATAACTTTAGTTCATATCTTTAAAAATATTCTTTTTGTAGAATAACAAACTACGCCACTGTATTCTACGTAAAAAGTTCTACAACAAACAGTTTTTATCGTCTGAGTACCTTTAACAATAACAGAGATACAAGGGGTGTCCCAAATTGCAACATTTTCAAAAAGACCCTGTAACTCAGAAACGAAGAGGGCTATGAAAATTTTGTTTACGGCATCTTCCGTTTGACAAAAAAGTGGCACAGGTTTGTGCAAACCGCACTCTTCTATCTTCACAAATAACAGAGATAGCGTGTGATTTCAAATAAAATGGGACACCCTGTACAGTGTACAGTATTGAACCTTTAACTAGTTCTGAGCTCGGTTGGCAGATAAAGATCGTGGCCGATAGAGATCCCTTTCGGGAATAGCAAATATGTGCTTGCGGATTAATCAAACGGATTCAAAAATGAATAAAGAAGGAAGAGTCAGTATTTTGAAATTTTTAAAGAAATTCTGGCAGTGAGTTCTACTGTTCTGTCCCAATAAATATCGAACTTCTCTCTTTTGAAGTTTGAAATACGATCAAATTTTGTCGCGCAGCAAGTACCCAATAATATGGAAGGGTATAACGAAGATGCGACTCAAAAAGGGCATAATAGACCATTCTAGAGGTTGATGAGTTAAGTTCCTTAAAAACTGATCTTAGCGCAAAACAGGCAGCGCTTAGTTTCTTTGATAAAGCTTCGATGTGCAAGTTCCATTTTAACAAGTTGTCTACAACAAGACCTAAGAATTTCACAGTCAGAGTACACGACGTCAATAGTGGTGTTATATGACAAAACTTTAGTGTTTGACAGGTTGAGGCATAGGAGATTAGAATCGCACCAAGATTTAATGGTGCGTAAGTACATCTGTAAAAGACACGAAAAACCTGTAAAAAACACGAAAATGGAACACCTTATAGATATATTATTACAAATTTAGTCCATTTCAAGTTGGTATATAGTAAATACCTGTGAATATTTTTGTTTTGGTCTGATATACGATACTTTCACTGGTACTATCTAAACCATTTCTTCTTCGACGGTCCCTATTTACAAACAAAGAAACTCGACAGTTATGCGAAAATTAATGATTGAGAACAGCAACTTTCTTCGGATATTTTCATCGTTTTTAACGAACTAATTCAAAAACAAGAAAAAAAGGATTGATTTAAACAAAATATTTTTCAAAATATAAAATATCTACTATAGATGTATTTTCGAGAATTCAAAAGAAATAATTCTGATATTATTTTTTTATAAATTTCAAAGAAATTGCAATACTATTTATTAATATTTATTTTATTTTATGTTTGACGGAAACGTCTATTAATACGGATTATATGACAGATTGTTTATGACTTTCTATTAGACAGGGAAAGTAAATTAATTATATGGAACGCGGTAATTTTTTGCAGTAAAATACGCAGGAAAATGTAGATTTATGTATAATAATTAATTCATGTTTGAAAAAAAATAATTTCACTTGATTTATATTGAACAGATTTTTTGAATAATACCGTAGATTACAGTTGAGGGTTGGAACCTTTGGTGTTTATTGTTTTTATTTTGATAATACCGTATGAAGACTACTAATTGTAGAAAGATTCTCAAATTTTAAATTATACCTTTTAAAAATAATTCTTACTTAATATAAAAGTAAATTACTACTTTCTTAAGGTCAGCTGGTAAGCACCGTTAAAAAATAAAGAATAGTATGGGCGAAGTAATGACATCCAGACCTTGACCTTGCCAAAATTATCATCGACTGTTATTCCCCAGCCGTCTTTGACGCCGTTTTTTTTTTTCGATCGTATGGTACTTCAAAATTCTTCTGGAGATTAAAAATATAACATTTTTACCGCAAATAGTATAATATGATTGGAAAAACAACACCATCAAGTTGGTCAAGAAACCATATAATTTTCCATACTAATGAGAACGTCTTTACTTCCAAACGGTGTTTTTTGAATCGTATGGTATTTCTTCCCACAATAATTTGAAATTTTCAAAGAATTTTTTTCGCAAAAAACCTTACATCTAAACCTGTATAGTTTTTCTAAAAACTTAGAAGAAATTAAAAAATACAAGGTTTTGAAAAAATTCTTAAAAATCATTTTTTTTTTCATTTAATGTGATGGTGTGATTATATTCATTTTTGATCTTGAATATTAATAATTATTACATTAAATTTTATTTTAGTTTATGAAATTTACTTATACAGGGTGGTCCAACAAGTAAAAAAAGTTCATAGAAATGTATGTCCTAAAATGCTTAGGCCACGCCCTCTACAAGTAGAAGTCATATTGATATAAAAATCAAATTTCTCATGTCAAAATACTCCCAGACACACATTTTCATCCAAATGTTGACGTTACTTCCGAAATTATTTGGAAAAAATCGAAATAAAAATGAAACTTCTACAACCCGTATCTCCGAAACTAAGACTTTTAGAACATACATGTATACGAACTTCTTTACTTATTTTTATCTTATATGCAGAATATGCTACCGAAGTATCCGGAATACAGTTTGGACCACCCTGTAGATGGATTAACTACACACGAAGGAAAATACAGAAAGAATCCAGTTGTTCTCAATATTTAAACAAAAATATATTTTTTAAATTTTCAAAAAATATATTTTTATCGAGAGCTACCACACCTAAAAATATTTGCACTTATTTATGACTTATCCTGTATAATAAAGCACTCAGTTACCTTTTCTTTTATTATTATTTTCCTGACAATCGGCACATGAAAAATTTTCATCCATTTGACAAAATTCACAAACTCTTTGGACACACATTTTTTTCTAAATTTTAAAATGAAATTTATTTTATCTTATTGTCCTGTCAGTTTCTTGACAAAAGCTGACTCAACTAAATTAAAAGATATTAATAAAGGATCTTATATAAAAACAAACATGTAGATTGTTTAGTGTTGTGGTATTATTAACCGGTAATTGTATAAATCGGCACAGCGCAGAGCACCAGAAACTATTGGAGTGGGTACTTTGCTTGAACAGGTACTGTTTTAAAAACGATGAAATGCATGTAGGCCTGAAAGCAGAAGTGGTACACCGATCAAACTGGCGTGAATTCGACCGAAAACAAGAAAACAACCACAAACTCGAGTAAAGTAACTCTAAAGATGCTTTTACGCGAGTCAAGTCAACTGATCAATTCATTGGAATTAATTTGGTATGAATGCAATATGGCCGTCTAAACTCGACAGATCATGTCAATTGATCAAACCGGGTTGATTCAACTTAGATATTTTTAAGTTGACAACGATTTAACTTTTGGCGTACAAGTGATGTTTTTAAAATGAGTGCAAGTAGTGGGTCAGGAAAAAATTCTGTGAAGCTCATTAATGGTCCAGGAGGCAGTAAAGATTTTCGATACTTATTTTCCCAGTCAGCAAACACCGATAGAATTATTCGGTATCTTATTCTAAGCAAATTTCATATACCGAACATGGCCAAACACACTTTTCTCAACGTTTTGACTCCAGGAATCCAAAAAACGAGGTTTTAGTCCGTCCGTCTGTCATCAAAACACTTCATTCGCCAATAACTTTGTAATTATCAGGGTTATAAGAAAGATGTATTAATAAATGTCAAATATATGTTGTTGGAAATTTAATTCTCTACAAAATCGATCTCTTGGCTTTATTTTGTATCTCCCTTAGTTTTTGAGTTATAGCAATAAAAAATCTGGTCAAGGTGACATGTCCTAAACTTCTCATCATATGAATGTATCATTTCGACTCAACTAGCAGATACTTTTTTATATGAAATCGAAAACTTTGGAAGCATATTCTGCAGATAAAAATAAGTAAAAAAGTTTGTATAAATGTTTGTCCTAAAATGCTTAGTTTCGGAGATACAGGGTGTAGAAGTATCATTTTTATTTCGATTTTTTCCAAATTATTTCTGAAATACCGTCAATATTTGGTTGAAAATTGTTTTCGGCGATTTTTTTGACATAAGAAATTTGATATAGATGTCAATATGACCTCTACTTCTAGAAAGCACCACCTACATATTTTTACAACTTAATTTTTTACTCAGTAGTTTTATACAGGTACCGAGGAAAAGTTGTTACTCTTCACAACAGTTAAAACACATGTAGGTGGTGCCCCCTAAAAATAGGACTCATATTGACATCAAAATCAGATTTCTCATATCAAAACACTTCCACACACCAATTTTCATCCAAATATTGACGTTACTTCAGAAATTATTTGGAAAAAATGTATCCATCATTCATACGAACTTTTCTGCTCTTTTTTATCTGCAGAATATGCTTCCAAAGTTTTTGGAATACAGTTCGGACCACCCTGTTTAATAAATTACAACATCTATTAGGTCTAATCCCCAAGATAAAACAACTCCACTAGAAAGACCGGATGGTTTATGAAATTTCATGTAAGGATTGTAATCAGAAATATGTTGGGTAAACTAGAAGATCGATAATCACTACAATCAAAGAGCATTAATATGGCTCAATCAGAATATTGTGTATGTTACTCAACATATTATTGTTTGGTAAAAATAATTGTACAGATGCTAGTAATAAAAAATTAATGTATTACTTCTTTAATTAGAAAATTTCAATTAAAATTTAACAACATAATTTACCTTTAGATGTATTCGATTTTCTTCGAAGGCCAGCTGTACAAGTCAAACAGAAATTACTTTCGTTCAATTCACAAGATTTACAAACTTTTTCTAGAGGCATTTTTTTTAAATTATTTCCCTATATTCACAAGAATAACTAAAAAATAAAGTAAGGTCTATTTGGAGTTGGCTCCAAAAACCAATAACTGGCTAAATTCAAATTGCATTTAAAAATAAATACCCCAAAAAAAGTGTAATTAAGTTGATTTATTGATTATTAAATTTATTTCTATGGTAAATCATTTAAAAAGTTTTGTAATTATACAGGGTGTTTCACATAAACCCTTCTAATTTTTAGAGACTAAATTCAAATAAGAATGTGAATCTTATACTGAAAATTTAGCGCTTTTATGTTTTGCCTGTGTGTGAGTTTGAAGTTTGACTTCGTATAATCTAATAGAAGATTATTTTCTTTTATCTATGATATAATCAGATATAATGTCATTTTAACAGAACGGCAACTAAAGTGTTCTTGAATACTTGTATTTCGATATATTAAATAGTTTTTTTTCGTATTTGTATTTTTTTTGCTTCTGACGATGGGAGGAGATATTTTTACCTCATCTTCAAGCCTTATTCCTAGTGGTGTAAAAACATAAAATAATATGATAATCAAAATAACAATTATTATTTATTGACTTGCTTCTAGGGAATGCAATCCCGCAAATGCGGGATCCCTCTGTGATTCCGCGGAATCAAAGTTGCGGGATTTATCGTGCGGGATCTGCGGGATCGACACCTGGGGATTCCCCTTACGGCTTGGCCATTAAAAATAAGTGAAACAAACAGGTTAATTGTTAGATTTCTTGCTGGCGTGCCTAAGTGAAGAAAAGCGTTTAACTAGTACTTGTGGACAATTACGTCAAATAAACTGCCGGGCAGAATTATCGAGACAAGCAAAATTTTAGGGTAAATTTAAAGTTGAATATTTCTTGAACTAAAAAAGATTTTGGGATGCGGTTTGGACCAGGTTTTAGATGCATCTATTGTGATTAAGATACTATGTGGTTTTCGAAAATATAAATATATTTAGCGAATTCTCGTATACAGGGTGTTTTATAAGAGTGAAAATTTGGTCGAGAATCTTTTTATCGCAAATTTACAATTTTTAAAAAATCGAAATTTTTACCATGTACGACTAATCTGTATTGAAATTAGAAAAAAACAATTTGATCGGTTTTTAATTTTTTTGTTTTAAGAAAAATACGACGTTTTTTATACGATGGTCCTAAATGGTACATTCTGCATATGCCAAAAAATTATTAATATAGAGTGAGAAAGATCAGAAAGCAGATAACTAACACAATTTAAAAAAAAACTTCAACATCAGAATAATATTTTTATTTATAAAATAAGTAGATAAATTATAATAAAATTTAAGTTTATTTAATATTAAATATATTTTTTGAACACCCTGTATACATCGGTCCAAATTTCTGTACAGATAGTTTAAGATACACGCTATATCAATATATTGTGTACAATGCCTTTTGTACCATTTAGAACCATATGTATAACTATAAATGCATATTTTTCGAAAAAAAATCGTATTTACCTTAAAACAAAAAATTTAAAAAAAACACCAAATTGTTTTTTCTAATTTCAATACAGATTAGTCGTACATAGTTAAAATTTCGATTTGTTAAAAATTGTAAATTTTCGGTAAAAAAGATTCTCGATAAAATTTGTACACTATTATAAAACACCCTGTATACGAGAATTCGCTAAATATATTTTCGAAAACCACATAGCATATTAATCACAATAGATGCGTCTAAAACCTGGTCCAAACCGCATCCCAAAATCGGAGAGAGAAAAGAAGAGCATTTATTGTTTGCAATCCCGCAATTTCGCGGATCCGCGGGATTTATTGCTTTAATCCCGCGGGTTTGCGGGATCGAGATTTTGGTGCGGGATTGCATTCACTACTTGGCTTCATTACAAATAGCAAACATAAACATAAAATATATAACATAAAACACGCAAAGTGAAAGTACTTTTTTATTTATAAACATTTATTTAATTCTGTTTTTAGTATTTGTTCTTATAGCGGCAACATAGATACATTATCTGTAAAAATTTCAACTGTCTAGCTATAACGGTTCATAAGATAGACCTTTGTGACAGACGGACAGAGGGACAGCGAAGTCTTATAGTAACAGGGTTCTCGTTTTTACCCTTTGGGTACGGAACCCTAAAAATAACTGTTTTTATTTTGTAGATTTTCTGCCATTAACGTAAACCCTAAAATTCTTTTCAAGGACCCTCAATGATGATGACTTTCTTTTTTTTTCTTAAAAAAGCCCCTTTTGTTATTTACTACAGTACGTATTTGTTATTTACTACAGTATGTGTCTCTTGAAAAAAGGACACTTCGCATAGTTTTTCATAAAAAAATGCTTTGGTTTTGCATTGTTATCTGTGCAATTTTAATTTAAAAATAGAGGCAGTTTTTCTTAAATAAGTTAAAATCGGTTTGTTCAAATTTGTCATGTGTCTTCGGCATACGCAGTATTTAAAAAAAAACTATTTTACGACTTTGTCGTAAAATTAACAGGGGAGTCAATATTTGGACATGTTCAAAATTTGCATAGGATTTCCTGTTCCCAATGACGATGCACCAACCATATTATATGTTTTTTGTATGTTGGTGTGTCAATATACTTGCAAAATTCTTAACTATGTGTAATGAATTGTCAATAGAAAAATGTAATTTTTTGCGTCAAGAGAAATAATATATTAGGTATGTGACGTATTCATAAACGTCTATTATTAACAACCTGTGAAGACATTATTATAAATAAACATTGATGGTTACTGGCTCTAAATCGCATAATAATATAGGAAACCTTCGCTAAAAATGCAGAAAATCTTGACATAGATATTAAATATACAGTATCGTTACAATATCCGATGCAGTCTATTGCAGTTTTTCACAGTGATGTAGGCGTGAAATTGAAAAATAAAACGTACCTATACAGGGTGTCATAAATATGCATACCCAATTTCAGAGATTGATTTTCATCAATAAAATATAAAAAAAGTTCCTATAAACATAGATCCGGAAATGCATCGTTTCAAGAATTAGTTTTATGTTTTTCGCGAAAATTATACCGAGTGAAATTAGAGTAATATTATTCACCCCCTGAAATTTTGCCACGAATTTTTCGAACACCCTCTTATAAATTTAAATCGCATTTTTATTTGTTTTAGGATAGGCAAATACATTAAAAATAATTAGGTACCAAAATACAAGTAAGTTTGTGATGTAGTATTAATAAATCAAATTTAAATATGTATTTCATTCACTTCAACGTTTTGATTTAATAATTTTAATTAATATTATAGGGTGAGTCTTAAATAGGTGAAAATAGATTTAGGGGTGGTATATTTCAACACCAGGAACACTCTATGAGGTTTTTTCGCAAAAAAAAGGTGTTGAAAATCGTGCACTTTCTTTTAAATTTTCCTGTATATTTTAGAACGCTTTTTAGAACCTATTCACCACAAATTAACATTTTAAAAGTAGGAAGAAATGTCACTAACAATCTATCAAAGAATGAAAACGAAATTATATACCGGGTGCGTCTCAAAAGTGGCTCACCCCCTATAACTTTTTTATTTTTTCAGATAAAAAAACGAGATTTGGTATGTTAGTACATGACATAAATTAGGATCGATTGACGTATTCAATTGTTTTTGCTCACTTACTGTTTCACCGGATATGACTACAACTGTTGATTTTTAAATGTCACCCTCGGTATATTTCTAATTTATTCGATAAAAAATGACTCTGAATAGAATGACATATCATATGTCAACTTTTGCATATGGTTTATTTAGAATTGTAACATGCGGTGTCATTTTCTATCGAATAAAGTAGAAGTATACCGAGGGTACCATTTAAAATTCGAAAGTTGGAGTCATTTCCAGTGAAGCAGAAAGAGACCAAAAACAACTGAATATGTCAATAAATCCTAATTTGTGTCATATACTAACATACCAAATTTCGTTTTTTATCTGAAAAAATAAAAAAGCTATAGGGATGAGCCAGTTTTGAGACGCATCCGTATATTATCATAGACACTCGTTTTGATTTTTAGGACTAGGAAAAATTTCAACCTAATTTTCATGCTTTTTTAAATTTTCTCTAAGACGGTATGGAAATTTGGAAAAGTTTAAACGGGATTAACCATTTTAGAATAAGCAAAATTTTTTATGAACAATGCATTTTTGTCAAAATTTCAAAAATAAAGAAGCTCTTTCGGAAAATGAAAAATAAGAATATGAAGAGTAATTAATAATACAGGGTTATTATTTTAGTTTCACACCCTTTTAAAAGCTTATAACTTTTTTGTTTGTTGGGTTAAAGCATTCGTTCAAAAAACATAATGAAGAATGCACATGTGTGATACATTTTTGAATTCGGAGAAAAGAGGACTATCTAATGCGCTACTAATATACAGGGTGTCCCATTTAAAAAGTTTTTTTTTTTAGTTTTAAAAATCTGACATGTGACACCTACTGTCATTTTTGACAACACTCGCAAAAACTTGGCTGAAACTGCTACATCATGTTTTTTGAATGACTGCTTTAACCCAACAAACAAAAAAGTTATATGCTTTTAAAAGTGGATCAAACTAAAATGATAACAAATTTCTATACCTATGTGACGGATTCGTCTTTCCAAAAAAATGCTTATTTAGAAGATCAATCTTATTATTTTAAAAATGTCATTTTAACAGAACGTCAACGATTTCTTGTAGACGTATCTGTTTTAAAAAAAGTAAAGTGTTCTCGAATAGTTGAATTTAAATATTTTAAATAGTTTTTTTTTCTTTATTCTTTGTATTTTTTTGCTTCCGACGACGGAAAGAGATAACTTTCCGAAACGTTAAGCATTTTTTTGTCTTTGTTAGGCAAATTTGTATTACTGTAAACATAACTTCTGACAAGCAGCGTCCGTTTAGGTTTAACGCGGAAGTGTTTACAAAAAATAATTATTTTATTTTGTAGATTTTCTTGCAGTGCAGTAGCGAAATACCCATAAGGGATTTTTTTGTAAAATGATAACCCTGTACATAAAAGGAAGAATAAAAGGTAGGTACCATCTACTTAACAAGGAATTTGAGAGGAATATAATGTTGAGAAGGTCGTACTCCATTTCTTGCAGGTTGATGACCCAACCTTACACGGGTAAATAACACTTATAAATAACTAGGAATTAAAAGATCTTTAAAAAAAATTATTCAACAGACTAGCGATACAACTGAGACAATATAATACTTGGAAATATCAAGTAATGAATAATAATGTTGTTAATGAGAACAGCAATTATACTATATTTTGCAGAATATCCAAGAATAACAAACAAGTAGGATATTGAACTGAAATACAGAAAACTCTGCTTCATTTGTACCACATCGTCATTGGTGAAAGTTAGCTGTTTAGCAGTTCTTATGTTCAGTTATATGTGTGCCAAGCTGATATATTATCGAAAATACACACTAATTCTCCATTAGCCATGTTATAAACTAATACCAACAATTATTTCATTAAATTTAAACAAGGTAAGTGAATCATCCTATTAAATTTAAGTGGATAAAGTTAGCCAATGTTTATAACCAAAAATCTACACGTGTCTTGTCTAGAGAAATCGAATCTTTCTTCATAAAATTTTCGCTTATTTTAAAGATTATTTATAATAGTAAAAATATTTATGTTTAAACAAATATATAAAAATCTTAGTGGCTGATATATGGAGGATATTATGAAATGGAAATTCTTCTAACGTTAATTTTAGATTTAATTGGTAGAATAACATTAGATTTTTACAATTACTGATAAATAATATCGGATACGGTTATGCAAGGTCGTTTCTGTATATAGAGATTTAATAAGTTTTATCCTGTTTTATGTTAGCTTGGTTATTAGCAAACGCTATTAATCTTTAGATGAGCGAAGGTTAATCCTAGGTTTTCTGTTATGTAGTTTTCTACTCTATGCTTCTAAACTAAAGGTAGGTTGGAAATTGTTCGAATTTTATTTTTTTTTTCTGTTTAAATCGAAAACAAATGGTTTTTCAAAGATTCATATCAATAAGCAAGAAGAGATAGCAACAAATAAAACAGTTAGTTTGCTTTAAATAGGTATCTACCTACTATCTAAATTTCAGGATTTTTGATGTAATTTTTTGAAGTTAGGCCTCTTTACGCGCGCTGGGAGTAAAAATTCAAGGCCGTGACACACGAGCTAGCGAGACGGCCGTGGCACACAGGCTAGTGGTAACGACTTTGAAAGATGTAGTGACGCGACGTTGAGCCGTTCACGTGTTTATCAAAAATATTGATATTTTAATACAAATTGTGTGATATAGTGAATCAAATTACTTTACGCGCACAGAACTATTTGTTACACGTAAAAAACTAGTTGTTACGCCCAAAAAAAATCTATTTTTTACATGTAAAAAACTATTTGTTACACGTAAAAAAATATTCTTTAAGCACTTCTGTGCACACACAATGTTCTTAAATTTATTTATCTTTATACATATTACATTTTTGGATTATCTGAAATTTCTAACATTTTGTCATAATTTGTCAATTTTTATTTTTAATTATTTTTTTAACTTTATTATATAAGGTGTTTTCTGAATATTTAGAGTAGTACGTATATCTAAAAAATTTGCATATGTTTTTAAGACAAAAAGTTTATATGAATATGGGGTCTAAAGAACTTTCTTTCTGATCTATAGGGTGTAAAAAAATTAAAAATAATCGAATTTCTTTGTGAAATAAATGGTAGGCCACTTTTTTTGAAAAAAACCTTTTTTGTTTTTTGATTTTCAATACTTATTTAACAAAATTGATCTCTTGAATTTTTCTTGTACAACAAACGGTTTTCGACACCTTGTACACCCTGTATAGGGTTTTTATTAATAAAAAAACACCAATTCGTATAAAAAAAACGGCGCCAATTAAGTTGGCTTGGAAATAACGATCGATTATTTATTTCCAAGCTAACTCTGACGCGGTTTTTGTATTGTATGGTATATCATAAGAGATAACTGTCAACGGAAGTATCGTTGACATAATAGATAATATTCACAAAATGACAGAAAAAAAATCTTCGTTTTACAGAATAATGTAACGACTCTTACAGAGCGCAATAACAAAAATTTAATTGTTTAAACTTTTAAAAATGCAGAATTAAGCAAAAGCTGTTTGTTGCAAACAACAAAACAATTCATATATTTAGGAAGTTTTCTAAAACCGTAGAAACAATGATATAATATATTTGTCAAAAAACATTTGTCAAATTTGCGCGATTTTTGAATTAACACTTATTAAACTAAATATCAAAATACCTACGTTCCTTATCAGTATCTCTCTAATCTTCACGTCTATTAGATGTGTGTATTTCAGTTGTATTAATAACAAATTTTAAGTATAAGCAATACTTTATGCAATAAACAGACTTAACCAAAAGTTTATAATAAAATAACAATGTAAAAATTTTATTTCTGGTTATAGGTGACTGAAATTGTTATTATGGAAGTATAAATAAATTAAGAGTAATAAATATGGACGAAGTTGAAGAAAAAGGTAAGTAAAAATGTTTTAATATTGTTAGATTTTAGATTTATAGTAAAAGTATAATTTAAATAATTATTCTTACCACACAAAATCATAAATATATAGTTTTTAAATTAATATGTATAATATAACAATGAAAAATACCGTATGATTGAAAAAAAGGCTTCAGTTGGCTTGGATATGAACATCGATGTCATTCCCCATACAATTTAACATAAATATAAAATGGCAGGGATCTTTAATTCATAGCCATCGTTGACGCAGTTTTTTTCAGCCATCATATTGAGCAAAGACTATTTAAAGAAACTTTAAAACCAATAAAATTGTTTTGTGTAAAAATTCATATTCTTGACAAAATGGTGAAGGAAATATATAAAAATTTAATTTTTAAAAATTATCATTTTACTTTTAGCTAAACTCTACGTTGAAAATCTACTAACAGAAGGAGCAGAAACATCTTGCGACGATTGTACAAAATCTTGTAAAGAGCACGAAGACTTACCTTCATATTATGATGAGGAATTATTTAAAAAGTAAAAAAAATACATCTAGCAACCCTTTCTGTATTTTTTTCAAAGTTTTTTATATATTTTTTTTTTGTTTTAGAGGACAATCCTTCTATCACAAGCACATATTTTCGTTTATGGGTGCCAAATTTATGGGACTACTTACAGTACTGGCCATACCAACCATTGTAAAAATTTTAATACATACAAGGATGTCGGGAAGTGATTTGACTGCATACAAGAGATACATTGCCACAATATTTCACATGACCGTGTGGTATGAGGCTGATTTTAAACCAGGATCAAAGTAATATATCTTCTTTTTTTCCACAGCAACCGTTAAAATTGCCTTATATCTATCAAAAATAGTAGATAAAATACACACACCGGAAAAGTCTAGGGATATTACAATTTTATCCAGCTATCGTCAGTAATTTTATTATTTGCATTTCTGAAATAATAAAATTAAAATAAACAAATAGTTTACAGGGCGTATTGGAAATAAAAATGCGAAATTTACCGAATTTTTCAAATTTACCTTGGTTTTAATTGAACTCAAAAAAAATACACACATTTTTTTTTATTCTAAACTGTGAAGTAAAAAAAAATAAAACCATTTTTACTTTAGGGTATGGCCTCCTCTACTGTTCATTACAGCCCTACATCGTCTCTCCATGCTCCTGATCAGGTTGTCGATCTCTTCTTGAGGTACAGCCTGCCACGCTGCATTCACGGCCCGAACCAGATCCCTACGAGTTTCACGAGGCATACCCATTCTCAAAATTCTTCTTTGGACCGCGTTCCATACGTGCTCGATGGGGTTGAGGTCAGGAGATTGTGCCGGCCAGGGTAAGATGTTTAATTGATGAGCATTGATAAACTCACTTACCACTCTGGCTGTATGAGGCCGTGCATTGTCATGCATGAGAATGAAGTTTCTCCCAAAATCATTGCCATATGGTAACACGATAGGCTAAAGAATTAAATCACGATATGTCCTATTAGAAACCTTTATGGCCTAACTGGACTCCTCCCCAGACCATACTGTTCCACTTTGATAAGGGTGCACTTCCTGAACATGATCCAACCGAATAAGATTTCCCGGTTCTCTCCATAGCCTAAGCTTTCTCGAATCCCGAGGAATTCCAAAGCGTGACTCATCCGTGAAGAGAACATTGGCCCATTGTTCATTCGACCACTGAACATAATCTTGAGCCCACAAATATCGTACCTCTCGATTTCCTCTCGTTAAGGGTTGAGCTCTCCAAGTGCGTCTGCTTCTTAAGTTGACCTCTCTTAATCTATTGCGAACAGTGTCAGGACTCACGGTTACATTATGTGTTTCCTGGAGAATTAAACTAAGCTCTGGTGCTGTTAGAGTCGGTCGGCGTCGAGCATTTAATTGTAAAAAATGATCTTGCTGAGGGGTAGTAATGCGATGTCGCTCTGTGTGCCTTTCAGCAACATCACCACTTTCACCGTAGCGTGCACTTAATCGCGATATTACACTTTGCGTTGTATTTAATGCTCTAGCTACGTCGATTTGGCGCATTCCAGCTTCGAGCATACCCATGGCCCTTAGCATTTCGTCTCTGTTAAGATGCCTACGCTCCATAACGTCGTTTAATACTAAACAGAGTTATTTGAATGAATTCTGGCCAGTTATCAAAAAAACATAGCCAGTACAGGTTAAATGCGAACAATTGATGCTAGGTGCTTTTTATACATTTGACAAAAAATGCACAAACACTTCTGCAAATATCCCAAATTTAGAAATGACTAGTGTGACTACTTCGTTTCAATCGAAGTAGAAAGAATCGGCCTACAAATATGTGGTTGTTTATTCAAAACATTTATTTTTAACTTTAATAAAATGATATCCCTAGATTTTTCCGGTGTGTGTAGTTCTTTAACAACAAGGGTAGATTAAATGATACTTTAACAGCGACGATAGGTTAAAAACTTTATTTCTTCTCGCGCGTTTTTTAATTGCTTCCCTTTTTGAAAATTTTTGTATTCTTTTTCATAAGTTATTCGGGATTTAAATGGGAGTAGTTTGGATATGGCGTTTGTCGCTTCAGCCTGAATATCTGTTGGTAATTTACTTATTTCGTTTTGAGCCATTTCTGACTCCAATTCAATCAGCAATCGACACGATAGAGAATTAAAAAATATTGACTCAAAACTGACAACTAAAAAGACAGCTTTATTTATTTGTCATATTACATAGAAACCAACGCCAACCCAGCACAATATTTCTTCTACTCTGAAGGAGCATAATGCTATCCATGTATTCATGCATGGTGGACGGAAAAGCCACCATAAAAGCTCTCTAGGGTGGGGATCCTTGACAGCATAAAATAATAAATACAAGAAGAAGTGTCAAGTCAATGTTAAATTATGGAAACAGCGTGGCTGCCTGGGTAACTAATTTTCAGATATGGCGGCTGGGACATTTGACATGACATAGACATGACAATTTCAATTTTATGAAATTTATTTCCGTTTCCGGTTTTTAATGGCGGGCTGTTCAGGAGGTTTAAATGAGGGTTAATATACTTTTTACTCTTTCTAGTAGTAAATAATACAACAAAATTACTCAAAAATATTTATTTGGAATTTAGAACAATGTAAATATGCAAATCAACACAATTAAAGAGCTATAAACCAATAAACTACTGTATCAATATTAAATATTTAAATAATATCAGAGATGCTGTGTTAAAGCGAATTAGTAAAGTAACAGTGCATTGACTTACAGAAACTTGAAGATAAATAAATGTTTTCACAGCTTCACGGATAAATAACTGGAAGCAGGAAAAAGGCAACCGGAACCCACACAAAACCTGGAATCAAAAAAAATATGTAAAAAATATAAATATAGGTACCTACATAAGACTTTTGTGAATTAAATCAAACAGGACTTGAATGAAAATAAAATGAATAAAAAATATGATACATATACATCTAATACCTCATTTGTATTTTAAAAATAATCTACATACATAGATTTATAGCATTATTGCTATGAAAATACATAATAGGTACCTATGTGATATGTAATTACGCATTTCTGTTCATCTTGTAGAAATTTAACGTAGGCTAATAATAGTTCAATAATCATAATTTACCTTGTATAACTTGCTTTCAATTGCTCAAAATCACCGATCAGTCTTTAAAGTAGAGATACGGAAAAATCCTTGAAAGAATATCCCAAGATCCTTGGGTTTAAAGCTAAAAAAATATAAAAACAGTTAATATATTACCTATTTTTACCTATAATATGGCCCATACCTGCTACACGCCGAAACGTCGATTTCATCATTTTCTTCATGTAATTAATATCATATATACTTTATTAAAGTGTTAACAAGGAACTTTATATCAAAAAACATCTTTGTACTTATAAATTTCAGCCGAAATATCAGAAACAAACTTCCAATCAAATCTAAACGGCAAAAATTAAAATGGCGCCCGACCTTGCCAGAGGCCTCGGACTGACGCTGACACACAGACAAAAGACAAAAGAACAGGACGCCGACGTGCATAAAAATGTTCCGTAGCAGAAATTGACAGAAATCATATAGAAATATTCAGATTTTTGTCTAGGACAGTCTAGAAGGCCATGCTTTCTGCCTGGGTAGAACGGCGCCACAACTGTTTCCAATTTTCCGGTTTACTGTCACCCCCCTGCTTGACAGTTCTGTTTGACGATTCATTTGACACATTTGAATTTGATTTGAAATTTTGTGGATTTGTCAGTCTTTACGGAGCTTATTTTATGTTATTTATTATTTATTCTACTACTGATAGTTGTATAAAGGTAGTAAATCTAGATGGAAATTGTGGCAGAACTTAAATTAACAGTGACACTATCGCGATTTATCGAAAAAGACTCTAAAATAGTTGGTTGTGTAGCGTGCGGTAGATCTCGGCAAAAATTGGTGAAATAATGGAACAACTTTTCGCTAGTAAGTGACTATATAATATACATACGTGTAGTAAACCGATCATTTATGAAATTCACTTAAATTAACTAAATTATATATTTTTCTTGCATTTTAGCTTTTATTTATTACTTGTCAAAGATTAGATGTCAAAGAATTTAGATACGTTAATTTGACTTCCCTGCTTCAGTAGCGTATCGGATGTTTGTGTTAATAAATACTTATTATAACTTATCTATTTTTATAAGAATTATATATTTTTATAACAATTTTAATAACTACCAACATTTATTCACAACGTAAAATAAAACAACAAATTATTGAGTCTACCCCACGTCTACCCTACATCATAGTTTTACATTTTTTAAATAAAATTAGAATGACACTGATAAACCGGAATTTAAGTCGGCCATATTTGAGGCCCATCGCGGTGTACCTAAGATTTTTGCTATGCTCCTTCCTTAGTCTTCTTATTCAAAGCTTCTACTCGTAATAAATTCCTTGAAATAATAATTTCTGAATATTTTTTAAAACATAACTCGCTTGGAAAAAATGTATTGTTTTATACACGACGATAAAATTGCATTATCGTCTCCCGAACTATTAAGTTTTAATTCAGACCTTCAAAAACCCCACTTAGGACTTTGCTGTAAAATCAATAGGGCAGCCAATATTTGGACAGTTCAAAATTTACATGGAATTTCTTGTTTCCAACGACGTTGCACCACCCGGTATAGCATATTCAAGTTTAATTATTATATTAATATCTATTCCAGATTATGGAAATCTATAGCCCAAGTCAAGGGCTTACATAACTCGGCTAGTAACAACAGTTGTAAGGCTGGAATCAACAGAATATCGCAAAAAGACATGGCTCTAACTCAGTTTGGTTTCATGGGCTATCAACTAACGAGAGAAAAACATTTTGGAATACACAACTCAACAGAGGAAGAGTGGAGGGCTTATATTCATTTGTGGAGGGTCATAGGACATTTGTTAGGCATAGAAGATAGGTAAGGAATTAGGTACATATGGAGGGTCTTGCCATATTGAGTGGGGCATCTGTAGCTCCTATAATAAAAAAAAGTTTGGTATTTTGTTTAAGTAGGCAAACCAAAATATGTACTGGGGTGTATTTGAGAAAATATTTTGAGTTTTTTTAATGGGACACCCAGTATATTATTGCATTTTTGGCTTCCTTTCTGATCACTTTACATAGTCCTAAGATATTATTAAATTTGTTTAGATAGTTTCAGAGATATTAATAAATAAATAAAAGATACCTATATATTTTTCAGTCTTTTTTAAAAAAATATATTAAAAATACAAGAAATGTCCTGGAATCAAAACTATACTAGGTATTTACTATAGATGGTATGTACTTACTTTGCTATAAATATGATAATCGTAAATCATACAGTATGTTCAAAATCCCAGGCCAAACTTTCTAAAATATAAAATAATTTTTCTTGGTTTTTTTTTAATTGAACAGCTTGTATATTATCTTTTCAATAGATGGATAATTAAAAAATGGGAATTTTTTGTATTTAGAGTATTTCAAAATTTTTAACGGTTTCGCAGATGGTCCCGGTTTATATTTCATATAGCATTTTCCACAGTAAATTTTTATCAAAGCCACCCAATGATTTTTGTCTCGTATTTTACCGTTGAAAGAGCCATATGAAATAATACTGCCTGCATCTGTAAAACCATTAAAATTTTGAAATACTTAATACAAAAAATGTTAATTTTTTAACTCTCAATCTAATAAAAATATAATACACAGGGTGTTCCATTTAAAAACAAAAAAAAATCTATACTAATAAATAAAATCCTTAAGTGACTGACATACTGATTAATCACGATCCTGCTCAAACCACTCAACGTAAGAAGCTCGATTTTGGCATACAGGTTGATTCTAGGGTGTAGAGTTTCGATAAGAAGGGATTTTTTGGAATTCCAGTCCCAAGAGGGTGAAACCACCCCTCAAATATTACAATATTTTTTATTTAAAGAACGGTCAAGATTCCGAAAAAACGCTTAAACACGTATATTTTATTTTGTTTTTTACATATTTTAAGATTTTTTAAAAATGTATATAAGGTGTTTCGAAAAATCAGGTCATTGATTAATCACGATCCTGCTTAAAGCGCTTGACGTACAACGCTGATTTTTGGAAAACAGATTGACTTTAGGGTGTAGAGGCTCGATAAGAAGGGATTTTTCGAAACTCGAATTCTAAGGGGGTGAAACTATCCCTCAAACGTATTGACTGTGGGGTGTAGAGGTTCGATAAGGAGGGGTTTCTCGAATCTCAAATTCCAAGAGGGTGAAAACGCCCCTCAAATATTACAATATTTGTTATTTAAAAAACGGTTAGTCTTTCGGGAAAACGCTTGGACAAGCATAATTTATTTGGTTTTTTTACATATTTTGAATTTGTTTAAAAAATCATACAGAGGGTGTTCCAAAAAGTTGGGTAATTTCTTAACCACGATTCTGCTTAAACTGCTTGACGTAAAAAGCTTATTTTTGGCAAACGGATTTTTCGAAAGTCAAATTCCAACGAGATGAAACTACCGCTGAAATATTACCAAGTTATATAATAATATCGCCATATTGTTTTTTCTCGTGCTGACATAAATGTGAGAAAATTTTATCCAGTTTGTATGTTAATGGAAATTCTTGCTTTGCTTTATCATCACCATTACAAATGATTAATTCGACGCGAACGAAGTCGCTGGTACACGCAAGTATTTTATATTTTAGAAAGTTTTACGTAGAGTTTTGAACATCCTGTATGCGATTTACGTTTACCATATTGATAGCAAAGTTAAGAACAGATCCTCTTAAAGTAAATACCTAATATATTTTTGATTTCAGAACAGTTCTTGTATTTTTAATATTTTTTCAAGAAGGACTGAAAAATATATATTTCTGATTTATTTATTAATATCCCTGAAACTATCGAAATATATTTACTACTACTATCATATCATAGGATTATGTAAAGTGATCTGAAAGGAAGCTAAAGATTCAAAAACATACAGGGTGTTCTATTTAAAAAAAACATCCCAATCCACTCACACTTTTTGAGCCACCCTGATATAGAAGTTAAAATATTGACATGAAACAGGCTCTACTACATACTTTCTATTTTTTTTATTTTTCTATTTATTAAGATGATGCATGATGCTCTCTTGCAGGACCCTGTATAATCTAAGTAGTTATATAAAAAATGTTTGATTTCAGATTTAATTTGTGTACGGGGACGGTTCAAGAAGTACAGGCAAAATGCGAGAAATTAATCGAAAAAGTATTCCTACCGTGTGTCAAAAGAAAGGACGCAGAATTTACAGAAATGTCACGCTATCTGGTCAATGGTTTATGGGTGTTTAGTCCCATACTGAACTTCAACGTTGCTTATTGTTCTTTAGTTATGATGCTACAGGACAGGTTTGACCCGAAAAATTTCGAGGAATATCACAAACTAACGCGATGGGAGACATTCCTGTTTTACTTAACAGGTTTTGTGTTTTTCAGTTTAAAATGGACAATATCTAGGTGGTACCACAATCACACTCTCGGTACAGAGATTTGTGGCTTATTAAGGAACTTTCCGTTTTGGCCTATTACAAATTCGGATTCAAAAATTCTCATGTTTACATTTTGAAAAAAGTCAGTTGGCGCTGTTTGTTTTTAAAACTTTCAATTTTTTATTTGCAATATATTTATTTGGTAATATATATCTTAAATAAAAATATAAAAGAAAGTATCTTTAAAATCTATCAATAACAATATATAATAAGGTACATAAAAGTTTATCCTAATCCTGATGTGGCGAGTAAAATTTAGTACTGAAAATCGGTGCAACTGTGTTGGTTCCAAACCTGTCGTTTTTCCTTCGATCATACAAACTGTTTTCAATCACTTTATCATAGAATCTAGATAATTTCACTGCATTTGACGTTCCAGCAGCTAAATACCTTGCTTGCCGACAGTCTAACAATATTTCTTCCGAATTATATCTGTTTCTGGAACTCTTATTAACAGAATTCGAACGTTTATCATCTACCTGATCTAATTTTGTCCCCACCAAGAGTATGGGCATTAAACTATTAGCACCCAGTAGATTTTCTACATCTAGATCTTCACTGTCCGATGAGACTCCACTTAGGTTCGCATCTCCATTGGCTGCTTCGCGATTCAGTAGTTCTGTAAGCCATTTCTGCAAGTTCTCTTCTGATTTTCGGTTAGTTAAATCATGAACGAGAATAGCTTGCACCGTGACACGGGTTGTAGAATACCTGTCGGGTGTTTCTGTGATTGTTACTGCCGCCCACGTCCCAAAATTCGACGAAAAACGTTTTTTGTTCCTTCGTACCTTCCTTGAATTCGTGTAATTTGACTTCAACCGAACACCCGATAGTCCAACTGGGGGATTTGATGGGTTCGTTGTGAGATGCCAGGTGTACAAACGATGTTTTGCCTACTCCAGAGTCGCCCAGAACCATAATACGAACCCTGTCGATCGAAGACATGATATTTCAAAACGAAAAAATGTATTAAAATTAAAAACAAGAAAATTTGATAAATAATGACAACCACAAAACACATACACAAGATGACAACTAAAAGGTAGGTTAGTTATTCTTCTTCTTCTTTTAATTAAGATGGCCTTGTGTCAGATTTTTCTTCTTTTTCATTTTCACTCATTTCAAGATTTGACAATGGTAACGTATTTATCCGCGCGCGTAGACAAAACAAAAATCATCGAAGAACGAAAGAACAATAAAAGGTATAATACCGTTTAATTGAATATACCCGTTATAATACAGCCAAATTTTAACTACGCATTTCCTTTCCAATGTTCAGCTTCAGGTAATACTAAAACAATAACCAAGTACTACTTCCTAAGCGATGTCTTTGAGGAAAAAGCGCTGATTTGTCCAATTGGCTGGACCCATTTGACTGTATTATAGGATGAAATTATAAGCAGTCTTCACTAAAGAAAATTCACACTCTTTAATCTTAAGTGATTTTCTCAAAATAACATTCTAGATATTCCAAAGTAAAGTAATGCATTTGAATAGTACAGATAATAAACTAGTCTCTGTTGTTCTAGATCCAGTTTCTCCTGCGTAACTTTGAAAATAAAATACCAAACTATGTAAAATAATGGGTACTTTTCAGGAGATTAAACAAGTCTTAAGGAACAGAATAAGCTCAAATAGTGCAAGGAAAAACCACTTTTTCTACCATTTCTTATAACCAAAGGAAAAGATGCAAATTTTTTAGGTTTCCCTAAAGATGGAAAGGAAAGGAATTAGTGCAAAAAGGTAACAAGGTATGAGGTGATATATATTGTGTTAAAAAAATCATTTTGTAGAGTGAAATCGAGCCTGGTCCCAGTTTCTGAAAGTACATGGACCAAAATTCAACTTTGTGTTACATTGTGAAGCACAAATAAGTCCTTTTATATACATGAGATTAATAAATGAAGTTGAAGTATAATGTAACCATTATAGGTACTTAATACAATATCAGTCTATCGTAACTGTAAGCAAAGATCTTTAAAAAATCATATGTTATAAGTAAGATTGTAAAATAAAAAAAAACAGTAAGATTGTATAAATTGTTGTCTGTAATATTAGATATTTTTCAAAATATATATGGTATGAAATTATGAATATAAAACTCTTTTAAATGCCATTTTGTTGTCTACTTCCACATATTCGGCTATTTATATAGGGAGCACTTTAGGCCCTATATGTTTATATTATGAGCTTTTTTTCTTAAAAATACATGAGCAATCATACCCTGTGTTTTTTTTTAAACCGTATATAGAAAACGTCTTGTTTATACATAGTGCTCGAAGCTTTCATCGAACAAATTTTGTATCGAAGAGGCAACAAATTCTTGTTTACTCTTGTGTTGTTTTGGGGGTTAGAAATTGTTAAAAATCTACATAAACATAATTAGTAGGGTACAGAACCTTGTTAAACGTGGTTTTTTATTGATTTCAAGGCAAAATTAGTGAAATAACAGTAAATATCTTTTAGAAGTTATATATTCTTGTTTTGGGGCTTGGAAATTGATAAAAACTACAAATACATTATTTTTACAGCACAGAATCATGTTGAATGAGGTTTTTTATTGATTTCACAGCCAAAATTGGTGAAATAAAAGCAAAAAATCTTGGCCATTACATTGACTAAGAAAATGTCTCATAGAAGTTATAAATAGAGGTATTACTGCCTTGTTTTATAATTTATAGATGTAATAAGGCCCTATTTAACTAAATATTACATTATTTCGGAAAATATCGACCAACAAAGTTATATTAATTGAAGATTCTGAAGGCTACCGAACCGCCACCATATTTTTGAATTTTATTTCAATTTAAATGGGTTTAATAGGTCTGAAACTGCTTAATTAACTATATTTAATCATAATCTATAATTCCTTTACTATTTTAAAGCTTCAAAATCGTTTTTAAGGCAAAAATCTATTTTTTATGATATTAACAATTAGGGACATTGAGGTAATTAAAATGCGATATCTAAGTGAATTTTGCTTTGTTCGTTTATTGTTTGGTGTCATTTTATTCGGAAAACACGTAGCTACATTTCCCTGGTAGTAGTTCTGTCTCCAATGTAGCGTTATATTGCTAAATTTTCATTTAAACTTGAAAATTAGGTCATAAAATTACATAATTTTTTATCGGTAAAACAGAAGAAAAGCGCCAGTTGGCGCTCCTCCTAGCGTCAAAAATCAGAAACCGAGCGCCAAAACTCAATTTTATTGGTCGTTTCGGTCGAATTTCGCCATTTCTAGACGGACCGTTGACGATGTAAGGTCTTTGTCGGTTTTTCTCCAGAATTTTTAAAGAAAAGTGCCTTTTTCTTGAATATTGTGCTCGAAAATCATGTGTAGTGCATAGCTGGAGTCGTAGAGAGGGTAAGATCGACCATTTTCCTACGAATTTCCCGATTTTTTTCGAAAAATTCCACCATCTAAAGATGGCCGGTAGAAGCGCAAGATCAACAAAAAAAAGTCCAAGCCACCTTTTTTTTTGTTAAACTTTCCGTTCTTTCTGGTTACTTTTTTATACTTTCTGTTGCTATAAATAATCCTTTTTTACGGTTGTACTGTATTAAAATAAATCATTTTCAGACTTAAATAGTTTGAAGAATATAGTATTTTAGAAATAAAAACCTTATATAAGTGAATAAATTACAGTGAATCAATTTTTATGAAGAATATTTCTAATAGTAGTGCACTTGATATGTTTTTTTAAGATATTATTTAATAGAAGAATACTTTTATGTAATAAATATTTTATAGAATAATCTAAATAGAGTTTAGAAACCTGTAAAATACAGAAAAATTACATCTGCCTGTATTTATACTAAATAACATTTAGAAAACTTATTAATATAAGGTAATAATTAGTACTTAATATTATAGGTATAATTCCATCACACAGAAATTATCCAGAGTTACGGATATTCCAGGACCATGCTGCCAGTGAAGAAGGAGATGACGAATATCAACACAGCAACAGATCTTCAAGTCGCAAAGAAACCAGGCTGCCTTTGGATGGAATGGATATGGAATGGACCAAGGATCGGTATGGGTCTGGACACGTCATATAGCTCAGGTCGTACCTGGGCTCGGGCGCTGTATCCAGACGTGCTGCACTCCGGGAGTGAATGTGCGCCTTTACACATTTTGCTCGGTACTATCGCGGGTATAGGGCCCAGCTGGACTCGAGAGATGGTAAGTACGACCATTTTCCTATGAATTTCCTGATATTTTTCGACAAATTGGACCCTCTTAACGCGGCTGGCTTGAAAGCAAATTCTATTGGCTGAATGTAACGTCATTTCTTTTCCGATTGGTCGAAATTTTATTGGGCAGTGTACAAATGTTTTGCATTTTTTATAATTTCTGCTTGCTATAATAAAAAGATGTAATTTGTTGTGGATTGACAGTTTTCTAAATTTAATGTTTTTAGATGGTTGTACAGGATATCTATGTATTAAAATAAATAATTTTTAGACTTAGATACCTTGATGTATATAGTATTTTATAAATAAAAGCCTTATATAAGTGAATATATAATAATCACTCAATTTTCTGAAGAATATTTCTAATACCTAGTAGTGCATTTGATATGTTTTTTTCTTAAAGATATTATATATTATATATTAGGGGAATACTTATTATGTATTACATCTTTTATAAGATAATCTAAATAAAGTTTAGAAAGCTGTAAAACACAGAATTACATCTGCCTGTAGGTGCTTTAATTAGTGAAATATTTAATGAAGAATGACTATAGTGAAATTTATATTGATAATCAGCTGATTTTTTTCTTGAAATTGATCTATACCCTAAAAATTAAATGGTTCCTTGTTTTTTAAATGTGTGAAATATTTCTCTATAATCTATGTTATTAATTGTGTGCATTTATTTTTTTTTCTAAATATATTTGCATTCATTTTATAAAAGCACTTGTTAGATTGTATTGATGTATTATGATTAGATGTTTTTTTTTTCATTTCAACATTCGATTTAAACAAAATAACATTTAGAAAATTAATATAGGTAGTTTATTGTTATTGATAGTTTTTTTCTGAAGCTAGTAAATTTTGCTTGCTAATTCATTGATTTTATTTATTTATTAGAGTCTATATATGTGCTTGGGATTGATAAATTAATATCTTTTTGTTGCTTCTG
This sequence comes from Sitophilus oryzae, assembly GCF_002938485.1. NCBI lineage: Eukaryota > Metazoa > Arthropoda > Insecta > Coleoptera > Curculionidae > Sitophilus > Sitophilus oryzae. Next base: position 1,423,867 of record NW_022146870.1, on the reverse strand, counting down.
GCAATATTTTCAAATAGTTTACTGATATTTTATTAACTTTTCACCCACTACTAATCTCTACAGAAAATGTATATCTTTTTATTTTATTTTTTTAATATTTGCAAAGAAGTTTTTAAGGGATATTATCAGCTGTTTTTTTTTTAATAATGGTACTTTATATTGTAATATTTTATTTATATTCTGTTACACTCTGTCTCTATGACTTTTATCTGTTTTATTTATCTATATTTATTTTTTAAATACTGTTTTATTAAATAGCTATTGAAATTTCTTGGTAACAATTTTTTTAGTACGTATATATAGGGTGAACCAAAATTACAATATTATTCACTCACTCTTTCAAAAACAGGCACACTAAGATTTTCAAATATTTAATGATATTTTACTATTTCTTCATTCATTACTAATTTCTACAGAAATATATTTTATATATTTTTGTTTTCTTTTTTTGGCATTTGGTATAGAAATTTTTAAGAAAAACTATTAGCTGTTTTCAATGATATAATTTCATTAGATTTTCCTAAAATAATGCTACTTTCCAGGCTACTTTATTGTAATTTTATTATACTATTTCTTAATGACATCTACATAATATATTTTTTTAAATAATTTTTTATTAAGTAGTTATTTAAATTTCTTGGTAACAATTTTTATTAGCATTCATAGGATCATATAGGTATATAGGGTGAATCAAAATCACAATAGATATTATTCACTCCCTTTTTCAAAAACAGATCACACGAAGATTTTTAATATTTTTTTTTTTTAATTTTTCGTATTTATTTTATTAATTTTTCGTTAAGAGATTAAACTAATCTCTACAGAAATATGTGTATATTGTTTTTTTTTATAATATTTGTATATACATTTTTAAGAATAAATATTAGATTTCAATGATATAATTTCATTGGATTTTTTTAAAATAGTGCTACTTTATTGTTATTTTAAATTTTTTATACTTCGTTCTTTTTGGCTTACTTATTATATTTATTTTTGAAATTGTTTTTAGTTAAATAATTTTTTTAATTTCTTGGTTAAAATTTTTTTAGGTGTATAGGGCCTCAACCAAAATTACAATATTATTCACCCACTTTTTCAAAAACAGCTCACAGTATGAAAAGTTAATTTTTTATACCTAGTCAAATCACATTTTTCTAAATCGAGAATAATTATTTCGTTGTATAGAGTATACAGGGGGTTTACGCAGCTACTTAACTTATAATATTTTACTATATTTTTTTTTCTACAACCAATTTGCAAATAAATAATTTTCTAATGTATACAGGGTGTTTCAAAACAAATGCGAAAAACTTCAGGGGGTGATTCCTTGTTTAAAATAAAGGGTAGTTTGCTTTATAAATGTTGGGTCAAAAGTGAACCATTAGGGAGATATCGCGGTACAAAGATGGCGGAAAAATAATGTTTTTATTTTTTATCTTGAAAACGAAAAGAGATAGACTAATGAAATTTTATGGAAGCATTACTGTTATGAAAGCACACTTTCTGGTAGTTTTTTCACTTTTTTAAAATGAGTGGAAGGGGTTGAAATAAACTACCCCTATCATTCTTGTTAACGAAATTTAGAGAAAAATCTTATCAAACACATGCAAACAAATTAATTTGGATAGTTTAGTTTGTTTAGAAACGTTTTTTATCTTTTGTGTTTTTTGATACAAACTCACCGATTTGAAATTAAAAATAAAATGTAAAGCTTACATGTCAGGACAAAAAACATTTTTAGATTAAGAATCTAGTGATAATAACGATAATAATAATCATCTAGACAATACCGTATTGCAGTAGAGTAATGTCAAATAAAATAATATTAGGAACGTCTAAAAAGTAACTGGCCGACTAGATTTTTTTCCTAAAAATTACAGCAGCCCACTAGATTCTTTAATCAGAAAGAAATGTTTTTCTCTAACGCTAAAAATAAACTCTATAAGAAATGTTTATAGACTTTATCCGCGAAAACAGAGATTTTCATCTATATTTGAAAGTATAATCAAATTAAATAAATGTCACTTTAACAGAATCTTTCACATAAAGTATCTAATAAATGCCAGTACTTTTTAGTGCTCGTATTTTCCTCAAATCGATAGACACAAAAAAAGCAGCGTTGCGGGGTGGTTGCGATGCAATCTGTGGGCTGTGGGGACTGTCGCGAGGGGCCAGTCTCGGAGGCCTGGGACTGTTTCGCCCTAGTTCGTTCGCATATTATTACAGCCCCGATACAACAGGCCGGGGTTCCCAGCACTAATAATCATCTAGACAATACCGTATTGCAGTAGAGTAATGTCAAATAAAATAATATTAGGAACGTCCTAAAAAGTAACAGCGGCCGACTAGATTTTTTCCTAAAAAAATTACAGCAGCCCACTAGATTCTTTATCAGAAAATGTTTTTTCTCTAACGCTAAAATAAAACTCTATAAGAAATGTTTATAGACTTTTATCCACGAAAACAGAGATTTTCATCTCTATATTTGAAAGTATAATCAAATTAAATAAATGTCACTTTAACAGAATCTTTCACATGAAGTATCTAATAAATGCCAGTACTTTTTAGTGCTCGTATTTTCCTCAAATCGATAGACACGAAAAAGCAGCGTTGCGGGGTGGTTGCGATGCAATCTGTGGGCTGTGGGGACTGTCGCGAGGGGCCAGTCTCGGAGGCCTGGGACTGTTTCGCCCTGGATTCGTTCGCATATTATTACAGCCCCGGTAACAGGCCGGGGTTCCCAGCGCTAATAATCATCTAGACAATACCGTATTGCAGTAGAGTAATGTCAAATAAAATAATATTAGGAACGTCCTAAAAAGTAACAGCGGCCGACTAGATTTTTTCCTAAAAAAATTACAGCAGCCCACTAGATTCTTTATCAGAAAATGTTTTTTTTGTCCTGACATGTAATGCTTTACATTTTATTTTTTAATTTCAAATCGGTGAGTTTTATCAAAAAAATACAAGAGATAAAAAAGTTTCTAAACAAACTAAACTATCAAATTAATTTTTTTGCATGTGTTTGATAAGATTTTTCTTTAAATTTCATTAACAAGAATGATAGGGGTAGTTTATTTCAACCCCTTCCACTCATTTTAAAAAAGTGAAAAAAATACCAGAAAGTGTGTTTTCATAACAGTAATGCCTCCATAAAATTTCATTAGTCTATCTCTTTTCGTTTTCAAGATAAAACATAAAAACATTATTTTTCCGCCATCTTTGTACCGCGATATCTCCCTAATGATTGACGTTTGACCCAACGTTTATGAAGCAAACTACCCTTTATTTTGAAAAAGGAATCACCCCTTGAAGTTTTTCGCATTTGTTTTGAAACACCCTGTATATCGGTCAATTTGGAAACTTTTTTCTCGATAAACATTTTTTCTCTGTCACATAGAGTAGTGAAAACTTAATAAGACATACACTCTTTAACGCCCTGTATAACTGAGGTGTTTTATTGAATCGCGAATACTGAGATACCCTGTATATTTATTTTACATTTTTAGTTTTACATAATTTTTTTATTTTAATTTTCAATAACTCCAGTAGTTGATTATTATTCAAGATTATACAGGGTTGTTCACCACATACGACACGGAGTATTGTAGCTAAACGATGAAATTTTTACAAATTGTAAGTTTGGGGTTCGTTGAAGGACTATTAGAGCTACAATTTAAAAATATTTTTACAAGATACAGAGTGTCCCAAATAAATAAAAACATCAAAGTTGTATTTTTTTAAATGGAACACCCTGTATATTATTACATTTTTAGTTTGTACGATTAAAATAAAGGTAAATTTGATTAAGGTTTATTATACTTAAACCTTACCGTTTTTGAAATATTTTCAATTTTGTGAAATTGCAGTAAAATTTTAAAGCTTCATTTCTCCAAAGGGTATCAATGTTTTTAATACTAAATATTTAATGAAGTTTATTTATTGATCAGTTATTGTGTTGCAATAATAAAAATAATACTACCTTATACAAAGATGTCTAAAAATTTATTTTAAGAGTAACAGCCTTCTTGTTTTTAGCAATAACGTTCACGTTTAATTTAAATGGAATGCACTGTATATTTTAACTGAATTTTATTCACAATTAAATTGTCTATCAAATCAAACTTATACCATTTTCTACCTATTCCTTACTGGTCTTTGAGATGAATGAATGCATAATTCTAAATATAGTGCCGGTTATCAGTATATGCGTGGAATATTGGTTTTTTTCACTGTTTTAAAAACAATTGGAACAAAAGTACAGACTAGTTCTTTTTCGTTTTTCTCGGCTCTATAATATTACTAAACAATTTTTGCAAAAGAAAACTATTTAAATCTTATATAAAAGAGTATACCATTAATTAAATATAACACCATTATTTGCCTTATATACTAATGACATACTTAATTGTGTGTTCGTTAATAAATTATTATAAATAAATGTGGATTTTTTGAGTCAGAAATCAATATAATAATAAGTTATCAAATTAATAATCTTTGTTGTTATAAATAAGCATTTATTTCAAAACATGAAATATCATTTTTTAAGGATGGACAGCCAGCACTGAGGGGATGGACATACTTCTTGACGTTTGTTCGTATTTGGAGCAATGGGCCGTAATCCAGCATATTCAGTCTAGTTAATGTTAGTGAGGAAAGTCCGAATCATATTAATTGGTCAGTTCTTTTCATAAATCTATTTAAGAAATATTTTTAGTTTTAATGAAATAAACGAATTATATCGACAATATTAGTATCTGTACAATTTAAAAAATATTTTACAAGATACAGAGTTCCCAAATAAATAAAAAATGTCAAAGTCCATGGGTATATTGATAAATGGAAGTTCTAAATTACAAGAAAATGCATTTGTACTACGGAAACTTAAAGAGTAAAGGTGATTAAGGTTTATTATACTTAAACCTTACCGTTTTTAAATATTTTCAATTTTGTGAAATTACAGTAAAAATTTAAAAGCTTCATTTCTCCAAGGGTATCAAATAAATTTTTAATACTAAATATTTAATGAAGGTGTTTATTTATTGATCAAGTTATTGTGTTGCAATAATAAAATCTAATACTAAATTTATACAAACTGTCTAAAAATTTATTTTAAATAATTATTAGCTTCAACGGCAATAACTTCTTTCATTTAAATAATGCCCTGTAAATTTTAGTATTAGAAACTTAAATTGACTATCAAATTGTATTATACCATTTTTTTACCTATCTCTCACAAGTTTCCGTGAAAATGCATTTTCTTAAACCTCATAAGGTCAATATATAATGGAATCTTGAAATTTTACCTTTATTTTAAAGCAACAAATGTACAAAATGTACAGAATAGTAATATTATCGTTTTAGCAAAACGATAATATTAAACCATTTAACAATACAAAAAGAAAACTATTTAAATCTTTACACTGAAGTATACCATTAATTAAATATAAACCATTATTTCCGCCCATATATTGATTAATGAACTAAAAGTACAATCTAAATTGTGTTCGTTAATAAATTATTATAAATAAATGTGGATTTTTTGAGTCAGAAATCAATATAATAATAAATTATCAAATTAAAGTCTTTGTTGTTATAAATAAGCATTTATTAAAAATGTTTATATCATTTTTAAGGTGTTACTTTTTTATCTATACACTGTCTAATGCCCATACAATAAAATTCAGCTTTTTTTGTATTTATCGGTCTATTAATCAACGCAAACAGTCAGTTAATGTAGTTTGAATACTGGAATAATATTATTAATTGGTCCTCTTTAACAAATATTTAAACAGTTTTTTTTATTTTTAATGAAATAAACGAATTATATCGACAATATTAGTATCTGTACTTTAAAAATTTGGTACCATAATTGTTGTAATTAATCTAAAATGTCAATAGTCCATGGGTATATTGATAAATAAGTTCCTAAATTACAAGAAAATGCATTTTCTTGGAAAGCTTAAAAGAGATAGGAAAAATGGTATAATATAATTTGATAGACAATATTAACTAGATTTAAAGAACATTTAATCTGATTGAAGAGCATCTGATTCTCGTAAAATATACATGGGTGTTCAATTTAAATTAAACAAGTTATTGCCGTTTGAAGCTAATAATTACAATCTAAAATAAATTTTTAGACACTCTGTATAAGGTAGTATTATTTTTTATTGCAACACAATAACTGGTCAGTAAATAAACTTCAGTTAATATTTGAAGTATTAAAAGCTTTGATACCCTTGGAGAAATGAAGCCTTAAAGTTTTTTTACTGCAATTTCACAAAATTAACATTGTTAATATTTCAAAAACAGTAAAAGTGTTTAAGTATAATAAACCTTAATCAAATTTACCTTTATTTTAATCGTAGGTTCTAACCCTGTAATAATATATAGTGTTCCATTTAAAAAAATACAACTTTGATATTTTTGACTTATTTGGGACACTCTGTATCTTGTAAAATTATTTTTAAATTGTACATTTAATAGTCCTTCATCGAACCCAAAACTTACAATTTGTAAAAATCTCATCGTTTAGTTACAATACTCCGTGTCGTATGTGGTGAACAACCCTGTATATTAGTAAAAGCCAGAGGGTTGTTTGGGGTCTTTTTGTATTTTTTTTTCTTTCTTCTTTTTTCAGATCGCAATCGAATGGGGACACACAATTGTAATTACCAAACTACACTTACTTTACCCATGCAGACGGCTCATGGAATGCTATCACGTGAAAATCCATCAACGCTCCCAGCTAGTAAGCGTGCGGTTTAATGTCTCTACTATCAGGCTCTAAAGACATGACCGCTGAGTTCGTGTTAGATTAATCCGTCGTTTTACATAGTCTGGGTTCAATATCACAAGTGTCACTCGTTTTTTTTACTCTAACGCTAAAATAAAACTCTATAAGAAATGTTTATAGACTTTTATCCACGAAAACAGAGATTTTCATCTCTATATTTGAAAGTATAATCAAATTAAATAAATGTCACTTTAACAGAATCTTTCCCATAAAGTATCTAATAAATGCCAGTACTTTTTAGTGCTCGTATTTTCCTCAAATCGATAGACACGAAAAAGCAGCGTTGCGGGGTGGTTGCGATGCAATCTGTGGGCTGTGGGGACTGTCGCGAGGGGCCAGTCTCGGAGGCCTGGGACTGTTTCGCCCTGGATTCGTTCGCATATTATTACAGCCCCGGTAACAGGCCGGGGTTCCCAGGTGCTCGTTGCGTTGTAGTCTGCCAGTGGGTATGTTATTCGACCGCTCCATTACCGGGCGTAAGCTTATATCATGCTATGCAGGCTATCCCATGGGGCCGGGTTGTTGTCCTAAACGTAAAGGGTGTCTGGGGAGTGGGGCTCAGCTCAATTAGAGGACTAGGAGGCTCGTAAAGGGGTGCAGTGGGTTGGGCTCATCTGGCACTCTTGGACCGGAAAGGGCAGGTAAACGCTGGTCCTTGAGTGGGGGGAATGTGGCAGAAGACGTTACGTTAAATTGTCCGATCGGAACGTCATAAAACTATGTGGTTATTCTCCTCCGATGTCGCCTTGCTAATTAACCACCAATATAAAGCTTTTACTAGTGAAAGTCTTTATATTTTTCCTTCTCCTCTTGAAACTGAAAAACGCAGGCATATAAACTTGTTTTCCGGGTTGCCTCGTTACTCGAAAAAATACAAACCGTCGTCGAATGGTTTTTCTCGGCGACACCGTCAAATTCTTAATCTGATTCTTTTTGAGCTGGGTCGCCCTGTAGCCCGGTGATTTTTGGTCTGGCCAGGGTTCCAAGGAACAAATGTCCTCAGGAATGGAGGATCAAGCTGGTATCGGAGGGTCGAGGCTTGGCCAAGATTCCGTAAAGGTTCGAATTGACTGGAACAACACCCGCCGTGCCTTTGGGTCTCTCCGGTGTTCTGGTCTGTCCATTTAAACGGTTTACGGAGGTTCTATTTCTTGGAGTTATGACCGGTTAAAACCTATTTTTTCTAGAAATTTAACGGCATATGTGCCATGAAATCGGATATTCGATGAACCACTCATTTTGCTAAGTATTATTGTAACAAAAATTCATGTTTTTTTTTTATTTTTATCAAGTCTCGGTAGTGCTGAATGGGGAGCGCTAAGGTAATGGAGGTTCACATCTTTTCTTATTTTACCGTTCAGTGCTAGTCTGGTCTCTAACGTTGAATCGAGAGTGCTAAGGCAATGGAGATTCCAAGTCTTTCAATGTTCTAGTGTTTTCTTTTTAGCGTTGTTTGTGATTAGGTTCGCACTAAAAATTCTAATGAATATAATTTTTACTTTCTCTAATTTTAAACTAAATTTAATCACCCTATTCTAATCTCTGTAACGTTGAATCGAGAGTGCTAAGGCAGTGGAGATTCCAAGTCTTTCATTGTTCTAGTGTTTTCTTTTTAGCGTTGTTTGGGATTAGGTTCTCTCTCAAAAAAATAATGAATTCACCGCCTTTCTTACTTTAGCGTCTAATGTTTAAACTAAATTTAAGACTAAATTCTTTCTGTAATGTTGAATCGATGCTATTCTAAGGCTCTGGAGATTCCCAAGTCTTTCATTGTTCTAGTGTTTTCTTTTTAGCGTTGTTTGGGATTAGGTTCGCACTAAAAATTCTAATGAATATAATTTTTACTTTCTCTAATTTTAAACTAAATTTAATCACCCTATTCTAGTCTCTGTAATGTTGAATCGAGAGTGCTAAGGCAGTGGAGATTCCAAGTCTTTCATTGTTCTAGTGTTTTCTTTTTAGCGTTGTTTGGGATTAGGTTCGCACTAAAAATTCTAATGAATATAATTTTTACTTTCTCTAATTTTAAACTAAATTTAATCACCCTATTCTAATCTCTGTAACGTTGAATCGAGAGTGCTAAGGCAGTGGAGATTCCAAGTCTTTCACTGTTCTAGTGTTTTCTTTTTAGCGTTATTTGGGATTGGATTCTCTCTCATAAAAATTGAGTTCACCGCCTTTCTTATTTTAGCGTTTCCTGTTTAGTGTTATTTGAGACTAAATTCTTTCTAAAAATTTAAAACGATGCTATTCTAGTCTCTGTAATGTTGGATCGAGGGTGCTACGGCAATGGAGGTTCACAGCCTTCCTTGTTTTAGGTCTTCTTTCTAGCGTTAATGGGATTATAATAGATTCTCTCTCTTAAAAACCACACACTAAAAACATAATTTTTGTTTAAAATAATCATTTTTACGTGGTCTCTTGTGAACGGATGATACTATTACGATTCGAAGAGTAACAGCCTTCTTGTTTTAGTATTCCCGTTCACGTATAAATTCAGTAAATTCACTCTGATTTAAACTGTTTTATTCTTTATTATATTTTTATATAATTTCAAATCAAACTTATAATAATTTTTATTAAATTTACTGGTCTTTGAGATGAATGAATCGATAACGCTAAAATAGTGCCGGTTCCAGTCTGGCGTTATTTTAGGGTTTTCTTTTCACTGTTGTAAGAGATTGGAATAAGGGACCATTTCTTTTTTAAATTTTTCTCGGCTCTATCGCTGTATCTAAACTATTTTGCCTAACTCTCTTATCTTATCTAAACTAAGTTTCCTAATAATCTCATGTCAAAACGATGGAGCTCATTTCAAAATATAAAATTTACCCTGCCATGGACAGCCAGCACTGAGGGGGAGGGACATACTTCTTGACGTCTAATCGGACTGGTGGGATGGGCCGTAGTCCAGCATATTCAGCCTAGTGTCAGTGTTAGTGAGGTAAGTCCGAACACACACCTGTCCAGTTCTTTTTCATAAATCTAATTGAGAAATATTTCTATCTTTCCAGAACTATGATCGTGTTCGCAGCGCGAATTATTTGTGAATTTAGTCGGTCTATGTGTTTTTCGATGTCCTGCTACTAAAAAGTATTTCCAGGTGCTGTCGATCCTGATGACGCGTTCAATGGGATTCCCCAGGGACCGTTCCGTTGTTCCTGGGGAACCAGGGGCGTCCTTTTGCCCCCGCGGTGTGACGACACTGCTTTTTACGTCGTTTGGCAGGAATCGCCGGTAAAAGGATGTGGAATGGAGGTGAGTTGAATTTATTTGGACTTTCTGGACGCGGGCATCTTTACTGATTTTTTTTTTATCGTTGTTTCAGTAGGCGGATGAAGAGGAAATGTAGAAGAACCATTTCTAAAGCATTATTATAGCGGTCGCGTCGGTTCGTGGTTCTGGTGCTGTTCTAAGGCTTTTCACAGCATTTTAAGGTCACATTTTTTCTTTCTTTGATTCGAATCGTATATATAATCCTTTGTATTTCTTGTCGTTTGTAAAAATCACAAGAAATAATATCTTTAATTTTTTTTCGAGTTGTCTATCTTCTTAAAATAATTTAAACCCAATTTGACTTTTACTCTGTTATGTTTAATTTCTTATTGAAAAACATTTTTTTTTGCTCAAAGTTTAATGGAACGTGTGCCAGGAAATCGGATCTTCAATTAACCATTTTCTTTTTTTCAAGTATTTTTATAACAAAAATTATTCTTTTTATATTTTTATTTAGTCTCGGTAGTGTTGAATGGGGAGTACTAAGGTAATTGAGGTTCACAGCCTTTCTTATTTTGGTGTTATTTGGGATTAGATTCTTTCTAAAAATCCTAAAGGATATCATTTTTATGTTCTGTAATTTTAGACTAAATTTAATCACTCTATTCTAGTCTCTGTAATGTTGAATCGAGAGTGCTAAGGCCATGGAGATTCCAAGTATTCTATTGTTTTAATGTTCTCTTTTTAGCGTTATTTGGGATTAGGTTCTTTTCAAAAAATCTAGAGGACATAATTTTTATTTTCTGTAATTTTAAACTAAATTTCAAACAATAATCACTCTATTCCAGTCTCTGTAATAGTTTTCTGTAGGACATTGTCATAGGATTAAATCTTATTTTTTCTATCATCATTTTACTATTTTTTTAATTATTCTCTAATTGCATTTATAATTAAAAAAAAGTGTGAAATAAACTTGTACGTTTATACTAAAACCATTCAAAATATTTTTAATTTTGTTCATGTTTAATATAATAAAACTTAAATTTGATAATTTTAAAATAATGCATTTTGCACAACATTAATTGTATTTTCGAATAAAGTAAAATGAACTCATATTTTCCTCATTTATTATTATTCAATCTCTAAAGTTCTCGATATAGATTTATCTCATTAAAGGCACCTTAAATCTTTCTTGTTACCGTAAATCTATAATTTTTGTTGCCTTGAGATGTCCGATGTGCAAGGTCTCAGTCGTAGTACCTTCTTCACTAACTGTTGCCTTAAGGTACTCTTGTCCTTAAGGCTGTTTCTGAGGAGGCACGACGATTGGTGCAGGTCTGGAACGAAGATCTTCTGGAAAAGGACAGTAGGATGGAGAGCATGGAACGAGATAAAATCAGGTATGTTATAAGATTTATTTCTTTTTTTTATTATTTTCAACTAACGTATTTTTTCTGTTGTTTCAGGTTAGTGAGCGTATATTTTCTGTACAAGAAATGCACATCATGGGGGGTGCTCTGCAAAAAACGTAAGTTTTTTTTTAAATTATTTCCTGATTTATTTGGTTGTTCGTTTATTTTCCCGGAGATGGCGTGAGCGCGGTCCTGCAGGAGCTAAAGTCACCTGTGGGGCCCCTCACAGAAGCGAAGCAGAGTGTCGAGTCGACCTCTACCGGGGCTAAAGTCCCCTGTATGAGCGTCCTCGCAGAAGCACGTTGGGTTGAGATCCGCAGGGGCTAACGTCCTCTGTGGAGGCTCCTCACAGAAGCAAAGAACATGCTTTCCTCTCGAAAGCAGCAGAGGTCCATTGGGTTGTTATGTCTATCGGTCTTTTTATTGGGTTGTTATGTCTATCGGCCTTTTTATTGGGTTGTTATGTCTATCGGTCTTTTTATTGGGTTGTTATGTCTATCGGTCTTTTTATTGGGTTGTTATGTCTATCGGTCTTTTTATTGGGTTGTTATGTCTATCGGTCTTTTTATTGGGTTGTTATGTCTATCGGTCTTTTTATTGGGTTGTTATGTCTATCGGTCTTTTTATTGGGTTGTTATGTCTATTGGTTTTTTTATTGGGTTGTTATGTCTATCGGTCTTTTTAGTGGGTTGTTATGTCTATCGGTCTTTTTATTGGTTTGTTATGTCTATCGGTCTTTTTATTGGGTTGTTATGTCTATCGGCCTTTTTATTGGGTTGTTATGTCTATCGGTCTTTTTAGTGGGTTGTTATGTCTATCGGTCTTTTTATTGGGTTGTTATGTCATCGGTCTTTTTATTGGGTTGTTATGTCTATCGGTCTTTTTATTGGGCTGTTATGTCTATCGGTCTTTTTATTGGGTTGTTATGTTTATAGGTTTTTCTTAAGAATGTATTTGATGTTTTTATAGCTCATCTGTTCATATTATCTCAGTCAAATTAAAATCTAGAAAATCTCTAACAGTTATTTTTATTTTCTTAAATTAAACATGTAGGTGTAGGGAATTAATTTTCTTTAACTTCTTAATTTTTTAACTCATTTTTATTTAATTATTACTATTTTAGAGTAAACTAGCATTTCGATAACTAAATATTTAATACAAATAGTCAAATTTTCTAAATCTATTTGTATATTTCCAATTCAAGTTCAGATATAATTCTAGGCCCCAAAAAAAGGGAATCAAGTTTTTTAAGTTGTGTAGTAGAGATTTTTATGACGTTCTAGGTCACTATTAGTATTAGAATTTTCTGTAATTTTAAACTAAATTTAAATAATCATCCTATTCTATTCTCTGTAATGTTGAATCGAGGGTGCTAAGATAATGAGGATTCCAAGTCTTTTATTGTTTTAGTGTTTTCTTTTTAAAGTTATTTGGGATTACATTCTCTCTCTAATTTAAACTATTTAAAAAAAAAAACTTTTAACTATATAATTAATATCATTCTTCATATTATCTTAATCAAATTGAAATCTAGAGAATGTCTAGCAGATATTTTTATTTTCTTAAATTCAACGTGTAGGTGTAGGTAACTCTTTATAACTTCCTAATTTTTTAACTCACTTTCTTTTACTTATTCTACTTTAGTGTAAACGCCTGCCAATATCTAAGCATTTCAATAACTAAATTTTCAATACAAATAGTCGTTTTAAACTTATTTTTGAATTTTTAATTTAAGTTCAGGTATGATTCTAGGGCCTAGAAAAAAGGAATCGAGTTTTTTAATAGTGCAGTAGAAATTTGTAGGACTTTTTGAGGTCATCATTAGTTCAAGTTTAAATTTTTGAGGTCCAAAACTTAACAGGGTCATATCTAAGTCTGGTTTATTTTCTTACACGAGTAGGTCTTGGCGCTCTACAAAGACTGATAGCCTCTATGAGCTTCCAGTTTGAGTCAACATCTTCAGATGATTTTTGTAGGGTTTTTGTGTCTTATAGGTTCGCGCTGGTTGAAGATATACTTTATTTGAAGCTGTATACAACAGGTCAGAGTCATGTCCGAGCCAAATTGAGGTCTACACAATCTCTATGTATATGGTAGTCTTTTTTTGTTACTATTTTTTACAGGTATTGGTATGAGCCTTATAGGAAACCACAGCAGCCAGTTTGAGTCGATGCCTGCAGAATATTTTTGTGGGGTTCTTGTATTTCATAGGTTCACATGGGTTGAAGTTCTACTACGTTTGAAGCAAGAATGGGAATATAATGATCCATAAGTACCAGGCTTCCCGGGAACTACTGCAGCCTACTTGATTCAACGCCTCCAGGAGATTATTGTATGGTTCTTCTTGTATCTTACAGATTTACGTTGATTGAACATCTACTATGTTTGAGCTAGCTGTATGCAACAGGTTAGAGAGTCATGTCGAAGCCAAATTGAAGTCTACACAATTTCTATGTATATATGAGACTCTTTTGTTGCTCCTATTTTTTTAGAGCAGTAGTTCAAGATGCTCTAGTACTATCAGTCTTTGTATGAGTCCCCAAGGAACCACAGCAGGGTCATTTTGAGTAAGGTTATCTGAATGTCTTACAGGTTCACATTGGCTCATGTTCAGTGTTTCAATTTTTTCAGCTTCAAGCTCTTCAGGGACTAACGTTCTCTGTATGAGCTGCACTGTAGGTATCGTGGATTGGTTGTTGCATATCCTTTTTTTTCAGGAGGAAAAAGTGGAATTTTTGGGAGGGTAGTGTTTAGTGTTGTGAAGATATCAGACAGATTTTGAGTGTGAAAAAAAAATTAGTGTTAAAAATATATAGTGCTATAAACTACAGGTAAGATATAGGGAGACACAATATCCCCAAAGCTGTTAACAGCAACGCTAGAAGAAATCTTCCGTCAACTTTTTGTATCAAACTTCTACGGAATATGTATCGGAAATCTGAATCCAATTATATCTTCCTTCACCATAAAGTCAAGAAAATCTTGAAAAATGGAAAAAAGAAATAAATATATGGGCACGGATAGGAGTAGGAGATAAAACTTTAAGATATTAGAAGCAGCTGCCAAATTATTTTGGTGTTTGAAATAGCTACTCGCTACGGTGAGAACAGCAATTATTACTTTATATTATTTTTTTTAACCTCTTATTGTTACCTTTTCTTAAGATTTTATATGGGTATATTATTAAACTTTTCAAAAATCTAATATTTATTTAATATTTCAGGTTGAAACTATGTTGCATGTTCCTTTTTGCAATAATTTGAAGATGAGAGGCAGTTGTGAAGCGATGGACTTGCAAAAAATAGGTGAACATTTCGTTAACTTATCTTGTATCTCCTAAACTCACTGGTTTCTTTAATATATTATTTATTGATATTTTTCTTTTCATTTTAGATCGTTTTTTATTTGTTGGAAATTTACATTAAAACAGGGGAAACCCAAAGATATAGGTATCACCACAGAATAAAAGTAGTGTTCTTCTTTTCTAAATTCAAGGTCCTAAGCATGGACAACCACAGATCGACATAGAATTTTTCTTCTTTATTCTTAAATGGCTTGAACGATAGAAATCAAATTATAATCTATGGTTTTTATTAGACAAAGACAGCATGACAGCATCAAAAGTAAACAAGTATAGCAATATAAATGTTTTGATTTTTGATTTTCTCATGTATAAATAGAAATTATGGAAAAACAAAGAGTAAATGAGAAATGTTTACCTTGTAAAATAATTACAGTATCCTGTCTAACTAGTATGGGAACTTACCTTATTTACACCGCTAGAAAATATAAACAAAACGCTAAAATATTTACTACAATCTTAGGAAGTGGTATGAAATATCTCAAAATCAAATTAGATAGGTACTTTCTAGCTGATCAGTATTGTTTTTCAGGAATAGTTTGTTTAGGAATAGGAGAAATTTTCGACAAAAGCCCTTTTCGACAACACAGTCAAGACGTATAATTTATTTTGCATATTTAGCAATACAAGTATCAGTTTATACTCACAATTAATAAAAAATTAAATAAGAAGATCAAAAGTATGTTTTATCACAAAGATCCTTATCTTCCCACCTGACCCAACTTGGTATCAGTTTTAGGATTAGCAGTCACATTTTGTACAGCAACAATAAGTTCATTTGCCTTGGTTTGCAAGTCCCTCAGGTCGTGAATGTATAGCATTCTTAAAACCTTCGCTGCCTGATTCAAAACTTTATCGTGCAGGTCGAATCCCAGATCGGCATCTTGAAAAGGGTATGGAGTGCCCTAAAAAAATTATAAATTGTCATCAAGTAATTATAAATCATTTATTAGAAACACAAAGAGCAAACTTACAGTCACTATGTACTTATCAGGATGTTCAACACAGTCTGGTGTTAGTCGAGTACATATGACTTTTCTTACTGCTTGTAGTGTTACTAGTGGATCAGGATATGGTACTATTTTGAGAGTTTTAGCTAACTGATTCACTCTATTACCAAACTCAGTAGATCTAACTAAATAAACACATATATTAAAATAAAAAAATACATATTTATTAATGTTGAACTTACAATCAAGTTTATCTAATGGATTTTCAGCCACAACACTAGGGACATTGGAGGTTTTTATGTTTTCAACGGCATGTTTCAAATAAACATTTCCTACAAAATGTAAGATAATATCTAAACCTGTTAGAGACAAAAAAAGGATGTATATCTTACTGTTTTTACTAGTTTCGTTCTGAATAGCCTGCCCCAGCAACCAATGTACCTCTTCGACTTGAGAACTTAACGGTGGACAACCAAAGCATTCCTTGTAATCGTCAAAATGAATCGTCCAATCTTTCGAACTCACGTTTTTCAAACCGTTTAACGTGCTTTGTTTGGCACGTTGGAATTTATTCAGTTCCAACCAAACCACTACATTACGAAGAGTCTTTTCTTCTGCAAATAACATCAAATTTTAGTTCAAGTTTCGAAAAATGTTCTTTCTACAAACCTGCCAAGTTTATATTATCCGCGTTGGGATATTCAAGAGCAGCAAGTAGTCTTTTAGACATAGCAACGTTATTGTTGTTATAAATAGTAATGAAAATACAAATCACAAACACCGATTTTTGACAAATGAGATTAGGGTTAAGTTCTTAATTTCTCAAATTCCAAGTCTCCTCAAAAAATATGTGGCCACTTTCTGGATCATATTCTTGATATTACCATAGATAACAGACCTAATATTACCACCAAAGATCTGTTATGATTTTACTTTTTAAAGTGTAATCTGTAGCTGAAACAGTCAAATTAATATATGACAAAAAGATAAAATAATTTATATATGCTGTAGCAACAGTTTTGTGACATTTTTGACATGTTTTTTGACACTGGCACTAAACAAACAAACAAATTTTTAACCAAGAAATTTGTTTAATGATTTTAAAATTTTCATAAACTGTAAAAAAATGCATCCCGCTCTTCTTCAAAAACAACTCAGAGACAATGCGAGCGACTTATCTGATTTCTGTAAAGATTTAAAAAGCTGGGGCGAAGAAATGAAACGTAAGGAAGATTCCCTAAAGAAAGAAGACGATAAATCAAAGGTAGGACTTTAAAATTACGATATTTCGCGATCTCAATTTTGTTTTATTCGATTAGAAAGCTAAAACTCAAGCTGAACCTTCAAAAAAATCGTCCAAATATAAACCGCCAAAAGGACCGACTGATTATGCGAAATGGGATAAATTCGATGCAGATTTAGAATGTGAACAGCTAGAAGATGATATTAAGGACGATTCGGAACTAACGGACGAATTCGAAGATAGTGTTAGAGATGAAGCTCTCGTTCATAAGGAAAAAGTGAGATTTATACGTCTGCTGTCTGTAAATAGTTTATTTTTTTTTATTTACAGGGAAATACATATGTTAAATCTCAAGAATGGTCGAAGGCCATTGATTGTTACACAAAGGCTATTAAATGCTATTCTTATGACCCAGTTTTCTATGCCAATCGAGCTCTTTGCCATCTAAAAGTTAAGAAGTAAGCAATGAAACATATATTATTTATTTTTATTTGTTTATCTGTGTAATTGCTTTCTTCAAGCTTTTCTGCAGCAGAAGAAGATTGTACACTTTCACTTAGATTAGATCACACTTACGTAAAAGCTTTACAAAGGAGAGCAGCAGCCAGAGAAAATTTAGGAAAGCTAGATATGGCACAAAATGATTTGGAACTTGTTCTGAATTTTGAACCAAAAAACAAGGAATCTCTGACGGCTTTGGCCAACATTAAAAAGAAACTTGGCAATACAGCAGCACATGTAATACATCCATATATCGATTTTCCTATAATTTGAGCTGTTTTAATTTAATTTTTAGGAAGCTAAAGATCCTCAACGCCCTGTATCGAAGTTTACGGCGTCTAGAAACAAATCAAACACTTCTAGTATATCTAAAACAAATGTTTCTAACAATATTTCGAATGAAACGAAAATAAACGATAGTTCTTGGCCAGATCCGGGCTGTGATATTACCCCAGTTAAAATTATCAAAAAACCTCCACATTTACAGTCACAAAAACCGCTAAAACGCATTGAAATTACTGAGGTTAATAATCTGCCAGTTTCATCAAAAGAAATAGAGTCGGTTCCATTGAAAAAGCACGTTGTTGAACACAAAGAACAAAAATTAAATGTAAACGAGGACAAAGAAATAAAAGTGTCGGCTTTTAAGAAAGGAAGAGAACAAATAAAGAATGAAAAAAACGAAAAATTAAGTAACGACGCTGCCTGGCCTCGAGCCAAAGAAATTCCGTCTATTTTGAAATCGGACGATTTGAAAGTGATAGAGAAAAAAGAGTTTACAGAAAGTACAATAAAAGACATAAAAAACACTGAAAATTTATCGAAAACTAAAGGAAACAAAGAAACAAATACTTCTGAAGAATTTACATGTCCAAGTAATTCAGTGCAATTTTACAATACTTGGAAAAGTATAAAAAGTGACGAGAGCAAGTATAAATACTTGAAGTGCATTAATGCGGATAAAATACCGAGTTTTTTGGGGGAATCCCTGGAAAGTAGTGTTTTTAGTAGTATACTAGATGTATTATCTTCAGAGTTTATTAGGAATAACGAAGAAATTTATGAATATTTGTTGAATTTAACTAAGGTTAAGAGATTCTCGACTTTCACGATATTCATGGATTCTACAGATAAAAATCGTAAGTTATTTTTTTTTTTATAAAACCTACTTTAATGTTACGATCGAAAAAAAAACGGCGTCAAAGAAGGCTGCGAATGACAATCGCTGATAATTTTGGTAAGGTCAATCTCTAGATGTAATTTATTAAAAATTGACATAAAACTTGTCAAAAACTAACACTAATTATCGAAAGATTAAAAAAGGATGTCGTCTAGGGCTTGACCTCGGCAAAATTATCATCGATTATCATTTCCCAGCCGTATTTGACGCCGTTTTTTTTTCGATTGTGTGGTATTGATACTAAGTCAAAAAATGTTTTTTTTTTGTTTAAAATTTTAGGTTTATGGAAACTGATTACCTTTTTAAGAGAACAAGGAACTAAATCCAAAGGGGAAATCGATGATCTTGTTTTAAAATACGAGTTATAATATTGTCAAACTTTTTAATATTTTTTTTTTGTCATTATTATTAGTGCTAGTGATATTTTTGAATGCACTTTTAATTATTACAAGTTCTACCTTCACTACTAAATATATTTTTTAAAATGCTAATATTGTAATTTTATTATAACAAGAACCTTCTTGTTCAACATTTTTTTATTGGTAAAATTGTCAAGAAAAAGCTATAAGCATGTCTATGCTTATACCGTATGATCGAGAAAAAACGGTGTCAGCGATGGCTATGGAATGAAGATCGCTGTCATTTTAAATGTAAATTTATATGGGAAATGTCATTGATGTTCATTTCCCAGCCAACTGGACGCCGTTTTTTTTTCGATCATACTGTAGTTTTTTTCTTGACAATGCTGTATTTATGGATAAACAGGGTGTCAAAATAAGAGTGTAATTAACTTCAGTGGGTGATACTACAGATAAAAATAAAAGAAAAAATTCCCATGGATTTTTGACACCCTGTATGGCCATAGAATACTTTAGCTATACAGGGTGGTCGAAATTCGTCGGTTTTAATAGAGAAAACCTATTTTCTGATTAGATATTGCTAGTGATGTTGGTAGCGAATATTTCCAAACGAATTTTGCAGGAAATTTCTGAAATAGTCGGTCCCAAAATCGCGAATATTCGCAAAAATCCGAATTTTGCAATAAATTTCTTTTCAAAATTCAAGACATTGAGCAAAAATTTAACGAAAGTGTATCAAGTATGTCTATTCTTAAATCAGAAGAAAAAGAATGCTTCTCCGCCTTACAAAATAGAAAACGTATGGCTCTTAAACCAGTGCATTTTGCCGCGAATCTCTTGGACCCTTGTTTCCTGGGAGAGCACCTTAACAATGAAGAACACAGCCGCTATGGAATTTATCAACAATATCACCAACAAACATCCTCAATTTGTCAATAATAAAGAAGCCATTTTTACAGATGTAACAAATTATTGCGCCACATCGGGTTTATGGGCTCTCGACTACGTTAGGATGTCAGTTAAAAATGTAGACTGTCTATGTTGGTGGCAAGCAATAGGTCTGTTCGTTTTCCTGTTATTATCGATTCTGAATCGTCCTAGAACTCTCCAGCGCATGCGCAAATGAAATAATGTCGTCATATTTCCTTCTGCGCATACGCATCACAATTCTAGGACGGTTCAGAATCGGTAATAACAGGAAAACGAAAAAAGCTAATGTGTAAAAATACTCAGTTGAAAAATTTAGCTGTTGCTCTGCTGTCGTTACCAACGTCATCTGCAGCCACAGAGAGAAGTTTCAGTACTTACAGTTTTATCCATACTAAAAAAAAGGAATCGCTTAACTGCACAAAGAGCCGGCAAAATAATGTTCGTAGCTCATAACAATAAATTATTACTACAAAAACAAAAAGTGGATATGATATTAAACAACATGAAACTCCTCCAGAACCACTAGAACTCGTAGAGGTAGAGATCCATATCCTTCAGAATCAGAACCAGATGACACATCAAATATATCTGACTATAATACCCTATGAAGATGGGACAAGCTCAGCGCTGAAAGTATTCCGGAATAGAATAATTCAGTTATTTGTGTTTTACGTTTTTTAAATTTATATTTCGTGCTTTTTTGTTTTTTTTAAGTTCATAGTCATAGTTTATGGTTTATGTACAAAGTACAAATGTTACCAAATGATTTTTGTAATGTGTTATGTTTATGACTTTTATGAGTTATGTATTGTTTATTAAAAATATAACAACTAATATTATGTTTATTGTTTTTCTTTTCACTTACATGTTGGTATCAAATGTCTATCTAAATTATTCCTTTATTGGATCAACAAAAAATATGTAAAATTGTAAAATATCCTAATATTTCATAAATTTCCGAAAGTTTCTGAAAGTTTCGAAAATTTCCTGCAACAATCAAAAATTTCTGAAATATTAACATCACTAGATAGAGCAAAACCAACATAGATGTCATGGGCTCGATTTCTGAGACACGTTTAATGGCGTAAACCGCCTGTGGATATTTTCACAACCAACCGAGGTACGGGGCCTTTTTTAATTTTTTTACCATTTGGAAAATTGTCCATAACTTTTGTATTTTGCGGATTAATAAAATTCTGTGAGGGACTTTTTTTTAAGCACAATCCAGTGGCGTAGTCAGTTTTATTTTTTCAAATTTAGAATAAATACAAATTAAAATAAAATAAAAAAAATATAAACGTGATTACAAGGGAAATATTAAAAAGGGATTAACCAGAGAAAATGTAGAATGTATGCAATTGCCAAGTCATTATATTCACAGATTAGGTATCCCATAAGTATACAGATAAAAATCTTGTCCCTAATTCGTGGTACCTACGAAAATTGTTTTTTATGACGATGCGCAAACGAGTCAAATTTCCTGTGCGCAAAAATAAACTCGCGTAAAGTAACAATAAACAGCATAATAGAGAGATATCGCTAAACCGAATAGCGTGCATGGACGTTAATAAGGCCAGGTGTTATTTCCTTTACGTGAGGTGGTATTAACTCTCCTCATTTATAGTTATCGGATCAGAAAGAATTCTGATCGCGTCGCGTCCGCTATTTAAACTTAACCTAGAACTTTGAAATTGTTTTGTTTACTAGGTATTTTAAAACTAAAGGGCTAAAGTGCTTATTTCCAGTGCTTTATTGTTCAATGTCTGCCAGTGGGTTTAGGGCAACAAGCAACAAATTCTCTTAGAAGGGCTAAGTCGTCATCTGGTGTAAACCTAAGACTCTTTATAGGTTCTTTAGTATTGGAAGAGGTGGAATCCATATTTATTTAATTAAAACTAATCCCAGCTACTTAAATATCAAATTACCTAATAAAACTAAAGCAATAATTCAAAACAATTCAAACATAACCTAAAATAAAAGATCTCACCGGCCGGCTCCGGTTGTCAAATACCCGGACATGCCCATTTAAGCAATTTTTAAACGTTATCAGAGGTTATTTAGAAAGAGCGCTTGGTGTAATTGATCCGCAAATTACGTCAGGCGGTAACGTTATTAGCGGGTGTTGCGTTGACGCGCGCATATCGTAACCATGATAAGGTACGCGTAAATACTGGATGACGCTATTCGGTTTTCCAATATCTCTCTAATAACTGTGCACAATTTTAGAGGCCATAAGTGGGCGTGCTATGTGCGCAAACTAGTCACCTAACTATTGCCCGATTCCGAAAATTGGAACCGCGAAAAACAATAAAGAAAAAACAAAGATTATAATCTGTATAATCTGTGTTATAATTATTACAGAAATAAAAATGTTTAATATTGATACAAACAATTTATAACAAAATTGTTGAATAGGTGTTAGGTTAGGTTACTGTTAGGTACGTGCTTAAAACTGACTTGGTTTTATATGAGATTGAATTGCGAGACTTGCCGTTTTTTACATCCTATGTTTTTGATGGGAGCTTTTTTATTACTCAATACTACAGTGAGTTGTTTCTCAAAGTTTTACATTTTTGGTATGTCATCCGCTGGGAGTTGTAGTAGTGGAATTTTCCTTTTGAGGATGTTCCAAAGAACAAAAACAAATATATTACTTCTTACATAGTATTTTTATTACCAAAACCAGATAAATATATGTACATTTTTTTGCAACATTCAACCAAAACAACAATAATTGAGCATTAAAACACCAAAAATTCTTCGATAACATTGAACACGAATACATAACAAAAAACTGTTTTAAACTAGCCAAAAAAATCCTATCTATATTCTTAGAATAATTTTTTAACATACAAATATTTGATTTTTTTATAATTTACAAATATACACATACTTTAACACCTGTTTTTCTACAGTTAGTTAAATATAAACTTGCCCTAATAATTTCTAACTATTATTATTTTATATATACGTTACGTTTTGATACATATAAACAAACAATTTTGAACTAAAGAAACTAAAAAAATGTGATATTTTTTTTACAAATAAGTGATTCAAAAAATGTTGAAAATTGCCATGAATTGTATAAAATATATAGGGTGGTTTAAACAGAAAATTTTCTGGTTTTTGATCAAACAGAAATATAAAAATTTTCAAAGGCACTTAGGTGTTAAAAATGGTTGCAATGTTAGTAATTATTTAAAAAAAAACAAGCACTGAAAGAAACAATTAAAAAAGCTAATTAAATTATTAAAGTAAAAAATAAAATAAATATAGAATCTATTCTGAAAAATTCGCTAAGCGAAAATCATAAAAAACACAAGTTGGCTTGGAAATGACAATCAATAACGTTCACTATATAATTTTACTTACAAAGTGACAGCAAACTATTCATTTCAAAGCCAACTCTGACGCCGTTTTTTTTTTCTCGGTTGTATAGAATTACCTTTTTCCTGAATTATGCAGAGTTAAAAATTATATGAGAGAACAACCAAAATATAAATATGATTTTCAGTGTTGAACGTTTTTTATAAAAAAATTACTATAATGTTTTGGCAAAAATAACGTGCAAGTTTACGAAAAAAAAACTAAAAAATGCTTAGCACTATAGAATGTAATAAAAAATATAATAGAAATTTTTAGAACAGTCTGGTGGTATAAAAAAGTGAGACAAGACAAAAAGTGAACAAAAATCATCAGGTACATTTTTGGCAAATCTCGAACGATAACAACGCTAAACATACAAATATATGGCCTAAAACAGTTCACAAGACAAAAAATTCGGTTAAGTATTGGTTCAAACAGAAAAAAAATTAAATAAAAATAACAAAAATGCAGATTTTGTGTAGAATTATAAAAAATCGCAAACTATTAAAAATAGGTATATAACATACTTAATAAAAGTTGAAGGGTTTTAAAAATATATCAGAAAAACTAATAATATATAGGGTGTCGTTTAAAAAAATTAAGATTTTATCATTTTAAATAGTCGGAATTCATAAATGTATTTTGACCGCCCTGTAAAAACTCAAATATCTTTACAAATACCTTTTTCTTCATCTCTATAAAACGTTCCTACCAAATTTGAGTACTCCCACTTTACAAATGATAGTACCACAATTTTTTAACATACTGAAATTTAACATTTTTTTTTAAATTGAAAAATTAAAAAAAAATACTAAATTTAGATGTGTAACATTATATACAAAAAAAATATAGAATATCACTCAGAATCGAAAGAAAATTTAAAAAAATCTTATATCCGTCACACTTTACGAAGCACCCTGTATGCTCAAAAATAATTTTAAATCGTGTATCTTAATCTTCCCTATAACTTTTGTAGGTAACATTTTTTCATAATTCCCAAAATAAACGAGATAATGAACTTTATTGTTGACTCAACCTGTATATTATACTGAAATTTTTTACCCAAAAATAACTAAGCAATATTATTTTTATTCAATTAAATTTTCTGTTTGAACCGATCTTAAGATAAACTGCATCAAAATGGAAGCGATCATATCACAACACTTTAAAATTTATTTTGAAAAAAATGTCCAATCCAAATTTAAAGAAAAAAACACAAAAAATTTACACGTAAAATCTGTGTTGTTTTATTTGCGTTAGTGGTTTAGTAGTATAAAAAATAACAAATAACCTTTTTTTTAAAAAAACGTGTGTAGTAACAATAATAAAAATAAATAAAAAAAAACTAATATTATACCAACATTGCTAATGTATATCACATAAAGTATAATGGATAAAAACATGGTTAAAGTCACCTACATATATGTATATACAACAGCTGTACAACGAGGACTGTGTTCCTGAAATCAAGTTGATTATACACATTAAAAAACGAGCCTTATATTAAGAGAGTTTCTTTTATTTTAGAAATGTACACCGCCTGTATTATACGGGCTGTCCCAAATTCGAGGATTACCAGTAGGTATCATACAAATAGAGCGACATAAAATTGCGATATTATATTGTTTCCTAGATCTGACTAGTCGCTCCCGAATTTGGGACACCCTGTACAGCGTGTTTAAGAAATTGAAGACACACGAAAAAAACTGTTTCCCTTATGTGTTCAAATTGCTTGCCCACGTTTATGTACGGCGTGATCAAAAAGTTTTATGATCAGACAGACCATCTTATGCAGAAATACATTGTTTACCTGTCAAAACATATAAACCCAGCTTGATCATAAAACTTTAAATGTTTTATGATTTGAATTCCAATAGATTTTTATAATTTAAAAAAAGCCAACGTAGTGTAAAGGTGGGGGTAGATGGAATATACAAGATAGATGGCACTGTAAAAATGTAAGTAAATAGTCTATCCGACAAATTCGGGAAGATTTCGACAGACATCCAAAAAATTACAGAAAATACATGTGAAAATGACAGACAAGAACTGTCGATGTCATTTGTATACTCTCGTTGTTCAGAATATATGTTTAATCACAAATAAATGATATTTTAGTATAGAGATTTTTTATATTGTGAAACTAGTTACAAATAACTTAAAACCGATTTAAGGAGATGAAAAATCAAACAGAAGTATAACCCAATACCATTTTACATAAAAAAACAGGGCAGTCACTATAATATTTTATAGGTAAAAGATCTATTTAATAAAAGACCTGCAATAACTGGCCAAGATTCATTAACTGGCAAACTTCAAACCTCCTGACAGGTGTCATTTGGTATATTAAAGTAAGTATAAATAAATACGACGTCACAAAACAAAATAATATAACACGTATTAGTAAAAAAAATAAAAGTATGACTATAAAAGAATACCCCCACCTTTTCTTATAAATCTATGAGAAAAAAATGTAGATGTAAATTTTCAAAATGGGGGACATGGGAAATAGATTCATGAATATTTTTTATCAAAACGGTCTAAAAGCGACATTATACTCTATACAGGGTGATCTAAGTTTAACGAAACGTGGTGATGTCAATCAAATTTTCTTCAAAATTACCTCAAATGTATTATTGCTATCATAGATCAGTTGGGACTTAAAATTTAAAATTAGTAAAAGATCTCTAAATATTTTCTATAAAAATTACCTTAATAATACAGGGTGAGTTTTCTACGATGTTCTCTATGGGTATCTCGGAAACTACTGGAGATAGAGAGTCGGTTAAATGGGGAAAGAATTGTAGTTTTGTGGGATCATAAATATGCGCTTTTCGCCTTTTTGAAAAAGTTCATGGCTTACTAGATATTTCGAAAAAAAAAACAAATTTCGGCTATTTCAAAAATTGTCCCTAATTCCGTTATAATCTATTTTAGACAAAAAGTTGTCAGATAAAAGTTAATTAAGTAATTTTTCGAGAAAAAAAACATAGTATAGCCTATATTACTGAAAAGTTTAAAAAATGGCTCTTTTTATGAAGTCATAGCCAACTATGGTTTCCATTTAAAAAAAACATATGTTTGTGTCATATGTCAAAAATGACAGGCTTTAGAAAAAACGAACGATACAATCTCATTAAGGATGTGATTATCTACAACTTTTATCTGAAAACTTTTTGTCGAAAATAGATTATAACGGAATTAGGGACAATTTTTAAAATAGCCGAAATCTGTTTTTTTTTTCGAAATATTCTAGTCAGCCATGAACTTTTTCAAAAATCCATAAGGCGCATATGTTTGTCCTCACAAAACTGCAATTCTTTCCCCATTTAACCGACTCCCTATCTCCAGTAGTTTCCGAGATACCCATAGAGAACATCGTAGAACACACCCTGTATAGTTCAGTTTTCAAGAATTGAAAAAGATATTTTTTCTATATCCTATTTATATTAAGGATATTTGTATAGTCTGTACAACGTTTGTTCAACGTTACGTCATCATTATTTATCTTTTCAGTTCTGTGGAGTGTCTGAGATCAGTTCACATTGTTTATAAAATTTTGAAGTGCGTTCCGAAATTAGCAATTTAACGCGTCCCGATTTCATTAATTTCAAGGTTTTTATGCTATCTCGATCAAAAATCTTTAATGCCCCATATTTTTATCAAACTTGTCAACGCCGCAAAATTCCGCTACAAGTTAAGGCATTCCGTCTAAAATCGTTTTGCGCAAGCACAAATAGTATTCACACTGAGGGAAGGATAGGTTAATGCATTAAGCTTGTACTAGAAATAAATAAATAGAAAAATGCATGCTGTACTCATAGAAACGCTTTAAACCGTTTTGATACAATGTGTCTCATTGGAACCACAGATCAGAGAAAACATTTCCGTAATTTCTCCGAACAATAACCACAGAATCATCAATTTAATAGTTCGAGAAAAGATTGTTTCATCTCTAGTCTGTGGCACGAAAATCTAGTCACGACGCTGCCCAAGTTATTCGAATAATGATAAAATGTAACGGTGGAGATGGCGCTGACCTTGAAGCTAGCGGCGGACGGCAACGCTGTCGCCGTCGGAATCATGACGACTTGCTCTTGCCGTTGAGGGCCATTCGCGTGGCGTTGACGGCCGTCCTCTCAGCTACTTCGACAGCCATTTGCTGCATACCGGACTCGACGAAACCTTGGACGACGGTTTTCATTAGCTGAAAAATACCCCATGATATTCAGTGGTTTTTAATATAAATACAGATGGTGATGGTGTAGTATTTCCTCAGAATACTAAATAAGGATTATGTAATCACCGTTTGGCTGAATAACAGTGGATTGTCGTGAAGCAGCCTATGCTCAGCAGAGAACCATACAGTTATTGTGTGTCGTTATGCCGTACGATCGAAAAAAAGCGTCAAAGAAGGCTGGGGAATGACAATCGATGACTTTCGACAATTCGAAGCCAACTGGCTGCCGTTTTATTTTTCGATCGTACTGTATACATAATCATAAAGCAGAATAAACATCAGGTTTAATCTATCGTTTAAAATATAACGGATGTAAAATTTTATTTTATAAAATTTACCCTGGATTATTAAAAATAGCTAGTAGTGGGAAGTATCGAATGAATACTATCGAAACATTCGATAGTTGCAATTCATTCGAATAATTCGATAGTTCGTAAAAAAACATTCGTTGAAAACTATTCGAATAAAAATTATCGAATAGATGCGTCATCTGCCTTGAAATATTGTATTCTAGTAATTCGGCAGCAAAACCATTCATTTATAAAATTCATTCATTTATGAAATTCATTTATTCGTCAGGATCGATTATAATAAAATATTAACTGGATTTTAGTTGTCGCCCGGCGACGAAGGTTTCTTCCGAGAAACCCGACAGCGGTCGGTGGCAATGCTATGAAAGAAGCCGGCATCTTTGATTTTTTGCGGAGTCATATAAAGATAAGGACACATTATTTTTTTTATTGAGGTGCTAGTATTTACACAGAAAGTACATTATGAAGGGCGCTGTTGCCATATATTGGTATTAGTTGATATTAGCAAAGAATATTATTGTTTGGCTTTAGTTAGTTAGGGATAGTATGTCTATATATTTAGCATTTTTTTTTATTAATATTCTGTTGTCACACTGCAATAATACTTGTTATTTTGGATGTAGGAAAATTATTTTTAATGTTTTTAAGCAAAGACTGGTTTAATAAAAATAATACTAACAGTAATAATTTGTTATACCTATTAACAACAAAATTTAAAATCATTTAATATAAATATTTTTTTTAAGTAGTAGCAAAATATAAACAACAAATTAGATGTCAAAATTATTTATATTAGATCCTATTTAAAAATAATATAGTCTCTAAATTTTTTGGGGGGCAACGTTGGTTTGGTGTATTAAATAATAATAATTATTACAGAACTAATTTGATATATTAACAACAAATTTTAAAATCATGAAATATAAACATTTATTAATTTTCTAAGCATACAATGTAATGGAAGAAAAATATAAATAAAAAATTAGAAATCAAAATTATTTATATTAGGTGCTTTATATTACTGTTTAAAAATTATATTTACTTTTACTGGCATTTACTTTAAAAAATAAATGAAATATTTCTTCGCAAAAAACTACATGTAAGAGAATTAGCATAAACAAAATACAAACATCGTTAACTTTTTTTCCCATTAATTTCCCATTAAAAAATAGACCATATATACCATATAAAATAAAATAATTGAAAGATCGGGCTACGGAAAATCACACAAATTTTCGGAAAAATTTTGACACCTGCACATGCACACAATCGGCAATTAAAAAAACTACTATTTTAGTATTTTAAATATTTTAATAAACCCAAAATTGGCACAGTATTTATAAGGTGAAGTTATAAAAATTTGGAAGAACTAATAAAGCACTGACGCACACAAAAATCAAACGAATACTAAATCTCATTTATCAAAAGCATTCGATAGTCGTGGCTCAACGATAACCATTTAGTCGCACGGCGAGGTTGTCACATATGCTTTAGTATACAAATGAATGAATGATTTTATTCGAATAAAACCGTTCGATAGTTGAAATCATTCATTCATTAAACATTCGATAGTCTAATTCATTCGATAGTTCCCATCGTTAAAAAATACCAAAAAAAAAACGTAGGCCGTAAAATCTGACTGAAAAAATAAAATATTAAATAAAATTTAAAATACGGTGCAAAAAAAATACTGTGTTGTAAGTAATCTACCGCCCGATATACAAGGTAGTTCACCACATACGACACGGAGTATTGTACCTAAACTATTAGATTTTTTACAAATTGTAAGTTTTGGGTTCGTCGAAGGACTATTAGAGCTACAATTTAAAAATATTTTTACAAGATACAGAGTGTCCCAAATAAGTAAAAAATATTATAGTTGTATTTTTTTAAATGGAACACCCTGTATATTATTCTATTTTTGGACTCTACGATTGAAATAAAGGTAAATTTGATTAAGGTTTATCACACTTAAACTTTACCGTTTTTGAAATATTTTCAATTTTATGAAATTGCAGTAAATATTTAAAGGCTTCATTTCTCCAAGGATATCAGAGTTTTTAAAACTGAATATTTACTGAAGATTATTTATTGATCAGATATTGTGTTGCAATAATAAAAAAATTTTACTAATTATTTAATTCAAATTTTTGGACACTCTGTATAAGGTAGTAAAATTTTTATTATTGCAACATAATATCTGATCAATAAATAATCTTTAGTAAATATTCAGTATTAAAAACTTTGATACCCTTGGAGAAATGAAGCCTTAATATTTTTACTACAATTTCATAAAATTGAAAATATTTCAATAACGGTAAAGTTTAAGTGTGATAAACCTTAATCAAATATACCTTTATTTTAATCGTAGAATCTAAAAATACAATAATATACAGGAGTTCCATTTAAAAAAATACAACCATAATATTTTTTACATATTTGGGACACTCTGTATCTTGTAAAAATATTTTTAAATTGTAGCTCTAATAGTTCTTCAACGAACCCAAAACTTACAATTTGTAAAAATCTAATCGTTTAGCCACAATATTCCGTGTCGTATGTGATGAACAACCCTGTATATTCAGAATGAACATGCAAAAAATAGAAATAAACTTGAAATAATATAAGCAATATAAAAGTAGTATAAATAAGCACGAACCAAGAAATAAATAATATATAACTTAGATGTCCAGATTATAAGCTGTGTTTAATATACACGTGATAAAATTTATAGGAAAAAGAAAATTACGAAGTGTGTCTCACTCATATTACAAGCGTAAAAATATCATTGAAATTAAAAAAGTCGATTTTGTTTCATTTGTCATTATATATTCAAATATACAGGATGTTTCTGAATATAATAAGTACAAAATATAGTATAGATTGAAATGTAATGTTATTAGGACACTTACAGATGTGATACAGTGTTTATTTCATGATATATGGCGACAACCTGTATATTTGTTGATTTCTGCCACAAAAATTATCCGAATTTTAAATTTTGCAAAAAATTAAATAAGAAAGAATACACGCTAAAAAGTGTTTTTGCAAAGCCGCATGCACAGATTAATTATTATTTTTTGATACATACTCTGTTTTCTTAGTTTTCGCTTTTTAAAATAGGACCGCTAAAACAAAAACGAGAAAATACTCTGTGTTAGTGGTATTAGTTTTGGAACAACAAAAAAAAACTAATCATTTATTCAACCTCAATTTCGTATGTAGTTAATTTTTAATTTATGTTAATGTTTAGTACAAAAATAATAATAAACTTACATTTTCCCAAATAAAATTGGCAGTTTCGTCGATCGCTACCCCCACTTCTCTTAATTCTCCACTATATCTGAAATTAAAAAAAATAACATATCATTAAATATTTTAGTATTAATGAAAAAAAAACTTTATTCATATTCAGATTTTTTTATCCTGAATACCTTCTACCGTGCTGGCAACTCTTATTTGGGTCGGTATTTACATATGTGGAAGTAAATCGCATACCACTCCTGCAACTCCCAGTGGACGATATGCCAAGAACGTACAACTTTGACAAACATGTCAATGTAGTATTGAGCAATAAGAAGGATTGGAAGAGCGAAACGCTTGCCCATCAGTTAAAAGACCATACCATAACTTGGTATACTGATGCTTCCAAATCCAATACGGGAACAGGGATCGGAGTGTTTGGGCCGAGAGCTAATTACTCCGAACCAATGGGCCCTAGTATCCTACAGGCAGAAATCTACGCTATCGAGAGATGCGTACAACTTATCTTAGATAGGAACTATCGGACACAAGAAATAGCCATCTTATCTGATAGTCAAGCAGCGTTAAAGGCGATCAACTCAGTATCAATCGATTCGAAATTGGTCAAAGAATGCTTAGAGAAGCTGAATAAATTAGGCAAAGAAAACAAAGTCCTCCTACACTGGGTGCCTGCTCACCAAGGGATAGAAGGCAATGAAAAAGCAAATAATCTAGCTAGGAAAGGGGCGAACACTCCACTAACTGGACCAGAACCGTTCTGCTTTCCAAGTGGTAACCAACTCAAGGCGGAACTCAAGAACTTGGAAGATTCCATCCGCAACCTGGAATGGAAATCTTGCAATGGTCTAAGACACTCGAAGAAGTTTCTGAGGGCTTATGATCAAGAAAAATCACAGATCTTCCTGGGTCTGAGTAAGAACAATCTTCGGATTGTCACGGGTTTTAACAGGACACTGTCTCATCAATGAACACCTCAGTAGATTGAAACTAAGAAGAAACGGCGAATGCAGATTCTGTGGGGAAGATGGTGAAACACCAGTACACCTCATCACTGAGTGCGCCGAGACGACAACCATTCGTGCCATGAATTTTGGTACGACTGATATTGGAGATGGAGAACTACCCTCTATAAAACCGTCCCAGATACTGGCTTTTGTCAAAGCCCTGGGACTGTATGATGAGTTATGATTCAAGAAAGGGGGACACAATGGATATGTAAGGTCGAAGTGATTAACCCCCCTCCCACTCATTCTAAATTCTAAAAAAAATTCTAAAATCGCATAGGGATCTTATTAAGTCGGAGTGAGAGAAATGCGACGCACAGTAGGCAATATGTCCAAACCAAGTTGCAAAAAATAACATCCACAGTTAGCATTTATGGCAATAACATTAGATTGAAAACATATTAGTTAAGAGGAAACCACATAAAACTAACAAAAAAACATATTCAGGTCTCTTCCGAGGGGCTGTAAAACGAACTTTGCGCAAAACCTACATTTTCAGTTAATTTGTGCCCAATAACTGCCTTTTTCTACAATTTTTAAATAGTAGGCGTTGCATTCAAGTGACACAGTATTAGAACAATTGAATGGGCGACCTTAGCTTACTGTCAAAAATTATTGTAAAATTGTCATAACGTGTTTTACGTAGATTCCCGGTTGGGGTAAATTTAATGTGAAGGTAAGTAAAAAAGTATCTTTTATTTTGATTTTTTGGATAAAAACTAGGTAAAGGTCAAAGTAGAACATAATCATTTAAGGTTTTTTTTGATAGTGGCATATATTCTATCTTAGAAAAGTTAAGTCAAAAAAATCGCAAAAAATCGCAACATTAAATGTATTGGAAGCGTAAGCCTCCATGCGTATGTGTATAGTAACATCCTTTATGTGGATAATTGTCATAAATTAATTGTTATAGTAGCTAGAGCTAGAGAAGAACTTGAAATATAAAGTGACGTAACTTTTCTCAAGATTTCCGAAGAGGTATGTCATAAATGCCAAATGACATTTTTTGACAAATTGACAAATTATTACCTAATTTTTTAAATTAAATGAAATGGATTTTTCTTTCAGATTTAAAAATGTGCACTTCGTGACCATTGCTTCCAGCTGTTATAAAACAAAATATCAGTAAATAGTAGGTGGTAAAATAAAATTTAGATATTTTTAATAAGTATAAGTTCTATTATTTCCTAAATTGTCATTGTTTAATTCTCAGCATATTATTACTTATTTAAAATATAATAATAAAATATTGTTCACATATTGCCTGGTATTATTAGAAACCCAACTTATTCAAATGACAAACAATCTTGAATAAAAGTTCGATTGGATTAGTATACTAGGGTTTTCTTTTATACATTGTCACCCCCTTTATGTTTTTTATTTGACATTTCCGAAAACTGTCTCAAATGAAAGTGGTTTTGAATAAATTTGCCAAAAAAGTCTATTTCGCATATACAAAGTGCTTCAAAAAGTCTGGGCGTGGTTCAACTATCTTATTTCAAATTAGGTATAGGCTATGCTACAAAACAGTAGTTAGGATTTTTAGGAGAAAATAAAAATCAAATAAAAAAATGGGTACTAATTTGAAATAAGAAAGTTGGGCCACATACAGGATTTCTAAGGCACCCTGTACATGCAAAGAAGACTGTTTTGAAAAATGTATTCGAGACCGTTAAACTTTTATTCAAGACACTTTTTTCGAAAACGTCGAATAAAAAAGATACCGAGGATGTTAATATATAAAACAAACCCTGTATATGGCAGAGGAGTAATAATTGCTCAATATTTCTCTGTTTCATCTTGTCTCTGCCAAAAATCGTAAAATTTAGTGAAATGTAAAATATTCTTACCGCATTTTGGTAGCTGTATTAGTCAAAAGATGGTTTTCGATTTTATGAATCCCTCCACCACTCCCAACCACTCTCAAGTCAGCCAAAACTAACAGGATTCACGGCCTACGGGCATAGAATGTTTTTACCAAATTTGAATAAAATCGAACAAAAAAAGAATTTTTGCAACATACTTCTGGATTTTTTGCCCACTGTGCGACGGCGTGCTGTTGCGGCGTGGCCACATTTCTCCGGTACGCCTTGCTCTATCAAGTAAAGTAAAATCACGATCGCAAACCGCTTATTTTTATTTTCGAAAATATAACTAGATAAAATCATCAGATGTTTCTGAGCATCTTAAATGGAATTATAAGGATATCGTTAGGGTGTCTATTTTTTATAACGAGAAAACGTCAGTAATCGCGATAATTTCAAAACTCAACTCCTCTTTAACACGTAACACGCCATAACTCAAGAACTACTTTAGATATTGAAACTTTTTTTTATTTTGAAGTTCGGATCTTTTACAAGATGTTTAAATAAGAAAAAATCGATAGGCTTGTTTTTCCATTCAAAATTAAAAAAAAAACATCTATTTACTTTTAGTGCATTGCAATTTTCAGCAATTGTGTAACTTTTTTATTTATACAGGGTGTTTCAAAACAAATGCGAAAAACTTCAGGGGGTGATTCCTTGTTCAAAATAAAGGGTAGTTTGCTTCATAAACGTTGGGTCAAAAGTCAACCATTAGGGACACACTTTCTGGTAATTTTTTCACTTTTTTAAAATGAGTGGAAGGGGTTGAAATAAACTACCCCTATAATTCTTGTTAACGAAATTTAAAGAAAAATCTTATCAAATACATGCAAAAAATTAATTTGGATAGTTTAGTTTGTTTAGAAACTTTTTATCTCTTGTATTTTTTTTTTTTGATAAAACTCACCGATTTGAAATTAAAAAATAAAATGTAAAGCATTACATGTCAGGACAAAAACATTTTCTGATAAGAATCTAGTGGGCTGCTGTAATTTTTTTAGGAAAAAATCTAGTCGGCCGCTGTTACTTTTTAGGATGTTCCTAATATTATTTTATTTGATATTACTCTACTGCAATACGTTATTATCTAGATGATTATTATTATCGTTATTATCACTTCTTAATCTAAAAATGTTTTTTGTCCTGACATGTAATGCTTTACATTTTATTTTTTAATTTCAAATCGGTGAGTTTTATCAAAAAAACACAAGAGATAAAAAAGTTTCTAAACAAACTAAACTATCCAAATTAGTTTTTTTGTATGTGTTTGATAAGATTTTTCTTTAAATTTCGTTAACAAGAATGATAGGGGTAGTTTATTTCAACCCCTTCCACTCATTTTAAAAAAGTGAAAATATTACCAGATAATGTGCTTTCATAACAGTAATGCTTCTATAAAATTTCATTAGTCTATCTCTTTTCGTTTTCAAGATAAAAAATAAAAATATTATTTTCCCGCCATCTTTGTACCGCGATATCTCCCTAATGGTTGACTTTTGACCCAACGTTTATAAAGCAAACTACCCTTTATTTTGAACAAGGAATCACCCCATAAAGTTTTTCGCATTTGTTTTGAAACACCCTGTATAGATTTTCACATACTGCCTGCACAGAAAATATAGCAGAAATATTAAGAAAGTTTTTGAAAAAAAAACTACAATCAATTATTTCTAATGGATTTCGAGATATCGATTTTTGAATTCATAGTTCTAATAGCGCGACCACTGTCAAACACCAACTCAATTCCACTTATTTTTACCAAAAGTGCAAGTGTTTCTAACTTGTTCTTAAAAATTTACAAGCTATAGGGAAAATTACAACGACCCGTTAATAA
Source organism: Sitophilus oryzae (assembly GCF_002938485.1). Taxonomy (NCBI): domain Eukaryota; kingdom Metazoa; phylum Arthropoda; class Insecta; order Coleoptera; family Curculionidae; genus Sitophilus; species Sitophilus oryzae. Next base: position 1,388,032 of record NW_022146870.1, on the reverse strand, counting down.
ATAAACAAATAATATAAATGATAAACGCATTGTACTCTTCTTACATACGGAAATCTCGACCCAAGACTAACCTTTGCCAGCCCTTGGTATAATTTTACCTCTTTCATGTCTGTTATAGTTCGCGAAATAAATACAAATGACAACTTTCGAATTTGGGACACCACGTACAACGAAATAGATTTATGGTAAAATTTAAAATACAAAATAAGACCTTCCTTATTTTTTTTACCCACCGTATGTATTTTATTCACACTTATTTATCTACACACCCCGTATAGAAAAACAATCATTAAGCAAATTCCGTTAACCCCGCTGAACTTTGCATCCATCTACATTAAACGCTTTCATTAATTTTATTACAACATAAATTATTATCGATCGCATTACATAAAAAATAGTATAATTACCTGACGTAGGACCACACCATTAGGGTGATGAAGGCCACGGCCATGCCCAAATTGCACAGGTTGGCCAGGGAGTAGAGGCCGAAAAGGCCGAACAGGCCGGACGTGACGTAGAAGAAGACGGCCAGCGCGAAAAACACCGCGGGCGTTCGCGCCGACTTGAAAGATATTTTGCTCTCGTTGTGGGACTTGAACTGGAGGAACGTCTCTTCGATGTCCTAAAAAGAAGTTAAAAAAGAAGATTTACCAGGTTTTTCACGAAAATTGATCATTAAAAAAGCATGATGCAATCAGAGATACAGGGTAGCACCTCTCATACAACACACGGAGGCTCCAAGGAGAACGACAATTTGTATAGAAATTCAATTTTGTGAGCATATAATATGGTAGTTAATTTAGAGCATTTTTAAAAAGTATAGAAATAAGTGCAGATAATTTAAGCGGTGATAGATCTGGCCAAAAGAAACATATTTTCTCTCTCTTTACCATTTTTAAAGTAAATTAAAAATAACCGAGTTAGAATTTTTTAGAATTTAGAATGAGTGGGAGGGGGGTTAATCACTTCGACCTTACAGATCCATTGTGTCCCCCTTTCTTGAATCATAACTCATCATACAGTCCCAGGGCTTTGACAAAAGCCAGTATCTGGGACGGTTTTATAGAGGGTAGTTCTCCATCTCCAATATCAGTCGTACCAAAATTCATGGCACGAATGGTTGTCGTCTCGGCGCACTCAGTGATGAGGTGTACTGGTGTTTCCCCATCTTTCCCACAGAATCTGCATTCGCCGTTTCTTCTTAGTTTCAATCTACTGAGGTGTCCATTGAGGAGACAGTGTCCTGTTAAAAACCCCGTGACAATCCGAAGATTGTTCTTACTCAGACCCAGGAAGAGCTGTGATTTTTCTTGATCATAAGCCCTCAGAAACTTCTTCGAGTGTCTTAGACCATTGCAAGATTTCCATTTCAGGTTGCGGAAACAGAACGGTTCTGGTCCAGTTAGTGGAGTGTTCGCTCCTTTCCTAGCTAGATTATTTGCTTTTTCATTGCCTTCTATCCCTTGGTGAGCAGGCACCCAGTGTAGGAGGACTTTGTTTTCTTTGCTTAATTTATTCAGCTTCTCTATGCATTCTTTGACCAATTTCGAATGGATTGATACTGAGTTGATCGCTTTTAACGCTGCTTGACTATCAGACAAGGTGGCTATTTCTTGTTTCCGATAGTTCCTATCTAAGATAAGTTGTATGCATCTTTCGATAGCGTAGATTTCTGCCTGTAGGATACTAGGGTAAGTGCCGATTGGTTCGGAGTATTTAGCTCTCGGCCCAAACACTCCGATCCCTGTTCCCGTATTGGTTTTGGAAGCATCAGTATACCAAGTTATGGTATGGTCTTTTAACTGCTGGGCAAGCGTTTCGCTCTTCCAATCCTTTTTATTGCTCAATACTACATGGAGATGTTTCTCAAAGTTGTACGTTCTTAGCATATCGTCCACTGGGAGTTGCAGGAGTGGTATTTCCTTTATGAGGGTGTTCCAAGCCCCTGATCTGACAATTCTCCCAGTACTAATTCCGTTAGTGACCATTCTAATCAATGTCGCATTGGCATATCTACCAATGACAATGTGCAGTGGTGTTAGATCTAGAATGACCTCCATTGCTGCTGTTGGACAGGTTCTCATGGCTCCTGTGATGCAAACGCATGTTAGTCTCTGGACTTTGCATAGGTTTAGCCTTGCCGTCCGTTGCTCTAGTTTTGTGTACCAGGCAACTGCTCCATAAGTAATCATGGGTCTTACTATCATGGTATACATCCAGCGCAAAATGTTAGGGAAGCAGCCCCATCTATTTCCGGCCAGTCTTCTGCATATCATGAGAGCCTTTATGGCTTTGCTGGTAGTGTTCTTAATATGCCTGTTCCACAGGAGTTTACTGTCCAGGGTTATTCCCAGGTATTTAACTTCCTGTGTTGGCAGTATTTCCTTTCCATCTAGTTGGATTCTTTTCAAGGTTTTCAGACTTCGCCTTCTGGTGAATGGCACTATCGCGGTTTTTTCTGAGTTGATACTCAGCCCGACAGTCCTACACCATCTCTCAGTGATACGGAGTCCTCTTTGGATAATATCACACAAGGTGCCTTCATGTTTCCCCGAGCGATCATGACTACGTCATCTGCATACCCAATGCAGTGTATTCCCGCTAGAGTTAATTCATCTAGTAGTTCATCCACCACCAAGCTCCACAGCAAGGGGGGTTACTCCACCTTGTGGTAACCTTGTGTAACTCCACCTTGTGTAACCGAGTTATTTAACTTTGAACATTTTGGGAACCGCTGAAATTAATTGATTTTTAGGACTCTAGAAGAAACATCTTCAAAATAACTATTAAGATTGCCTACCCCAAAGACAAAGATTTTCCTAAATAGTTTCATTTTTTATGAGTTGGCTTCAGTAATCAAAATATTGTAAAAGTTGACAACAATTTGAAAATTATCGTAGAGTGAAAAATTTACGTAAGTACATAAAAAATGTAAAACCAAAAAATATTTTCCAAATAAAATATTTCAAAACGTTAATAAAAAACGGTATTTTTCAATATTTTTTCCCTACATTTGACAATATTTTAAAATATATTAATAATAAATGACGTTATAAATACCTTTTCCAATTGGTCCTTGTACATGGCACTGAATTCGTCCCCTCCCATCTTCTTCTTCTTGTTGAATTGTTCGATGGCCTTGTCCTTGACCTTCCTGTGTTCGGTCTCGATAGCTTCCGTTTTAAGTACGGTTTGGCACCGCCGCACACGTCCTCCATCAGCTGGATGTAGACGTCCTTGGCGTCGGCCACCGCTGCCAGATTGTTCGCCTCCGCGGTTGCCTGAGACAAGAATTATCATACGGAACAATTCACAAAGTTGGCAATACATTTTAGGGGATTTTAAGATAATTGATTGATGACGCTGCTGAAAACAAATTGTCGATACATGTTAACCAGGAAATAACAACCCAAAATGAGACAATATGATAAGCCCATATAAAAATACATTTTGCCTATAAATTATCGGTACATATTTGCAATTTTATATAAAAAATACATTTACAAAGAAAAAGGTTACATTTATAGTCTGTGAAACGAATAACTTTGAATTTGACAGTTCCCGCGGGATTTTCTAGTGTTAATTTTATTAGGTTAGCAACTTGCGGCCATGCATCTTTCTTTGTTGTCTGATATTTAGAAATGTCAAAAGCTGATGACATTTTACTTTTGACAATTATGACATTTCGTGTCGATTTTTGAGAGAAGAAAAGAACTGTCACTTGTTTTATTATTTTCCTTTCTATTTCACGAAACTAAAAAAGAGTTACCTATCTGATTAGTAACTTTTTTGACAGAGGGATTTTATATTTGCCATGTTGGTGAAAAATAACGGCCAAAATTCAAAGTTATTTAATAGACTATACTTAGGCGTTATTAAATTGAAAAAAAAAAAATAATGTAAGCATATACATTGCAAACCGCTAATCAATCATAAAATAACTCTTAAAAAAGCCATAAAAAATTGCTATTCGATTAAAATATTTTTTTAGCTGCATTCAGCAATATGACAACTAATCTTGCCTTGAACGCAGTCTATGCTTAAAAACTTTAATTAAGATAAATAAATCAATTGTTTACGCACGGTTTTATAAGCTTAAATATTAAAAAAAAAGTTAATTGATAAGGATTGTCCTTTCAAAAAAAAGAAACAAGATCTAATTTTTAAGAAATACACATGCATTAAGATTAAAATGATTATTTGTTTTCAGTTTAACAATTGAAAATAAACTTTCAAGTATATAGAATAATAATATTCTAATTGAACTAATAGATATTAGGTAATATCACATTGCTATTTAAAAATAATTACTTATAGAATTTTATAAATATATCTATCTCTTACGCCCACCGAAATACCAAAAATGATTCAAAGTTTTTTAATAGATTCGATTTTAAAATATAAGGTACATTACATAGGAAAATTTATGTACTTTATTAACGAATTAATGTCTTATCTTTTATACTCTTTAATACACCTTAAATAAACTTTGTTGTTTTTCGAATACTTTTATATTATTTTGTGTAATATAATTATTAAAATATTTCCGTTAACACTAGAAACAGCGTACCTATAATACAGGGGCGTGAAAAAAATGACTTACCACCAACATAGACTTGGGTTCGGGCAACTCGTTCCCCTCGTAGATCTGCATGTACGACTTGCAGTACTGCACGAAATCGCGCACCTTCACCTTCTCCCCGTTGATCTTCTTCAAAACCAGATTTTCCGGCGCCAACAGCATTGGTACTAAAATCCTCAGGTTGTCCTTGAATTCTTGATCGATTTCTGTAAAAAAAAAAGAAAAATTCTAACCCGTTTAAAGATATTTACACCAGGGTTGGGTAACGACGCCTAGAAAATTAATTTTAAACCGCCATATTTGTCTATTTGAAAATATCTATTCCAGAATCAGTCAAGAAGAGTTCATCATTTATCCAGAACCAGAAAATTATGAATTATTACCTACACAAATTTCGAGCTGCATCTCAAACCCTCAGCTACGACAAAGCTAGGGCAACTAAAACTAATTTTTTTTCCATATTAAAAATTTAAATATTGATTTATATTGACTAAACCCAACATTATACGCGATAAACGATACAAAAACCTAGGTCGTTTTATAATTTGAGTTTTTATAAACAACCAAACTGCCCAAACAGAAGATGAGAGAAAATACGATATGCCTGTGAGTTATAATGACACAACAATCACTGTCACGCATCCTCCCATTGTACATATTAATTTAAAATAATATGGAAGCATGGGCGCCGGACAGGGGGGGCAAGAGGGGGCATTTGCCCCCCCCCCTGGATCACTGAAACAATAAAAATAAAAGCTATCTTCTTACATCCATCTGTAAAAAAAATAATCATTATTATGAAATTGTTAGGTGTTACCTGTAAAATAATAAAAAATGTGGTAATTATTGGGAAAACTGGAAATCGTCCGGTTTTCACCAAAATTGGTATACACACTATTTTGAGGTCGCAGATTACGAATCTATTTTTTTCTTGGCGGTCTCTTACCGTTTTTTAGAAAAACGGAAAATTATTTCAACATTGAATTTTTCTTTATTTCGGCCCTATAAAGTAATAATTTCACTATATTTTCATTATATTATAGTTTATCTAAAAGCCACACTTGATTGGGGATAGAAAAGTGTCCAACATTTTACTGAAAAACACTTTTCTTAACAAAATAGCAAAGAAAATTGAGACCAGATGGAAGTTTGACATTTGATATATCCTTCTTTCTCTCTCCTATGTAATAAGAGAGACAAATTTATTCTAGACCTAATCTAGAAATTTGAAAATTTACAACGTTGCCATATCTTCTATTTTTTCGGGTGATTACGGATTTTAAATAAATTACCTATTATGAGATCAACAATAATTAAATATACACCAATATCCACAAAATTACGCGGAAAAGTTTTGATTGCATTGGTTTTAACTTCTTTGCGGAGGAGGTTAATCTTTTCTTAGTTAATCTAATAATATAACAACAAAAGATTAACACCCTCTGCATGGAAGTTGTAACCAATGCAATCAAAACTTTTTCGTGCAACTTCGTGGGTATAAATAGTCAGATCTCGTTGGTAAAATAGCAGTTATGGGAAGGAGCCGTTCTTCTGGCGACCGCCTTTCGTAATTCCAGAATGAGCGAAAAAAACACGCTAAATTTAGGTTTAACATTGGCAACGTTGCTTTAAATGCCAGAAAGACATAAACTTACTTCGGGTTTCTCTTATTACCGATTCTGAACCGTCCTAGAACTGTGATGTGTATGCGCAGAAGGAAATATGAAGACATTACTTCATTTGCGCATGCGCTGCAGAGTTCTTGGACGGTTCAGAATCGGTAATAACAAGAACCCGAACAAAGCCATAATCTAACATTTTCAGATTGTTTACAAATTTATTTTAACAAATTTTCCTCTATTATGCATAGAATTGGTTAAAAAAGTAACAGAAAAGAGCAAAAACATTATTGATTATTGAATACCTAACAAAATATGTGCTAGAAAACCTTAAACATATGAGAAATTAAGAAAAATTCGATATTGAAATTATTTTCCGTTTTTCTCAAAAACGGTAAGAGACCGCCAAGAAAAAAGATTCGTAACGTTCAAATTCGTAATCTACAACTTCAAAATAGGGTGTATACCAATTTTGGTGAAAATCGGATGATTTCCAGTTTTCCCAATAATTACCAAAAATGTCAATTTTTTATTCATTTTTACCTTGCCCCCCCCTAAATTTCATTCTTCCGGCGCCCATGTATGGAAGTTAATAGTTAAGTTTTTTTTGACATACTATATACTATCCCTTTGTTAAATAATAAATAACAATTAGAGATATCGTTATTAGTTTATTTCTTGCACTAATCGTTGTAACTGAAGTATTTGAAATAAATATAAACCCAAAGAACGGTTTACAATATACAAACCTAATTTTCTACGTCTGGACATGTAAAAAATGTAGAAAATTAATTTTCTACGTGTAGAAAATACGGTAGAAAATATAAAATTTTCGACCTACCCAACCCTGCAGATCATGTAAACAATCTACATCAAAATGGTAATATATATGGCCTCCAGGGTTGCCACAAGAAAATTTTTGATTGTGTAGAACTTGACCATAAAAATGTGTAGCATTGTGTAGCCATCCATGACCAATAATTGTAAACTATCCAATGAGACCAAGAAAAAGACGTACGTTCGCCAAATTTTAAAGCATGATTACGAGTCTCACTTCCACTCGTTTGTATACGTCAATATCATGTCAATATATTCATCCCCCCGCAACTACGTCAAAATTGATGTCACGAAAAGACGAAAACGAAACTAACGATTTTATGGTCAAATTAGACCGGTTAGTCTCTTTAAAAATTGTAAACAATTCAGGACTGTTTAATCGGCCAAATTTGTCCATATAAACTGCAGTTCTTGCTGATATGGGAGGAAGTGAAATAGGAATTGAATATTATTCACGTATGCCTACGAGTGGCGTGGAAGTGTGACGTAACGATGACGTAATTGAGCAAACCTAACCAAAGTACGTGTTATCAGAGGTGTTACGTATTATTTAAGGAATTAAACAATCCTGTCTCTTTGATCCTGTCTATTTACCGTTTTTGACTCGACCAATTAAGGTCCTTAATTCACGATCCAGTTCATACTCTGACATTTTACTGAACACCTGAAGATGACGGAAAATGATATTTGTCGGTTCAAAATTTAAAGTTTACTTGCGGCCTCTTTTAATGTAACTTAGATAACTCAAAAGCAAAAAAAAACAGCTTATGTCAGCTGATTTACGGTTTTGGTATTATTTTTTATAAGAAATATGTAAATTCTCAAAATGTGTAGCACAGGCGATTGTGGTGTAGCTGTGCAATCATGGTAGCAAATGTGTAGCAAAATACACAATTGTGTAGCTTGTGGCAACTCTGATGGCCTCACCTGACAGTCTGCCGTCAAACGTAGGGCTCGTGGCCACCTTATTCCCTGGATGGGGCATCAGAAAACAGGCGATCTCGGAAAAGCAAGCCCTGATGTGCCTCCTGAGCGATTGCAGCTCGGGATGCTGATTGTCGCTGACCTCCAGCCGATTGGTCAGTATCTGTTGACCTCCCACAGCACCATATGGAGCTTCGTAAGGGAATCGCCAGTCCCTCACCAAGAACTGGAGACGTTGGAAGGGCGTCTTGCCGGAATCGGCCAAAGCCAATCGGCCGTATTCCGTAAAAAGCTATAAGAAAACGAGAAAAAATCCAGTGTAGAATTCTTTATCCTAAATAATATTTTACCATTTTCTTTTTATTACGAATAATCAATCTTTATACAATTTTATGTTTACCCTTATTTTTTCCAATTTTATCTCAAATTTAAAAGGAAAAAAAATCTAAATCTAACATTTCAAATTCAGAACAACGGCGTGTGTGACGTCACTCATTGAAAGTACCATGTATAGCCATCAGAGTGCAAAGAACAATGCACAACAATAAAAACAATAACCTATCTGAATATTACAAATTTATACATTTAACAGCGAGACTGTACCCTCAATGCCACGCTTTTCTTAATTTTAAAGATATACCATATGATCAAAAAAAAAAACGCCATCGAGGACGGCTAGGGAATAAAAATCGATGATAATTTTGGCGAGGTCAAGCCTTGGATGTCATTACTTGGTCCGTTCTCTTCTTTATTGAAGGTTGAAATTTATTTTGATATTGAGTAAAAAATATTTTTAAATGGTGTAGTTGAAGAATCGAAAAAAAAACGTCTATAGATTGACCTCACCAAAATTATCATCAATTTTTTCGATCTTACAGTAATTTGATTTTATAATAAAAATCACTAAGTTTAAATTATGTAGTAAAACACCAGATTGTTATTATCTCTGATTTTATTGATTGTTATTATTTTATTGATTTTATTGAGATTGTTATTATCTCTGATTATATAAGACTCTGATTTTAGTTGTTATCTATAAAATAATTTCAATAGTTTTTAATCTAGTTCAAAAACCCATATTATTATAAAACCAAGAATTAAGTATGTACTAATTTAATAAAAAATATTCCATATAAGTGATACACGTTAAGAACTAATTTAATCAATAATTAAATCAATAGATAACAAGATTATTTTATATTTCAATTAAATTTTAGAGCATAATATATTTTATTCAAGTACTGACATATTTTAAGTAAAAATTATAAAATATATGATTATAATAAATTAAAACTTCAAACAAATAAAATACCAAGATTACAACAAACTTATTCAACTATAAAAATCGTTAGATATGCTTAATTTGCAGTGCAATCAAGAGAAAAATTGGTTTTATTTTATCCATTCACTGAACAAAGGTGTATTATTTAACCATAACAAAAAAAAATACATTTAAAAATTATTGTGCATTATTATAGAAAGTTAAAATAAATAAAAAATTATAATAATCAATATTAAATTCACTATACCTACCTGTAAATGCTGCAAATCATCCTCCTGTATATTAGTGGACAAATTATAAATTTGCACAGAACTGATCATTGTACTTAATGCAAAAATTGTAGCACATTCTTTTACTGTACTTTTACTGTCCCATGTCCCTTGGGTATCCAACAGAATTATAGCAACCTACAATAAATTTTAAATCGATCATAATAATTGCTTGGTGCGTTTGAACTAATTTACCTTCTCTCCTGTGGCAAGCTCGGTTAGGAACACCTCAGACCACATCAAAATACCAGTGGTATCCCTTTCAGAACCCCCCTTCCACGAAAAACCGGTTAATGGAGCATCTTCCGATCCTATCCAATCGGATATATTTTGTTTTTGAACATACTAAAAAATTAATCACTTATTTAACTTAATACATAAAAAAAACACCCATAATTAAAAAACCAATTACTTTCAGCACAATCAAATCAGTAATAAACCAAAATGAATAAATGGTTACATTAAACTCGATTGGAACAATAAAAATTATTATGCACGGATTTGTATTTACCTTTGAATTCATGTAACGAAGAAAGAAATCAAGTAAAAATGATTTTCCATGTCTAAAAGCTCCAGCCACTGACACAACTACAACGTATCGGTCTTTGAGTTCGTCTTTTAATAAAACTTTTTTTAGGGCTTCTTCGTCAAGCTTGAAACTATGATCGTTATTGGCCAAAATTATCGGTACTGCTTGTGGTGTGCTCAATGTGTCCCCGATGTCGGACAAATCTAAAACAGAGAAGGAACTTAAAACTGAAAAAAATGTCCTACTTATTATGTTCATACAATATATGACACAAAAAAAAATATATAACCTTGTACACGTTCAAAAACCTTTGGAATAGCGACCAATACATATTTTTCTGGCGCACTGTAATGCGTTGTAAATTATTAATAAATGAATTAGCTACAGTAATGTATAAATAGTCGTAATCGTGGAGGGTCACAAAGGTACAAATTTTTTGATGGTAGTAGATCACACACATGTTAATTGCTGTTTATTTTTGCCCTAAAACTCTTACCTTCCACGAAAGACTCGTTGTTTAATTCGGACTTTCCGCGTTTCCTCAATTCGCTCATGACGATCTTTTTGTTCTAATTATTCGAACAGATTTTTTACTCTTAATAATTTGTTGAACTTCACCTTCTCACAAACAGAAAATTAATTTGACAACTAGTAGTGGAGGAGTGGGGGGAAAATTGAGTTCTGGTATAGGGACGGGCGACGGTATCGATAACTTTATCGATAGTTTTCTTACTTTTTTTCGAAATATTAAAAAAATATATAAACTAATATAGTAAAGCGTTATAAATGTTCAAAAAAATTGTTACATCTATAAAATTTTATTGCACACACAAAATTGACGTTAACAAAAATAAAAATTTACTTTATACATATTACAAAGCATGAAATTCAACAAAAAAAATGTTAAAAATACAAGAAATGTCCTGAAATCCTAACTATACTAGGTATTGAAATGGACATCGATGACATTCCCCATATAATTTTACATATAAAATGACAGCGATCTTCATTTCATAGCCATCGCTGACGCCGTTTTTTCTCGATCATACGGTACTTTTGTTTATCTTAAAAATCATCTTGTTATCACATATTATTGTCGCACTTATTCTTATTATGAAACACCCTGTATCATAAAAATTATTTTTTTTGTTAAACTTTGGTAAACATTCTATATACGTAAGTAAATACGTTAGAAATTTACTTAGTAGCAAAATAAAGCACTTTACTTTTGAACACTGTTCAGTGTTTTAAAGTACAACAAAACAGTCAAAACACCAAAGGTTCAATCCCCAACTGTAACAAGAATTATTTAGTATTCATTACACAAAAAGAGTAGAAATACTGATATATACAGTAAAATTAAAGTTTATAATAAACATCTGCAGCTCTCGATAAAACATCGATACCATTTTTAATATCGATATACATCACCATTACTAGTTTATCGACGAAATTTTTGAATGCGTCGATCGCGTCCTCGTCATCGCACAAAATTTAAAATTACGTCAATATGATACTTTTGCTCGTTTTCATCTACTCATTGTTATGAAGCGAGGAAATATTATGCGACTTATATTTTATTCATTTGGAATTTATGCGTTTTTTTTTGCTTGAACTTGTTCCATTATTGACTGTTCATTTGAACTACTTTTGACAGAAATGTCAAATTGGATGTTTTTAAAAATCCGAATCAGCTGATTTTTGTTTTTTCAAAGAACTAGTAGTGTAAAAAATATGTTTTAACAATTACGAATATATTTATAACATAAATGAATAAGTTTTATATGTTGTTTTACCAATGCGTTCATCTGTAAGTTATATTTTGTCGTCCAGCACAACCGAACCAAACATGTCTCACCCAGATTATGAACAATTCTCTCATGATCACGCGGCGATATTGATTCTTTTGAAGCACATAGGTTCCCAGTTAAAACCCAAAACTTTTAATAAGTTCTATGACCGAATTTCCAAGATAAACGAGGTAAAAATAACAGACTCCACTGGACAAGTACGAAACATAACGGTTCGCTTTGTTAAAGAACATCCAGTTGAAAACAACGATTGGGGCGACTTTCAGACACACAGAAGGCTTTTAGGGCTTGTTTCTTTAGGCAAGTATGATTCCCAAACTGAACTGAACGAAGTATGCAGAGTTCATGAGAGTTTAAAGGTGAAATACAATGCAACTCTTTACGATTCAAGATGTGTCTTGTTTGGACCGGCTAAAGATAGTACTAGTGGTTCTCCAACGGATGTTTCGAGTAGCTCTGAAGATACTTCTGATCCTAAAACCACCGTAGAAGAATACACCACCCCCAGTAACTTTAAAACCCGAGCTTTATTCTATGAAGAATCTTCAGTTTGTTCTGATCTAGAAAACCAGATTACTGAGTTTATTAACTCATTGTTCTGGGTTTTGGAGTCAAAAAAGCTTGAAAGATCTCGGGAAAAGTTAGAGAGAGTGTCTTTACTGTATGCGCCCTTTGAGAAAAAAGATTTTGTTGGTTTGGATATGGAATCGCGTCAAAATAAAAAAAGATGTACCGGAAGAATGACTAAACATTTGGGTGATCTTTGTTTGCAAGCAGGATTAATAGCTGAGAGTTTACAGTATTACACAAATGCGGCGGACATTTTGAAAGGTGTAAACGATTGGTTATGGCTTGGTGCAGCTTACGAAGGCCTTGCAGCTGCATCTGCGTTAGTTTTGTACCCAAATATGCAAAGAAATGAACATTTTCAACGTATAGGAAGCTTACCGGAAGGTTCCCCTAAGAAACCTAACCCTGAAGCACACCAAAATAACCCCACAGTTGTGCGTAAAAACATTCCAAACGTACTGGCGCCTGATGATATATCAAAAAGATACAGGGAAGCTATAATTCACTATAGTAAGTACCAGAACGCTGGTATTATTGAGACTGAGGCTAGTTTTAAAGCTGCTAGAATAGCCGTGGAACAGAATCATGCATTACAAGCTGCTAGTTTTTTGCAAAATGTTGTTTATATTAATTTATCTTTGTCGGAGCAAGAAAAAATACAGAGGTTTGAGACACTGGCTGATTTGTATACACAAATTGGATTTAATAGAAAGGCTGCGTTCTGTTTGAGACTAGCCGCAACTAGGTAAATTAATAATATATAATTTTAGGTTTGAATGTAGTTTTTAGTTATTTTTTTCCTTTCTGTATTTAGATATGTTTCTCCACAAAATCCCAATCCAAACTGGAGTAGGTGTTACACTCTAATGCTGCAAAGTTTATCAGGGCATAAGCTTTTATTGGATCCAATCGAGATGCAGGAAGCTGACCAGGGTTGGGCAGTTCTTCAAATTCAAATTTTACAGGTAAAAAAATTACTTCTTATAGTATCTTATTATAGATTATATTTAAAATATAATAAACTCTAATTTTTATAGTTGTATTGAAACAAATCACACATTTTGTCTTAAAAAAATACATTTTTTTGCTATAACAAATTATCTTAACTATGATCAAAGAGTAAAAATAACTATACTAAAAATTCGCGTAAAAGTTTCAGGGCCATGGCCATGAGTAATATATACAGGGTGTCCCAGAAATAAGTACAGATATTTTAAAGGGTGGTGGATCTCAATAAAAGAAACATATTTTGCCATATTGTCAAGAAATAATGTTTTTTTAACTAAAAACCAAAAAAAATTTCCAAACATTTTTTAAAAAAATTCCAAATTTTCAAAAAAAATTTTCGCGAAAAAACTTTATAGGCGTATTTCTGGAGTCGAAATATACCTACTACCAGTTAAAATATCTGTACTTATTTCTGGGATACCCTGTATAATACCGCGAATATCTGCGAAACCGTTAAAAATTTAGGAACGCTTTAACTTTATAGTTTAGTTTAGTTTATAATCATCTGCTCATGATGCTAACATGGTTAGCGAAACGCGCGTCCAGTGTAAAATAAAAGTGTTTTGGTGTATTGTGGTGATTTAGTGTTTTTATTTTGCAACACTTTAACTACAAAAAATATTCGTTTTTTAATTCGGCCTTTAAAATAAAAAATAATATACAAGGTGTTGCATTTTGCATTTAAAAAAATTGAGAACATTGCAGTGTTGGCCATGAGACATTATGAACATTGCAGTGTTGGCCATGGCATAAAAAATACCCTGTATAAGATAATTTGAGTTTTCCTTTGCTGTTTTATTGTGTTATTTTTGACGTTTACGAAAATATAGGTCAACGTTAATAATAATACTTTACTTGTATTAATAATTACTTTACTAATAATTTACTGAAGGTTTATACCATTTTTCGGATACACTGTTTTTAATCAAACCTTTAGTAAATAAGAAATGACATGGCAACACCGCATAGTACTTTAAATAAAAATAGTGTACTTAATGCTGAATTTTGTGCTGAACCCAAAACAGTACCGAAAAATAGGGGTTGCAATTTAAACAAAACTTACAACTTTATCTTTACTTTTTTTTGGGCAGTCTGTATACAACAAAATGCTTTTAGGATGTGCACATTTTTAAACCATGCAATATTTATTTAAAGCTTTTTTTTTGCATATATTTGCCAACAATGACGATTTATTTTTTTAAATTAAATAATGAACTTAATGAATTAGGCTCACCCTATTGGACACCCTGTATATTCTGTAATTTTCTTATACAGGACCTTATAGTTGCGGCGAAACGGGCAGGCTACTCCGCCCTAGCCACCCGTCACATGACATTCCTCCTGCAGACCATGTGGCCCCACTTGAGCCCCACCGAGCAAAAGGAACTGGCCATCCAATTGCAGAGCCTTTCCGTGCAGTGCGAGGGTTCCCCCGTGCCGTTGGTGCTCGATTCGGGCGTGGTGGTACCGCCTGCAAATCTTACCGATATTCCGTTGTGCGCCGGGTTTGTTTTGAGGGATTCGAAGCCGCACTTGAGGCCGAAGGTGATCGAGAAAGAGAAGGAGGATACGGGGCCGTTCTTGTTTACGCCCATACATTTCGGTACTGGGAGTCTGGATAGGAGGAAAGATAAATCGAATCCTAAAATGGGTACGTAGCAATTGAAGTCTTATTTTATAGCGGTCGTACGATATCGTAGAATTTTGTAATATTTTTTTTCAAAGACATTATAAAGATAAACATCTCATTCATAAATACTCGTTGGTAGTGTATCAAACATTCCAATGTGTCAAACAAGGACAGAAGAGACAGAGAAGTCTAAAATTTCCGACCCCGGCAACTAGGCGCATTTGGATTGTTCTAATGGCCAGTGGCGTATCGTTTTTTGGAACGAATTTAATTTGTAAAGTAAAAGTAAAGTAATTAGTAAAATTTTTTACTCCATATTAATATACTACATTAACACTTTTCGTTAGATGAGTTTTGTTATAAGGTCTAATATAATAATATAATTGATATCCCACATATACTTATGTTGAAACGTTAGTAGGTAGTTTTCGAAAATCGCTCCAACGTCGATATTCAATTTAAACTTTCAGTTACTTCTATATAAACTTTCAGTTACTTTTGAATATTTACAGGGTGACTCAGGCTTCCGAAACAGTTCTATATTAGGTTTGTGGTTGGTGACTTTTCTTTCATTTTTTTTTAGAATATGGAGGCAATGGTAAAGCACATTTTAGACGTGTAAACATAGGTGGCCGGAACATATTTTCAAACTAAAGTTGTAGATTTGCCATTAAATTTCTATTCCAGAAATACCTAGGGTTGCCACCTGTCCTTTTTTGAAAAGGACAGTCCTTTTTTGGAATAACTTGTCCTTTTGACTTTTTTTGACTTAAAAAGTCATTTTTATTTACGTATTTTTCCTGAGAAAATTACCTACAGCAAACAGAAATATTCTTTTTGTCCAAATTTAATTAGAGATGTTTTAAAACTTATAAATTTTTCTTGTTTAGAATAAGCAACATTATTTAGAACTTCCCGTTTATTCTCAAATGATAGTTTAGGTTTTAGTTTTACCTTTTTTGATCTTAAAAAGAACTTTTCAAAATTAGTAATTAGTAACGATTTAGTTCGCAAATAACGATTTAGTTCGCAATCGATAGCTTCCTGTGAAGTACTGTGTAATAGTTGTTTAATCTTGTATTATTAATAACTTCCTATGCCTAAAATCAATATTTAGTTTAATGAGAAAATG
This sequence comes from Sitophilus oryzae, assembly GCF_002938485.1. NCBI lineage: Eukaryota > Metazoa > Arthropoda > Insecta > Coleoptera > Curculionidae > Sitophilus > Sitophilus oryzae. The sequence continues at coordinate 1,371,839 of NW_022146870.1, read as the reverse complement.
TGTTTTTTTGAAAATATAAGACAAGATTTGACTTTCGGTCTTCTTCTCGTATTATGATGGCTGATGGCTCTGATACGAGGCAATTACCTTTTAGTCTCTCAATCGAAGGCATTTATCGTTAAAAGTATAAAATCTGGGTGCTACTGTATGGGATTTCTGTCGCATAATAATGAATATTACGTTTATTTACAAATTCATTACTTAGGTAGCTACATCAGACAATCAAATTTTAGTTAAATGTCCCAATCTTCATGAACTGTATTAAGCATATGTATTGCGGTTTGAATCACCCTGTATGTTGACAAAAATATTTTGAAAATGTGCGTTACAATGGCCCCGATTTTATGTAAAAAATTGAAATAAAAATCACAAACCAAAAACGTAATAGGTAAAAAGCTTTCTGGGAGGCCTGGGTCAGTCTGTATATAGGTATGTATAAAACTAGTAGCCTAAGAATTATTTACAGTTCGTCCCATTCTAAAAAAAGGTAAACACACCGTACAAATAACTCTAGGAAGAGGTATTTGTATTGTACAGTGGTAAAAAATTGTCTAAACAAGACCGAAGGGGCAGATATAAGATATAATAAAGCAATAAAATGTAAAAAAGGTCAGGTAAACACCTTTGTTTATTTGTTGAGCAAAATTCCTTTAGAATATCGTATATAATGACCAAAATATGATGCAATTTTAAAAAAAATGTCACTTTCTGGCTTATAATAAAGTTTCAAATGCAACGTTTATATTCAAATTTGTTATGATCTACAACAGTTAGGTAGTTTGAGACGAATTATAATTCAAATACTGGCTACTACGTTCTTGTTTTAATAGATCAAAATTCAACAAATATAATTAGAAATTATTTTAATTGTGAGAGGCTCCCTTGTGGGACGCCTATGTACGGCGATTACGGCGGAAACAATACCTACCTGTGAAAAGACAAATTCGGGTAATTTGAGCTTATTTTTCCACACATTTGACACTGTCGTAGCATATAGAAAATTGGCAGATTCAAAAGTACGTTAAACAAAAAAACAAAAACTACTGAAAACACTGAAAAGTTCACTTCGGACTTGATTCCGACTTCAAACATTAATTTAAGCTAAACGTAGTACGCTATAACGGACCAAGGGGCCGTTACGAGGCGAGGGGTGGTAAGTGGGGCGGACGGCTCATTTCATTCTGAAGGCTAGCAGCGACGTTGCCAATAGTTCTAGACGTTTCAGCACATTACACAGTAAACATGTCCTTTAATAGTAACGCATATATCCTCTGGTTAATAACATATTATTATGCATGCTTCTTTAAAAATAAACTATTAATTTAATTAAGAAATTGAGATTTATTGATATCCGGTGCAGGTTTTAAAGTCACCTTTTCTGCAAATCAAACTAAGTAGATAGGCGCAAATTTGAGATGTGGCAATGTCGCCTTCTCTATCTCAGTTGGTTTTTACAGTACGTAGTCAACCTCCGATTGTTTGATCGGGTTAAAATGCACAATGTGATATCTGTTCTTACTAAATCTATGTTTTTTTTAGATTTCTTATGGGTTGAGAATGAGGTTTGCGAAGTTTCCCTAAAACTGATTAATCCTCTGCCGTTCGAACTGAAAGTCAGCAATATGCGTCTGTTAACGTCCGGAGTTGTGTTCGAGTCGGTTCCAGAAACAATCGTTTTACCTCCAGACGTTCCAACTTCCCTAACTTTAAGTGGATGGGCAAGGGAAAGTGGAGAATTGGAAATAGCTGGTAAAAAAATTACAGTTTAATCATATAATACATACAGGATGTTTAAAAAACATGTGCCATCGCTCGTGGGGCGATTCCTCGCGTAAAAATAAGATTTATTTTTTATATCAACATAGGTCTGATTCTGCTTTGTTTTGTAGCTACAGGGTGTTAAAATATTAATAATCTTTCGGTTTATTATAATTTTCTTCCAAGTACTTTTAGTGATTCCAATGAAATTTTGAGGGTAAAAGTTCTTATAAGTGCTACATATTTTAATGCTAAAAAAGTATCGATAAATTCATCATGGACGTGCATATGGGTTATCACTGGAGTCTTTTTCAATAAAATAAATAACATGTACGCCACTGACTTTTTTTCTTTAGATATCAATATTGTATATGACAATTAAAAGGTATCTCTTGATATTTTGTCGAATTCGGCTTCCTTGATGAGATAATTAATAAAATTAATAAAATAAAAATTTTACCTAATTTATTATATAAAATATTTCTATTAGTCCAACCTACAGCAATTTGAAATAAAAAATAATGGTATTTAAGATAATTACAAAAAACCTAATTATAAAAAGTTTTAACATCCTGTAACTCTATTCTACTATTCCTGTAACTCTACTCTACTGTGCATTTCCGTACCCATGTTTATAGGAACTTTTTTTCATATGTTTTGATGAGGAATCAATGGGTACTTATTTAAAACTTTCGCAAGTTAATGATATTAAATTTTTTTAAAGGTTGCTATTAGACTTGCGTCAACACAAATTTGTAACGTTTTTAGTTCGTTACATATCTTTTTTATATATAATATATGATGTCTGGGCATATCGTCACCCGATTCCGTATCGTTCGGGCCTGATGATTTATTTGACGAATTTTTACGTTCTCTAGTCCACAACCCTGTTTTCGTTTGACACAACCCTGTTATCGCTCTGTGGAGGCGCGCGCTGTCAACATCGCTTCTGTCAACTCTCTGTGATTTAACTTCACTTTTGGTTTGAACCATATTTCTCTATGGTTTGAACGTTTGGCCTGTCAGACGCCATTAGTCCCAGTTTTTTAGAAATGGTGATTATTTAAATCTTGCTGTGTAATCTGAATCAGCTGCTATTTCGAAGCTACAGGGTAGAGTTGCGGATGGCCCAACCTAACTTGTAATTGTATTTTGCTGGCACGTTGGCGTCCCTTTTCTTTTGTCCTCCAGAATGTCACATGGAAGGAAGGACAGGTTCTTTATTATTTAGTGAGCCCTCGGAAGTAATTCAAGGGTCCAAGCACAGAATATCTAGCTACGCAACAGAAGCCTCGTTACATGTATAAAATTGTAGGTAGCAAAAGGAGACAGACTTTAAAAGCCTGTCTCCAAATCAGATATTTTGATGTGGTAGTTTCGCTACTACATAATAGAGGGCAATAAATTTAAAAGAAAACAGTTTTCTACAAACAAAATTTAAAAGAATTTTGTGCAGTGTTGCCATTGTGTAATTCATATCGTAATACTTCCTGATAAAGCCTACCTTCAAATTTGCTACATCATTTAAACATATTAAAAAATAGATCAGAGCTGTTTTTTTCAGTTTGCCATGTTAGTTGGAATTAAATCTTATGAGCTAAATTACAATCACTTCCTGACGTTTGATTGTATAATTGAATCCTGAATTTTCATTGTAATTCGGCGACTATATAATAAGTATTGTTCTACTATTATGATACCACTTCCTGACGTTCAATTGTGTTCATACCAAGTTCATATCGTATAATCGGGAAAAAACGGCGTTAGCGATAGCTATGAAATGAATATCGCTGTCATTTTATATGTAATTTATATGGGAAATGTCGTCGATCGTCCTTTCAGCCAACTGACGCCGTTTTTTCAGAAGCATATCAAGTGATACCATAATATAGTACTATAGTACGATACATGGCGTTCGATTGGGCTTAAACTTGGTATACTATATCTTCAGTGACATTGTAATATCATGGTACCATGGAGCATATAAAGTGGTAATTTATATAGTACCATATTTGATGACATAGCAATATTAGGTACATGGCGGCAATAGGGCTTAAACTTGGTATACTACGTATATTGGTGATATTGTAATATTATGGTACCATGGAGCATAATACGAGGTACCATAATATAGTACCATATTACGATGCCATTTCCTGGCGTCTGATTGGGCTTAAACTTGTTATACTACGTATCTTCTTCGGTTACATTGTAATATGATGGTACTATGATGCATATAAAGTGGTACCTTAATATAGTACCATATTTCAATACCATTTCCTGGCGTTTCGATTGAGCTCATATTTGATATATACTTGCGTATTTTTGATGACATTGCATTATTATGGTACCATGAAGTATATCAACTGGTACCATAATATAGTACTATATTAGGTACATGGCGTCTCGATTGGGCTCAAACTTGGTATACTACGTATCTTCTGGTTACATTGTAATATGATTGAACTATGATGTATATATAAAGTGGTACTCTTAATATAGTACCATATTACGATACCATTTCCTGGCGTTCGATTGGGCTCAAACTTGGTATACTACGTATCTTCGGTTACATTGTAATATGATTGAACTATGATGTATATAAAGTGTATACCTTAATATAGTACCATATTACGATACCATGTCATGGCGTTCGGATTGTTAAATTTGGTATACTACGGATCTTCGGTGACATTGCAATATTAAGGTACCTTAAAGCATATCGAGTGGTACCATAATATAGTACACTATTACGATATTATTTCCTGGAGTTCGATTGGGTCCCAAATTTGGCATACTTGCGTTTCTTTTATAAAGATTTGTTTAATTAATAATTTTAATTTATTTTACGAATTTTAATTTATTTTAATTTATTGTTCGATGTCGTGACATCAACTTTTATGCCGAACTAATATATTATTAATTGTACCTGTGTCACTTTTTAAAAATCTACCTAGGTCTATATAAATAACGTGCAAACGGAAGAAATTTGTTATTATAGTATTTTTTAGTCAGTTAACATTTTTTTGTATTGCATTTTAATAAATTATTTCCATTATTATTAAACTTATATTTCATTACTAACGTTCCAGCATTAATAATAAATATCACTATCAATCGCCCTGTCTATTATTAATTTTAAAGGTAATTAAAGGTATTTTCTTAGTTAACATTATAAGGTAGTGTATATAAAAAATGTATATGTTTTGTAATAACATACTTAAAACTATTTTAATAGCCAAAGGAATAATTAATATAAGTGTATCTGACAAGAAAAGATGACTAGAAAGAAATACATACTGCATTATACATAATAAAAAGAATGGGATGCCAATTCAAGTCTTTTTGAATCTGGCAACTATGCATATTTAGCCGAGCTATAAGGCCGTCGACGAGCCGTCGATCCAAAACCGAAAGTTCAAAATTTCTAATTATATTCTGATTATGACATTGTCGCGCCATCTAGTATTCTATTTGTGCAATTTTAGCTCTTTCATTTTGAGTATTTTTCTGTTGCGTAGCTAGATATTCTGTGGTCCAAGGTACGGATAGTGTCTTATGTACAGACATTATCTTATGTACAGATGTCCTGTGGACGAGTGTCCCCAGTAAGAACGATTTTTTCTTACATCTAAGTGCCACAGCGTGGATGTAGCTTGAGTCCCATGCTGCTTCACTCCCATTTCTAAGCCTAGTCAGTAGCTACGGCTGTAAGGTGGGATTCATGGTGTCCCTCAATCTGGCCCCCTTTGTTGTTTTGACCAACAGGATCGCCGACAGACAGTACAGAGATGCTAGACCACCTCACGCTGCTACTGTTTGAAGCAAGGTTACATAAAAGAACAGCTAAGTGTATATTTAAGTTCTAGTTTTACATTTTAACATCTAAAACATTTTCAGTCTTAAACAATAACATACATCTTAAGTAATATCGTACAGACTATGTTCAGTGGTTAGATTGTTAAGAACATTCATGTCGATATAATCTTTAAAATATAATTTAGATCTTAGGTTTCATTGCATTACGTCTTGTAATGGTATTACTTTTATAGATATTTTTGCACTATTTTAATAGATGGATAATCAAACATAGATTCTAGAATCTACAGGTTGTAACATCATCGATTTAGCATCATATGGAATATATTAAATTAATTAAAGTAATGCTACATTTCATATTTTCTCTTAAACTTTACATGTCCTGTATTTTATCGTAGTTGTTTTCATTGATATTTAGTACGACTCCTACCACCCCTTTCTTTGACATATAACCACTATATATTTACTAGAACTCTACAATGTCATGTATCAGCAAAGAACGTCATGAATAAATATAGTCATTAGTTTTAAGTATTATACAACTGTGTTTTCTTTCTCTGTACATGCCTGGCGCCCAATATTTATATATCTTTTGTTAATTATTACTGATTAATTTTCTCTCTAGTGAAATACCTTATCCACGACTGCTCTCCGATGAAAAGCTGCCGTTCGCAGTGGTAGTGGTTTAAAAAACGCTACAAATTAATAAAATTGCGTTTATGTCATCAAGGAGGTCGAAATTAATAAAATATTAAGAGACAACTTTTAATCGACGTTAAACTGCTTACACTATTTCGCTAACAAGAGAATAATGTCAGTGGCGTACATGCTTTTTTTAGAAAAATATTCTAGTGATAACCCATATGCAGTAATATGCACGTCCCTGGTGAATATGTCGACACTTTTTTAGCTTTAAAATATGTCGCATTTATAGTAATTGTTACCTTCAAAATTTCATTCGAAACGCTAAAAGTAGTTGGAAGAAAATTACAATAAATCTTTACTACACCCTGTAGCTACGAAACAAAGCAGAAGCGGACCTATGTTGATATGAAAAATAAATCTTATTTTTACGTGAGGCATCTCCCCACGAGAGATGGCACATGTTTTTTTAAACACCCTGTATATCCCATTCAATAACCATTCGGGTTTTTTTTTGTAAATCAGCGTGAAAACTATTAACTTTTTAATATTTTTTTAGGATACAGCACACACGCTTTAGGCGTTAAATCGAATTGTAGGTTAAAATATATGAGTAACACGTTTCCGTTCATGTATAAAATAGATGTAGTTCCTGGCCTACCTGTGCTACAAGTAAGCATTAAAAAAGCCTAACGATAAGCATTCATTTTAGATGTCTTCAAAAAATTTATTAATATAAAGCAATCTATAGGCTGTCCAACGAGGAGAGTTTCTGTCATTTTCAACGAGTGTCTGTCATTTTAATTAACTGGTTAAGCCCATAGATAAAAGAAAATAATATTCTATTAAGATAGATATGAAACTTAATAGTAAAATTTTGGGTCAAAGCGCCCCTCCGTGTTCTTAGTAGACACTACGTTTAACCCAGCGCCTTCGCCTTTTCTGCTGTAAATATGTTTTATGTTTATATTTGATTTCAAAGGATTTAGTTTTAAAGTTACACTGATATATTAGTATATCAGAGTAACTTTAATAAAACATAAGAATATATGTATACAGGATGTTTCAAAACAAATGCGAAAAACTTTAGGGGGTGATTCCTTGTTCAAAATAAAGGGTAGTTTGCTTTATAAACGTTGGGTCAAAAGTCAACCATTAGGGAGATATCGCGGTACAAAGATGGCGGAAAAATAAGGTTTTTATTTTTTATCTTGAAAACGAAAAGAGATAGACTAATAAAATTTTATGGAAGCATTACTGTTATGAAAACACACTTTCTGGTAATTTTTCACTTTTTTAAAATGAGTGGAAGGGGTTGAAATAAACTACCCTCTATCATTTTGTTAACGAAATTTAAAGAAAGATCTTATCAAACACATGGGTGCTTTAATTTGATAGTTTAGTTTGTTTAGAAACTTTTTACCTCTTGTGTTTTTTTTGATAAAACTCACCGATTGGAAATTAAAAATAAAATGTAAAGCATTACATGTCAGGACAAAAAACATTTTTAGATTAAGAATCTAGTGATAATAACGATAATAATAATCTTCTAGATAATAACGTATTGCAGTAGAGTAATGTCAAATAAAATAATATTAGGAACATCCTAAAAAGTAACAGCGGCCGACTAGATTTTTTCCTAAAAAAATTACAGCAGCCCACTAGATTCTTTATCAGAAAATGTTTTTTGTCCTGACATGTAATGTTTTACATTTTATTTTTTAATTTCAGATCGGTGAGTTTTATCAAAAAAATACAAGAGATAAAAAAGTTTCTAAACAAACTAAACTATCCAAATTAATTTTTTTGCATGTGTTTGATAAGATTTTTCTTTAAATTTCGTTAACAAGAATGATAGGGGTAGTTTATTTGAACCCCTTCCACTCATTTTAAAAAAGTGAAAAAATTACCAGAAAGTGTGTTTTCATAACAGTAATGCTTTCATAAAATTTTATTAGTCTATCTCTTTTCGTTTTCAAGATAAAAAATAAAAACATTATTTTTCCGCCATCTTTGTACCGCAATATCTCCCTAATGGTTGACTTTTGACCCAACGTTTATGAAGCAATCTACCCTTTATTTTGAACAAGGAATCACCCCCTGAAGTTTTTCGCATTTGTTTTGAAACACCCTGTATATTTTACAGTTTATTAAATATAAATTTTGACTACAAGGTAGAAAGTAAATCACAATATTTGATAAAACTTATAAGTATACCATTTTTACAGTTAATAAATAATGAAATTATTTCTGACTATGATATTTAAAATTTAGATAGATGAATATTAAAAAACATACCGGGTATTTGCAGACGCAGGCCCAAATTCAATAAAAACCACACAGAAAATTTTTTTTCACAGAAAAGGTATTTTTTGATTTATCAACAGTCATTGTCAAGTTGACAATATACAGGGTGTTTTCTAATTAGTCTAAAAAATTTTGGTGTGATTCCTCATGATGTGTTCGTAAAACAATTTTTATATAACCTTTGGGTCTAAAGTACTTCCTTTCTGATCTACAGTTGCCGAGAAAAAAATAAATATACTTATTAAGAGCCCGCCTTAAGCCGTTTTCTAACGATTTTTTATTTTTTAGATTAATTAGGAAACGCCCTGTATATGCATATCACAGGCAACCAAATAAACTATTAACCTCTAAAAATTATTTTTCCTACCACTAACGACATACCGTGTTTTTAGTGAGTACTAAATTATTTTATCAAAATTTCACCATATAAGTTTCCAGGCAATGGTTAAGCCTCTCTCTCTCTCTCAGAACTCTATTGGGTAGCTTAGACACCTCAAGGAACCAATGAGAGTTGCACTCAATTTAAATTTGACAGCTGTTTGAATTTTGTATAAATCTCGGTTCTTTGGGCAACCAGCTACGTCGAAACACCGGTTCAAACAAAAAGCAGCAAAAAGGAGATGTTAACTGAGAATACTTTCCTTTTTTATTAGTTCTTTGACGTGTCAAGCTTGATTGCTAGCGACACAACGTAGTTTTGAGAACTAGGCTTTAAATGTTTATTTTTGTAAATTTTTGTATGTCAGCTGTCGAAATTTTTCCTGACTTGTTGGACAGACCTTTGCTGGGTAAATGTTACTATCACTATTATTCCATGATTATGCCTATCTTAACGTAGGTTTTCGTGGTTTTAGATTTCAACATCGCTTCCCCAAAGCGCGTCGTTTTCAAACTTCCACGACGATAACATCGTGACGTCGGCTAGTGTGAGCTTGTATCACGGAGAGGGCGCGCAGTGCACCGTTACACTGACCAACGACAGCCAGATACCGATAGAAATGCTCGACGTCACGATAAGCAGCGTTTTGGAACAGAATCTGCAGGACGAGATATTTCGGTTCGACGAGGAGGAGGTGAAGAGGTTATTGCCGCTGTTGCCAGATCAAACGGCTACTTTTACTGTGAGGTAATTGTGGGTAATAACTTCAATTAAGAATATGTTTAAAAATAAAGATAAAATATATTTGGAATACAATAAACAATTAAATTCTATTTAAATTGATACTTTAATAGTCTGTATGCTGCGGCGAATTTTTTGGCGCCAAACACGGCAACGTCGCCTAGTTTGCCTCACGAACTGAACAGCGGACTGTTTAGCAGCATGTCGACGTCATTGCCTGGAAATTCCCTATCCAGAGTTAACTCCAGGTATGTAATATACAGCGTGGTTCAAATTCTATATCAGGCTCGAATAGTGTTCGAGATGGTAATCGCAAAATAATTTCCGATGCACGTGTTGAACTTTGAGTGACAAGCGATGGCGACAGCGCTGCCAGATTGTGATGGATTTATGAGATGAATCTTAATTTAAAATTGACAAACACATTTATTATATCATTTTTTAAGGAGTTTTACGTTTTATTTTTAATTTAATAACTAATATTTTAGTGATTAATTGATTTATTTGTTTTATAGCTTATTTTACTTATTACATATTGGCAAAAACTAGTCTATTATGAAGATAAAATAACTTTAACAAAACTAACTTTAACTTTTTTTTTTTTGTCAAATAATAAAGGACAGCATTGCTGAAGACGGCGCAATGTGACCAACATAGCGATAATAAAATTCGGTTTAAACTAATTTTTGCAGCTTTAAATTAAAGAAAATATCTGTTACAATCATTTGCTCTATAAAGTAAAATAAAGAGCTGCTCGCTATCCTAAATTATAAAAGAAATTTAAACGTTATTGCCAAAATTTCATTTAGTCAGGTTTATAGACTTTAGTGTCAATGTCGATCTGATTGATGACGTGCACCGGAAAATGTTTTGCGATTACAATATGTGTAATATTGGCAAAAACATGATCTTGAATAAGCATTAATAAAATCGCAATTTCAACATATTGAAAGTTGAAATTTGGGTTATGTTGTTAAGGGAAGTATATATATTTGATCTGTTTAAAGAAATCAATTAGACATTATACAGTGAGACAAAAAATATAATATGTATTTCCAGTTCTTATAAAATTGCTCAAATCTTAGCTCGTTATTGATTCGAAATTGATATTGTTTTTAGTTTTCGTTCGTCAAACTCGGGTCATTCTAGCTTAGCCGGAGGTCTCACTGCATTATTTCAGCAACAACCAATAAGTTCATCGGCAGTGGAGGCGCAATTAAAATTAAGGTAACAGAAGAGAAATAACTAAAGCTGAAAATTCAGTAAAATGCCAAATAATACATGTATATTGCATTAAAACATTAAAAAAATGGTGTTTTTAGGTATAGTGGAGGGGCTGGGCTAGAATCGCAGCATTGTCGAACCAGTACGGTATTTTTCATGGTAGAAATGCTACCATCTCTGCAAGTAACGAATTGGGATGTCATGCCGGCGGAAACGTAAGCGAAATTACTTTAAAAAAGTATGCAACTAACAGTACACAAAATCCTAATAATTTCATAGTTCTAGGTCATCGGAAAATACCCTATAAATTTTGATTCCCTTGATAGTGCCGCAATATACATTTTTTTGCGTTTTATGCGGTTAAAATTTTGTCTTTAAATGAAGAGTTTTATGAGGATTATTATCTTAGAATGTCAATTGATTCTGAATTGATTTTGCTATGATTCGTAGGCGTATTGTTGGTTGCATATTACGTGACGTCACAGTAGTTGTCCTTTATGGCTGTTTCTTTTTGTTTAACGACTGTTATTTTTCAGGAGCTCGCAGTTTTATTTGGTTTTGGACATAATCAATTTGACTACGCAAGAAATGGAACTGGAATACGCTCATGCCAAATGTATGCTGGTCGAAGCTCAGGAGAGTTGCAGAGTTCCCGTACCGGTCGATAGATGTCCCTTATCGAAGTTATCAGGTATACAGGACGTCACAAATTCCAGAGTTGCCATTAGTATCTCGGAAAGCATGAAAGATACGAAGGAGTATGATCAAATTATGGCAAAGTTTCACGGTTTTATGTGTAACGTTTTGATAATTAAAAAAAAAACGAAATATTGTAAAATCGTTTTTAATTTTTTCTGGACTTATTTGAAAACATGTTTTAAAATAAATGTCACTTCGTTATTGTCATTTTTTCCTCTTTATAAGATGGTGTAAGTAAATTTCTAATCCGACGTTTCGTTTCCGAGATACCATCATCAACTTTCTTTTATTATTAAATACGGATCTGGATTTTTATTTTCAGATTTCTATGAAGAATACAATCATTCGAAAACCTCGGTCGATGTGGACAAAATCTGTTCGGAGCATATAGCGGAACAAGTGAACTTAAAATGGTTACTGAACGCTACGGATTCGTCAGGGCTGGCCTCATTAAAAGGCATCACGCTGAATAGTAGAATGCTGGATGTCGTTCGAATGTCGCCATTACAATGGGGTGAGTCCAGTTTGTAGACTAATAAAAGTGTACAGGATGAGTCTTAAATAAGTGCAAATATTCTCAGGGCTGTCCAAAATAACCGAGTTATTTTACTTTGAAATTTGCAAAAAAAAGATTGTTATCTTAAATTTTAAGCACCACTGGATTTTTTCTTTTTTTATTCGTTCAATTAAATTTAATCTACTATGTTGTCATGTTCGCAATATAGTATATTTTTGAAGTAAAAATTTAAAAATTTGATAACTTTTTTTCAAAAATAAAAAGTACAGTATTTTTTTTCCAGTGAAGAAAACTCATAGATATAGTTCTTTGGTCGAAATATACCACTCCTTAAAATATATGCACTTATTTTAGACTTACCCTGTTTAGTAGTGATGGGCATTACAATTCTTTTTAATGAATCGAATCACGCGATTCAATTCCTCACAATGTATCGTCCATACCCAAACTTCTCACTGTCCCTATCCGAAATTTTCATTTTCACTCAAAATTTCATGTCCCTACACGAAACTCAATGTCCCTATCCCAAATTTTCCACTATTCCTACCCCGAACTTTTCACTAGCCCAACTCGAAAATTTCAATGTCCCTCCCTACTTTTCGCTGTCCCTACCAGAAATTTTCTCTGACACTACGTGAAATTTTCATTGTCCCTACAGGAAACTTCCAATGTTCCTACCCCAACTTTTCAATATCCCTACACGAAATTTTCATTTTCCCTACACGAAACTTTCAATGTCCCTACCCCTACTTTTCACTATCCCTACCCGAAATTTTCATTGTCCCTACACGAAACTTCCAATATCTCTACCCCAACTTTTTAATACCCTACACGAAATTTTCAATGTCCCTATTTCCCTGACACTGTCCCTAGCCGAAATTTTCAGTCCCTACACGAAATTTTCAATATCCCTACACGAAATTTTCAATATCCCTACACGAAATTTTCATTTTCCCTACACGAAACTTTCAATGTCCCTACCCCTACTTTTCACTATCCCTACCCGAAATTTGCATTGTCCCTACACGAAACTTCCAATGTCCCTACCTCAACTTTCAATGTCCCTACCCGAAATTTTTACTGTTCCTACTCGAAACTTTCAATGTCCCTACCCCAACTTTTCAATGTTCCTACACGAAATTTTCATTGTCCCTACACGAATCCAATGTCCCTACCCGAAACTTTCAGTGTCCCTACCCGAAATTTTCATTGTTGTTTATTATTTAATTTCCAGATGTAAAAATTAATGGAGATGCGATACACGCCCAAGAAGACTTATCTTGCGAAGCAGGCGATTGTATGGAGCTACAAATGTCCATTGGAAACAGTCTGGAAACATCCATAAAAGAACTCGCATTATCGGTCCAATTTTATCAAGATTACAATAACGGAACGCTGAATTACCGGATGGATACCAGGCTGGCCATAGCAGGCACCCCAAAGTAAGGAAAATTAATATTTCTTAAGTTCATTTTTTTAAAAATAAACCTTTTATTTTTTAGGAAAATTCTGTCGGTTTTGGAGCCACAAGAAACAGCAAGTCACAAATGCAACGTAATATTTTTTACGCCAGGGTTGTACAAGATGGATATACAATGTTACACGCCTGACGGTGCCTCGGTTAGTACAGGACCTTTAATAAATACAGGGCACGTTTGGAAATTTACACCGCCGGTGTCGATTCAAGTGAAATAAAGTGTAATATTTAAATGTTATATTGAAATTTTAAAGAGTTATGTTGCCATAAGTTTTAATTTATTTTTGTTAATATTTATTAATCGTAATAAAGAATTTTATTTAGTATATTTGTTTAACTTTTTTCCCTACAAATTACGTGAATCTTGCAAGGAAATTCCAATTAATTAGAAAAGAAAAACAGTTTAGTCTCTGTTGTCTAGGTGTCAAAACTTATTTGTGCCAGTCAAAAAGAAAATCACGAAAAAAAGGTTAAAACTAAAGCAATCAAAACTTTTTTGTGCCAATCAAAAACCGAAAATCACGAAAAAGGTTGAAACTAAAGCAATCAAAACTTATTTGTGCCAATCAAAAAGCGAAAATCGCAAAAAAAAGTTGAAACTAAAGCAATCAAAGATTATTTGTGCCAATCAAAAAGCGATAATCACAAAAAAAAGGATGAAACTAAAGAAATCAAAACTTATTTGTGCCAATCAAGAAGCGAAAATCACAAAAAAAAGATGAAACTAAAGCAATCAAAACTTATTTGTGTCAGTCAAAAAGCGAAAATCACGGAAAAAATGTTGAAACTAAAGCAATCAAAACTTATTTGTACTAATCAAAAAGCGAAAATCACCAAAAAAAGGTTGAAACTAAAGCAATCAAAACTTATTTGTGCCAATCACAAAGCGAAAATCACAAAAAAAAAGTTGAAACTAAAGCAATCAAAACTTATTTGTGCCAATCAAAAAGCAAAAATCTAAAAAAAGGTTGAAACTAAAGCAATTAAAGCTTATTTGTGCCAATCAAAAAGCGATAATCACAAAAAAAAGGATGAAACTAAAGCAATCAAAACTTATTTGTGCCAATCAAGAAGCGAAAATCACAAAAAAAAGATGAAACTAAAGCAATCAAAACTTATTTGTGCCAATCAAAAAGCGAAAATCACGGAAAAAAATGTTGAAACTAAAGCAATCAAAACTTATTTGTTCCAATCAAAAAGCAAAAATCGCGACAAAAGGTTGAAACTAAAGCATCCAAAACTTATTTGTACCAATGAAAAAACGAAAATCACAAAAAAAAAGTTGAAACTAAAGCAATCAAAACTTATTTGTGCCAATCAAAAAGCAAAAATCTAAAAAAAAGTTGAAACTAAAGCAATCAAAGCTTATTTGTGCCAATCAAAAAGCGATAATCACAAAAAAAAGGATGAAACTAAAGCAATCAAAACTTATTTGTGTCAATCAAAAAGCGAAAATCACAAAAAAAAGGATGAAACTAAAGCAATCAAAACTTATTTGTGCCAATCAAAAAGCGATAATCACAAAAAAAAAAGATGAAACTTAAGCAATCAAAAAGCGAAAATCACAAAAAAAAAAGATGAAACTAAAGCAATCAAAACTTATTTGTGTCTATCAAAAAGCGAAAATCACGGAAAAAAATGTTGAAACTAAAGCAATCAAAACTTATTTGTGCCAATCACAAAGCGAAAATCACAAAAAAGTTTGACACTACAAGAAAGAAAACTTGTTCGTGCAACTAAAAAAATTGGGACGTTATCTTTATTATCACAATTACTTTTAGTTAGTTTTACTTTAGGGGGAGAAATTAAACTACAATATAAATACATTTTCTCTTTATTATTGATAAATTATAACATACTTTTCAGTTTATGTACATGTTGTTTCATCACTAAAAAAATGGTATAAGTCTACATTAAATAAAAACACCTTAGAATATACTTTTTCCGATATAATTTGTTATTAAAAAACGCCCAAATAATGCGAACAAAAGGAAAAACGAAAGTCATAATAATCGATTAAGAAAAAAAACTAAACGTATTGTATCAATAAAAAAAATTGATTGACATAATATTATCTCATTTTCCTGCGTTTTATGTACAATCATAAAAAATCAACTGTCTATATACATACGAAATAAATCTGTCGAGTTAAAAAAATCGTATAGCTAAAAAAATATTAACTGACTCACTCTCTAAATAAGGTTTCATTTATTTTTTTTTATCACATTGTTGACATCTGAATACATAAGAGTAACCTCTAACTCGCGCGTACTTGCACCTGGACCTTATTTTTATATCAATAATTACCATTTTTTTTCTCTTAAACTGTACACCTAACAACACTTATAGAAACTCTTCTTATCAACTACAATACTTACTTATATCGCGCATAGTTTTTTTTCTTGCTTTATATCGTTAATTCGGATAATTACTGAGTATACACGGTGTACCATAAAAGAATACACACGTAATGTGAATTCTTGAATGCGACACCCTGTATCTTTCATTGGAAAAATATGCTTAAAGACAATTTTACAGTTAAAAATTAAATTATTAACACAAATATAGTTTATTAAAAACTCTTTTATTTTGTTATGACGCTTATGCGCGATTTTCCATTCCTTATATTTAATACAACTTTCTAAACTTTAAAAGCTTATTATATTTTAATAACGACATACCACAAAAAGCACAATACCTTCGATTTTCGAACAATCCAATACTTAGCTCTATCCTTATTTTAAAAATGTTGAATTTCTTAACACGTATTTTACTCAACTTTTCATCAAAATTCATTTCACTGATGTACGTAGACAGTAATATATATTTTTTTTATAAAAAATACTAAATATAACAAAATCCACAAATATTTGCCGTGCTAGTAAAGCTGTTTTAATTCAATATTTCATACGGTATATAATCAAATAAAAACGCCATCACAGTATGCATAGAAATATCTTTGTTTCTAGCTAGAATTCTCAAGAGCTACTTGAGAATTATTATATGTTAAAACCAGTTATAAAAATTAGACAAAATTGTTAAAATACTTAAAAAAATTTGAATACAAACTATTTAATTTTTTTACACTGTAATCACTGTCATCAAGGAGTTCAGCGAGAAACATAACATAAAGCCTGAATTGAAATGCTCCTTCTATGCTTACTATGACGCCGTTTTCATTCTTTTGATACTAAAATACGTGTTGTTATATAATGTTCAGGTGCAAGTACTCTTCTCTACCTATGTACCAGTGGAAAGAGGCAACCGATTTTGTTCAACGGATATGTTCGGATATGGCTAAAAAAATTGTATTTTCGATACTGCAACCACAGAATATCTAGCTACGCAACAGAAAAATACTCGAAATGAAAGAGCTAAAATTGCACAAATAAAATACTAGATGGCGCGACAATATCATAATCAGAATATAATTGGTAATTTTCAATTTTCGGTTTTGGATCGACGTAGATCGACGACACGTCGACGGCCTTGAAGCTCGGTTAAATATGCACAGTTGCCAGATTCAAAAAGACTTTAATTGGCATCCCATTCTTTTCCTGGTGTATAATAATTTCTTTCTATTCTTCCTAAAAAAATACTATAGAAACAAATTTTTTCTGTTTGCCACGTTATTTATATAGACCTAGGTAGATTTTAAAAAGTGACACAGGTACAATTAATAATATATTAGTTCGGCATAAAAATTGCTGTCACGACATCGTACAATAAATTAAAATTCGTAAAATAAATTAAAATTATTAATTAAACAAATCTTTATAAAGAAACGCAAGTATATCAAATTTGGGCCCAAAGCCAGGAAATGGTATCGTAATATGGTACTACATTATGGTAGCCCTTGATATGCTTCATGGTATTGCATAATATTGCAATGTCATCAAAAATACGCAAGTATAATCAAATATGAGCCCAATCGAACGTCAGGAAGTGGTATCGTAATATGGTACTACATTATGGTACCCTTGATATGCTTCATGGTACCATAATATTGCAATGTCATCAAAAATACGCAAGTATAATTAAATATGAGCCCAATCGAACGTCAGGAAGTGGTACCGTAATATGGTACTATATTAAGGTACCACTTTATATGCACCATAATCCCATCATATTACAATGTCACCGAAGATACTTACTATATCAAGTATAAGTCCAATCGCACGCCGGGAAATGGTATCGTATATGGTACTATTATGCTACCTCTTGATATGCTTCATGGTACCATAATATTGCAATGTCATTAAAAATATGCAAGTATATATCAAATATGAGCCCAAATGAACGTCAGGAATTAGTATCATAATATGGTACTATAGAAGGTACCTCTTTATATGCTTCATGGTACCATAATATTACAATGTCACTGAAGATACGTAATAAAACAAGTTTAAGCCCAATCGAACGCCATGTATCGTAATATGGTACTATATTACGGTATCACTTGGATATGCTTCATGGTACCATAATATTGCAATGTCATGAAAAATACGCAAGTATATATCAAATACCGTCTCATACCGAAAAAAACGGCGTCCAGTTGGCTGGGAAAAGACGATCCCATATAAATTTACACATAAAATGACAGCGATTTTCATTTCATAGCCATCGCTAACGCCGTGTTTTCCCGATCATACGGTATGAACACAATCGAACGTCAGGAAGTGGTGTCATAATAGTCGAATTACAATCAAAATTCAGGATTCAGTTAGAATCAAACATCAGGAAGTGATTTTAATTCAGCTCGTAAGATTTAACTCCAACTAACATGGCAAGTTAAATACTTATATCTATTTTAATATGTTTAAATGATGTAGCAAATTTGAAGGTAGGCTTTATCAGGAAGTATTACAATATAAATTACACAATGGCAACACTGCATAAAATTCTTTTAAATTTTGTTTGTAGAAAACTGTTTTCTTTTAAATTGATCGCCCTCTATTATGTAGTAGCGAAACTACCGCATCAAAATATCTGATTTGGAGGCGGGCTTTAAAAGCCTGTCTCCTTTTGAGACCTATGATTTTATACATGTAACGAGGCTTCTGTTGCGTAGCTAGATATTCTGTGCTGCAACCAATGATTTATTTATAAGTCTAGATTCTGGAGTATTTCGGGGTGAAAAAAATTGATAATTTTTGGCCTCTTTCCACTTTTCCTCCGAATCTACTTCATACATTTTCCATTTCGCAAACTCGAAAAACTAGCGGATGTGCACTTATATACTTATATTTTGACTCTGCAGATTGAATCAAAGGCAATGTAAGCAAAGCCACTCGGGTCCGAAAAACGTCTTAAAGACGTTAAAATATGCAAGGTTTAATCTATAACTTCATTAATATTTAGTGGGATAGTTTCTTTAAGACGAAACAATTGTCACATACCAAAAGTATGGAGGAGAGCTAAAATTTAATATATTCTTTAAAAAAAAATATTTTATTATCTACAGTAGATGATCCTGCAAGATGGAATTTAGCTAAAGAATACCCTTATTTCTAAATAACTCTAATCTTTTTTGTTTGATTAAAATTTGCATCTTTCTTGCTATCTATTTTTAATTTTTTAAAAACCTTACATACTCTAACATCTCAAAGCTCTACCTAAAGGCCGTCTTACAGTTGGCAATTTTACTTGCATACAAGAAATGTTGCGGCAACTTTACTTGCCGCAATTAAGTCGCAGTTCACTTTACAGTCCGCAATTTTTATTGAAATATATTTGTTTCAAACGGTTTGTCCAACTTAATGAAAATTGACGATTATCGGCTGCCAACTCTTGCAAAATTTCCCAATTCGTGGGAAATTTCAAGATCCTGGAGGGAAAAGAGAAATTTTAACCAAAAACAATTAGTGGGAAATTTTAAATTCATGTATTATTCGTAAAAAAAAGTTATCGTATATGCATTTCTCAGCAAGTGAGTAAATTCAAACTGGCATTACCTCAACTAAATACCATTTTCTGTTGGCGTCAGACAAAAACAAAAAAAATTGTAAAGTATATTTTGAAATTTAGAAAATTTTGTTGTTTTTTGGAAAAATGTTTCAGTTAAAAAAATATATTTGTATTGTGTTGCTGACAATACATTGGATTTAGGAAAAAACGGGAAATTTTGACGGCCTTCGTAGGAAATTCAATTTCAGAAAGTTGGCAACTCTGGTTGACAATTTGTTAACGAATTAACGTAACTTATTATTCATTTAAATTAATAATATAAATATGAGGTTATGTTGGGAAATTGGTAATCTGAAAATAACTAGAAAAATAACCAAAAGTTGCAAGCCAAGTTGAACAGTTATGGGTTCGGATCTATCATCTGCAAGGGCAAGAAAAAAATTTGCTGCAACTTTTCTTTCATGCAGATAAAATTGCAAACTGTAAAACGGCCTTAATACACACAGATCAGCTGCCCCCTTTTTAAACAGTCCTTTTACACCCATTTCAACGGCGGGGGATTCACCGAAACGCAAAACCCGAGCGACCCACCTTCGCTTGCGCCAACGTACGTCCTCCGGACAAGATCTTGGACGCGTTCCGAAACAGAGAAAGAGAGAGAATGGCAGTCAGCTGAGTAGTCGATTGCATCGGTGCCGCGCCTACGCGTCGACCGGCCGTACGAGCACACCTCCAAACGAGGGGGCGTAGCGCCACCCGGGTCACTGCTGGGGCGCGGACTCGAGCACGTCGTCGAGGGAGGCGAAGGCGCAGGCGCCGAGGCCGTGGTGCGACATGAGCCGGATCAGTTCGTGGGCGTGCGCGGTGGCCATCTCCAGGGGCGGCTTGCGAGGCTTATTGTTTGATTCTGGAAAAGACAAAGGTTATTTTATTATACAGTTTTTTTTTGGCAACTGGTTCATTACAATCCATTACGAGTTTTAAACGGTTTTATTTAGCTCGACCCGTACGGTATTTATTTATTTGTTTGTTTATTTGGGTCAAAATTAGAAATTGAAATTTAAGTACCTTCCTGTTGTCAGATTGATCTGAAATTTGGTACACACCTTTAGTTCCGATGACAATACAATATAGTAATATCAATAACATTGTAAATCTAAGATGGCCGCCGGTACAAAATGGCGGATTTCATATTTTTCCACAACCCCCTCAATATGGGTATCAAATGAAAGGGCTACACAAGTAGAATACTGTGATTATGACAAAATTTAAAATCCAAGATGGACGTCGTTACAAAATGGCGTATTAGGTGAGGGCATGAGCAGTCGTGTCCAGAACAGTTGTGTCCAAGATTGTGTGACGTTAGAAGGACAGATAAAAAAAATAGGTGATTAGATGTATCTACGTAGTTAGCGGTAGCTTTACCACCCAAGTTAAGGTAATAGGTTAAAATGTGCTGAGGACTGTATGGCATTAGGGTGGCTAAAAATGTAATGTCGCAAGCGTTTCCCCTCAAGATTGGGCGCCTCTTGTTGTATATTATAGCTTTGCCCCTCTACTGGACCTCTGGGGTCGACCGTTAAAATGTCCATTACTCGTGGAACAACATGGAAACAATAAATAAAAAAACAAACAAAAATAAAAACGAAACTGCTACACAACGAAAAAGAAGGCTCGAAAAGGCGAAAGAAAAGTATAGAACGAAACGTGCAAAAGAAAGTGAAAATGAAATCTATAGTCGACTACAGAAGCGAAGAGAACGGTTAGCAACAGAAACACCTGAGCAACATGATGCCAGGTTAATAGCACAACGTGAGAGACAAAGGCAGCTGGTAGAGTCACAAACACCTGAGCGTCATGAGTCCAGGCTAGCATCACAACGTGACAGACAGAGAGAGTTGTTAGCGGCAGAAACACCTGAGCGTCATGAGTCTAGGCTGGCATCATAACGAGAGAGACAAGGAGAGTTGTTAGCGCCAGAAACACCTGAGCGTCATGAGTCTAGGCTAGCATCAGAACGCGACAGACAGAGAGAGTTGTTAGCGTCAGAAACACCTGAGCGTCAGATTGTAATAAACTATCAGGTAAAAAACCATGTAATAATGATGCACTAAATTAATTAAATAGAATGAGGAATATTCGGTAGGCATTTCCGTTAAATACTAAAAACTAGAAAATAAAAAATCGGTAAAAAAACATTTAAGTTAAACGGTTTTATCTTATGTGCACTGAAAACTAGAAAATAATAATAACAATTAGGTATTTTAAACTTCTAGTTCAGAAATATTTTAGTACTAGGCAGAATAGCTTTTAGGCATATTAGACTAAAATAAAAACGTGGGGCCCCTCTGAAATCCTACCTATGGCAAAGCATATCTTTATACTTTGGTAGATCATGAACTCGGCGTTCGCTGGTGAAGCCGCCACGGCTGGTTATTGATTGTCAAAATCTCCAGTTACGATTATAGTAATTAAGTTGTAATTAAGTCGATGCAATCCACACTTAGTATAGAAGAAAGTATTACAGCAATAGTTAATGGGCCCCACGTTTTTATTTTAGTCTAATATGCCTAAAAGCTATTCTGCCTAGTACTAAAATATTTCTGAACTAGAAGTTCAAAATACCTAATTGTTATTATTATTTTCTAGTTTTCAGTGCACATAAGATAAAACCGTTTAACTTAAAAGTTTTTTTACCGATTTTTTTTTTGAATCTAAAGCTTCAGAACCTCGAAATTAGTGGAATAACTTAGTGGTTTCAATTTATAAAGCTTAGAACCTCGCAATTAGTGGTTTCAATTACACTTTATACTTTTTAATTTACAATCATTCACAATGTCTAAAAAACACTATTAAAATTAATAGAATATCCTAGCAACAGCTTCCGTTAGGCAGTTGTATCCATAGAGAAAGCCTAATATTTAGCTTATAAAACAATCAACTTTTGATTTATAACCACAATTTCTCTTGACGGAAGATTATCAATGGCCAAAATGACGTTTCTCGCAAAATTTGAAGTATAATTAGTGGAAAAGTCAAAAGTTTGAAAACTTTTTCTACCAATTGTAAATGTCTACCACTAATTTGACGTTCCGAATGCTTACAATGAAATTAAAGGAACAAACTTCTACGCTAATTGAAACCGCTAATTTATTCCACTAATTGCGAGCTTCTGAATGAAGCTAAAACTTTACACTTATGAGATTACAATCTTTCACAATGGCTAAAAAAAAATCGTTTAAAATTAATACCGTATGATCGAATAAAAACGGCGTCAGCGACGGCTATGAAATGAAGATCGCCGTCATTTTATATGAAAAATTATATATGGGAAATGGCATCGATCGTCATTTCCAAGCCAACTTGACGCCGTTTTTGTTTTCGAGCGTACAGTAGAATATCCTAGCAATAGCTTGAGGTACCTAGTCGTAATAAAAAGCCTAATAATGAGCTTATAAAACAAACTTTTTCTCAAAATGAAATTACTCCCAAATATTGAGTGTAGTTAGTAAGTATAAATAGTGGTAAAAGTTAAAAATTTCTACTGTAAAATTATCATATCATCCAACAAGAAAAATAAAAAGTATGGTTTCAGTGAATTATCCAGATATAAATTTCGTTTAGAAAAATTGAAGCCTATTTTACCTTAAAATAAACTTATTCGAATAAGCAAGCATTACTTGAAAACAGTCTGATGTGGAAAAACAGGTTTATCAAAAAAAAATATTCTAAAATATCAATCAAAACAAATTGATTTGATTGCTTTGGTTTCACTCTTTTTATTTGACATTATATGACATTACCTTTCCTTCTGTCTCTGGCATGTCAAAAATGTCATGTGTTAAAAGTTCTCCGTAACGTCAAATATGCGTCAAATAGTACCAAAATTAAATTAAAATATTCTAAAGTTCAGTGCATAATCGGCATTTTTTCTTATTAAAAATAATTATATCTTTACCAAAAAAAAATAAAAATGCAAAAATTGTGTCTGGATAGTTCACAAGACCCAAAAAGTGTAATTACCTAAAATGGCAGAATTTAACGAAGCACTGATGGCTTCTCTTTGTGACGGTTCTAGTTGCCATCCCACCGGACTAGACCATGGATTTGAATACGCTAATAAACTAAATGCATCCTGAAATCCAAAAAAAGCTTTAGTAACATTTTATTTTTTAATTAAAAATATTAAGAGGATAGAAGTCTAGTTTTTTTTTATAAAAAATATAAGTTTTATATAAAAGAAAATAGAACGTTACTCACTTCTAACATCTGTTGATTATGTTGTTTGGTATTTTTATCTGTACTGAGTTTTTGACTCATACTATATAATTCTCTACCGAATTGTAATATTCTTTCTACTGCTGGTTTTGAACACGATTTTCTGCATACTGGCACATCTACATCTACAAGAAGAAAAAAAAATACATTGGACATTATTCCACATCTGAAAGAATATTCTAAATATTCTTTGGTATCGCTCAAACCTTATTTGATATGTACAGTCTGTCCATTTCTTCTCTCACTGAAGAGACTGTAGATATTTTAAGGAGGTTTAAAGCTTGATTTTCATGCGTCGGTTATCCGTTGACACGATGGTCCGATCATAGCGTTTTCGCGCCACTTTTTATCCGTAAATTTTTTACTCCAAGCAGAGAAAGATCGTACGCTAACGGACGTTTTGATACTTTTTTGACAAATTTAATCTAACCTTAATAAAAATATAATAGTCCAAGAGCTAGCAACGTCGGGAAAACGAGAATTTTAAGAAATCTGTTTCTTTAATATATCTTTTGTTATGCTCTCCTGACCAAAGTGCGGGCCGTCTGGCTGCCGATAGACTACTGCCGTTCACTACTGCGCACCACATCTGTACAGGGTATCCGATTTTCGTGTGCTTTATGGGATTTCTCGTTTATGAGTAGAGATACAATGATGCGATTTTCACATTACTTTGCTACTTTTATATGAAACTAAATATGCTACACATAGGTGTGTCCTAGCCTGCTTATGCGCCGGAACCGTGATGCGCAGTAGTAAACACATGTTGAATAGAGATATGATGCGCAGTAGTGAACGCAACGTCTACCGGCACCCAGACGGTCCGCACTCTGTTCAGGAGAGCATAGCAAAAAATATACACTCAGATGCAAAAAAAAACGCAACAGAGAAATTTTTGGTCAAATTTAAAGTGTTATATTTTTGTTATTTTTAGCCCTATTTGCATGAATTTTTTAGCAAACTGTACATAATTATATCAACTTTAATTCGTAAACTCAGTTTTTTGTAAACTTTAGTAATTTGCATATTATACAGGGTTAATCGAGGGGTTGTTTTTTATCCTAACTTTAAAACATCCTGTGCAATAATATCGTGTGTAAATTTTCTTAAAACATAATTTTACGGTAAGAACCATGTCTCCTGAGCATTTTGTTTTTTGGATCACATCAATGCATTCTTTGGTTAATTTTTAAGAGCGAAATGAACTGATCACGATCCATTTGCAATTTTTTCAGTTAAAAAAAATTGTAAAAAATACCTTAATACTTTGTATTGCCTCCCCTGGCTACTATAACTGCCTGTATATGTTTGTTCACACTGTCATTGAGGCTGTATTGCGTTATGTTTTCCCATTCCTCTTTAAGGACCAAGCGAAGTTCATTTAATGAAGCTGGTAACAGCTTTGCAACCTCTAACCCTCCTGCCAAGCGTCTCCCAAACATCGAATATGATGGGCAGTTCATAGTAGTATATAGTTCACAATAATTATCAAAGCTGCGTTGTCATATTGAAAAAAAAACTTCAAAAATAAATTATAATTGAAAAAATTGCAAATTCTTTGCAAAAAATAAATGCTCAGGAGACATGGTTCCGTAAAATTATATTTCAGGAAAATTTACACACGAAATGATTGCACAGGGTGTGTCAAAGTTAGGGTAAAAAAACAACCCCTCGATTAACCCTGTATAATATGCCAAATACTAAAGTTTATAAAAAGCCGAGTTTGCAAATTAAAGTTGATATAATTATATAGAGCTTGCTAAAAAATTCATGAAAATAGGGCTAAAAATAACAAAAATATAACAGTTTAAGTTTGACCAAAATTTTCTGCGTTGCGTTTTTTTTGCACCTGAGTGTATTAAAGAACCAGTTTTCTTAAAATTTCTCTCGAAAACGTTGCTATAGTTCTTAGACTATAAGTAAAACAGCGAAATCGTTATGGAAATGAAGATATAAAATGACAATAATCACAAGCAAATCGTATATCCGATGAAGGGAGGCATGAAAATGCAATAAATTTAAAAACTGCGTAATTTTCTAACCAATCGAAGTCTTTAAATTCAACCAATAAAATTAATATCGTATCATCGTATCGTCGGACAACGGATGCATGAAAATCGAGCTTAAACCATTAGTGGACACTAAAAAAAATGGGGATTTTCTTACCCATATCATCTTCGTTATCACAGCAATGCCCGTCTTGTTCCTCTTCCGTGCTATTACAATGACCGCTGCCGTTCTGATAACCGTTTATCGAGTCTTTGCCGTTCGTGCACGAGTCTGTCGTTCCGTTTTGATAGTCTTTACCGTTTTGACAATCCTACAAAAAACATAACAAGTTCCAACGCTGCTCAATATTCCTTGCAATCGAATAAAAAAAATATATCGATTTTTTTAGTATGATCTAGGCAACGAATAAAGAAATAAGGATGGCGATTATTGACGTTTACCTGTATATTTGGGCACTCCATAATATTAGGGCAGTTTTGTCCGTTGGTGCAGTCCTCGGTCGCGTCCACTTCCATTTGGTCGTCTTCGTTTTGAATGAGGGACGTGTTGTTGGTGCAGTTGCCGTTATGAGATGCGTTGGTCTGGTTCATTTCTTCCACCTAAGAGTTCGATAATAATCGGTTTAAAGGAGCTACAAACAGCTTAGGAATATATTACCATTATGGACAATATTTCATACATTACATTATACAAAGTTGAGGAATTATTTGAAAAAATACGATATATACATATAATAATACTTATTGTAGTTTGTGCTTCTTACTTTCATTATGTTAGATGTTAGGTTTTTTTGGGTTGTTCTAAAACTAAAAGAGTTTCGGACTTCCATTGTCTTAATTTATTTTGCTTTATTTGTTTTTGCGAAACGTTGTGTAAACAAAATAAATAAAGACAATGGAAGTCCGAAACTCTTTTAGTTTTAGAACAACACAAAAATCATCAATATTTGAAATAAATATAGTCAAAACAATATCAAAAAACGGATTACAATATACAAATCTAATTTTGTACGTCTGGACATGTAAAAAATGTAGAAAATTAGTTGGTGTAGAAAATCAATTTTCTACGGTAGAATATATAAAATTTTCTACCTACCCAACCCTGGACAAGAATTTATAAGAACTTTTTTACTTATTTTTATCTGCAGAATACGATGCCGAAGGTTGCGATCACCCTGTATAGGTATTTTTTCTATAAACAATTAGGTACTTACTGATGGTTTATTGTTAGTTTTATTGTTGCAAAATCCTTTGGTCGATTGGATGACGGACGTTTGGACTGGACTGCCGGATCTCGGAGACGATGACGACAAGTTATCCACTCCGCATTTTCTGTGGCACACTTCTATATCCGAACCGTTCACCATTTCCACGAACTGGCGACACTACAATAGGAAGAAAAACAAACTTTTATAAAGTTCTTTTTAAATATATTCAGTATGGTTTAATAGTATTGTCAAGGTGTATGTGGCGCCATCTGTCGGAGAAGCGAGCAACTAAAACCGCAACGTGTCAAGAAATCTGAAGACATTTTTTTGTTGTAGCGCCATCTCTTAATCAAGTCGACAAGTAAGCGAAGCAGACAATAGAATGTACTAGTAGATGGCGGACCCGTCCCGATAATTTTGGATTGTTCGCGAAACACTCACCACAGCTATATAAAAGGAGCGCTTACGACAGTTGGGAAGTCTGAAGATAGTCTGAAGTTTGAAAATACCGCGAAATACCGTTAGAGTAATAGTAGTTGCATAAGTTGTGTTGTAAATAGTATAAGTTGTGTGTACAGAGTGAAACAAATAAATTCGTTAAGTATTTTATCGTGAGTTTAAATAGTGGACCCACGGAATCCGTAACAGTATCAAAACAAATCATTCAACGTTGTACAGGGTGGGTCAAATTCGACGCTTTTAAATGGAAACACCCTTTTCTATAGGAGATAGACAAAAACTAAAATCGGTGTCTGGAGTTCAATTTTTGTCAAAAACATGACTGTGAAAACCGCATATCGATATCTGTTACCGTTTCGGAGTTACAAAGTTTTTCAAAAATATGCATTTTTAACAAATCGCTGTAACTTTTTTGCTATAGAAAATTTTGTATTTTTATGAAAACATTTCCGAAGCACCTTTTTACGTAGAATTTAATGGTTTAAGTATATTTTTTTTTAAATTAATAAGTTAAGAATTATCAACAGAAAATTTGATTTTTTATATGGGACACCCTGTATATTTTTAATTTATTGAAAATAATTTAAAATTACCTTTCCAAAAATATAACACACTTGATATTTTGCTCGATTCCTCTTCGAGATATAGAGTATATAAAAATTCGCCCGCTTTAAATAAGTAGGCTTTGAACGGCACCGGCTGTAATGCAAAAAAATTCTAGCTGTGAGAATCAATTAAAACGAAAATAATATTTGCTCTAAGAGATGCAGAATTTTATAACAATTTAAAATATATTTAACCAACATCAACACATTTAAACTATCGTATATCTAATAACAATAAAAATAAATAGCAAACCAAGACATGAGATTTTGCTACAGGTGTTCGACATATCGACCGTCTTCTGTTATGGACAGACGGGGCAGTTTTTGAACATTTCTCGCGGAATTCATTAACTCAGTAGGGGTGAAAGATTCCTCTCATAACTGCTAAGTATTTCTAATTCTTGTCTAGATTATACGGAAGAATAAGGAACCTTTATTCTTCCGCAAATATATCCATAGGATTAGATCCATGGGCACTAAGTCAGGCGGCCTCGACGGCCAACGGCTGGGATCTTGGTTAGCTATTCAATTTCAATTTTTCTTGAAATTGGCTGCAAAAATTTGCTGATAACTTCAGCGTTGAGAGGCGGTGCGTCGTCTTGCTGGAAAAATATGTTTTCCAGTTCCATTAAGGGCATATAATCAATAAGGGGTCCAAAGCCTACTGGTTAAAAGTGGCGAACTTTTAAAAATTCTGTATTTCGAAGGGGATTATAACAAAATGTCAAGTGTGCTATATTTTTGGAAAAGTAATTTTAAATTCTTTTCAGTTAATTAAAAATATAGAGGGTGTCCCAAATAAAAAATCAATTTTTCAGTTGATAACTCTTAAATTATTAGTTTTAAAAAAATTATACTTAAACCATTAAATTCTACGTAAAAAGATGCTTTGGAAATGTTTTCATAGAAATACAAAATTTTCCATAGTAAAAAAGTTACAGCGATTTGTTAAAAATGCACATTTTTGAAAAACACCCCGCATAGTCTATAAAATGAATAACTTTGAATTTTGACCGTTATTTTTTACCAACATGGCAAATATAAAATCCCTCTGTCAAAAAAGTTACTGATATTCTTTAAATTGAGTGGCTGAACTAGCCTGAACGAATCAGATAGGTAACTCTTTTTACTTTCGTGAAATAGAAAAGGAAAATAATAAAACAAGTGACAATTCTTCCTCTTCTTGCAAAAATCAACACGAAATGTCATAATTGACAAAAGTAAAATGTCATCAGCTTTTGACATTTCTAAATATTAGACCAATGCCGTCTCTATTAGAACAGCCACGAGGCGAGATTTATGACGTCACGCTAGTTAGATAATACGGATTAATAAATATGTTGGAGAATACATGGGAAACATAATTATTCCTCGTATTTTTGGTTTGTATTTTAAAAATGATATAGTTTACATGAAATATACATAATATACAGTTAATAAATACAATATAATATATACCGATTTATTGTAATAAATACTTTGGCTAATAAACATGAACCATACAAATGCAGCAAATGTTTTACAATATAAAAATAATGAATAGGTGGTACATAAGATAATGGGTAAAATGTAAAATATATTTTAAATTTTGGGGTTCGAAAATCAATCTAATTTAACAAAAAACATTCAATATCTACTAATAGTGATGTATTATTATTTGCATTCACAAAATTTATTTATATATTATAATATTTACTGCAATTAATAAACTAATATAAATTTGTCAAAAGATGACCACATATTTTTTTAAATTATTATTCTTAACACAAAAACTATCTACATTGACTATGGAGTACGATTTCAGTCATATTGTAAAACATTTGCTGCATTTGTATGGTTATTAGTTTATCTGCCAAAGTATTTATTAATATAAATAGGTATATATATATATATATATATATATATATATATATATATATATATATATATATATATATATATATATATATATATATATATATATATATATATATATATATATATATATATATATATATATATATATATATTGTATTTATTAACTGTATATTATGTATATTTTATGTAAACTATATCATTTTTAAAATACAAACCAACAAATCGAGGAATAATTATGTTTTCCATGTATTCTACAACATAGTTATTAATCTGTAGTATCTAACTAGTGTGACGTCATAAATCTCGTTCCTAAGCTGTTCTATTAGAGACGGCATTGCGTCAGCATGGCCGCAAGTTGCTAACCTAATAAAATTAACACCAGAAAAGCCCGCGGGAACTGTCAAATTCAAAGTTATTCGTTTTACAGACTATAACTCCGAAACGGTAACAGATATTGTTGTGCGGTTTTTACCATCATATTTTTGATGAAAATTGAGCTCCAGACACCGATATTTGTTTTCGTCTATCTCCTATAGAAAAGGGTGTTTCCATTTAGAAGCGTCGAATTTGACCCACCCTGTACATATTATTATTAAAGTGTCACTATATTTATATTCTACCATAGGGTTTATCACCTTACCTTCAGCATAAACATCAAATTCTGATTATTTTCCAACAATCCCGGATACAGTTTGGTGGTCTTGTCGATGGCCTCTCCCATACGACCCGATAAAACGAGCTTTTGAATTTCTAAAATGCACAAATCAACAGAGATATTTAATTCACGGAATTTAATTATATTCCAAAAAAAGTTAAAAGTTTTTTTTTTCTTCTAAAGAACAACATGCAATGGCTACCGTATGCTGATTGTTCGTGTAGAGCAAAGACTGTTCTCTGCTATTTTTAAAATATCTCAGATATAAAAAAGTATGGACATATTATTTTCTATAAAATTATACATATTAATACAAATTAAAAAACAATAAATAAAAGGACTTACTTTGTCGATTCTTGATTGAAAGTATGTCTTCTGTGAAGGGCTGATTGGTGATCTGAGCAAAGGCTTCCGCCGTGTTGCAGTACCCGTGATGGATGAGGTAGGTGGAAACCATCCTGAAAAAAAAATAACATTAAACTCTTGTATAATAAACTGATTTCAAGTGAAACTGTTTCAGTTTTAATATCACCAGGTGGCTTTAGTGGCTATTGTCGTAATTTCATATCGCCATTGATTACAACTCTATATTAAAATTATATTTATATATAAAAAAAATGTTAAAATGTAATGATACAGGCTTGGTTTTAATAAATATTAGTAACACTAAAAGAACTAAGAACATTAAAAAAATAACTGTATTAACTAAGTGTACAAACAAATAAAAAACTTCTTGTTGGACCGCATTTTCTCTACTGCGCATAAGCGTAACTAAGAACGGTTCTCAGCTATCTTGGAACGAACCTACTTTTAACTCGATTTTACATGAGATCTTACAATTATTTGTAATAGCATTTTATGGATAGTTCCATTTACAATTATGCTTACTTGTTGAGTATGGCTTGCCAATCGGTCTGGAGGCCGGGCGTGGGGAAGTCCCTGATCTCTAACTTGGTCCTGGAGCGCAGCTCGCGCATCATGTCCTCGATGTCGAACACGAACGGCTCCTGCCCGAAATTGGCGTCGACCACCTCGCCGGGCGTTTGCAGACCCACGGTAGGATATAAATTCGGCTAGAAATGAAGAAAAGAACGCATAAAGGGCCCGCAGAAACAGAGTAATGGATATTCTCCGTCATTAGTTAATAAAATAATGAGAAAACGAGGGGTAAACCGTAAAAAAATACGAAAGTAATACCGAATAATTTCGTACTAATACCACGAATAATGCCAACATCTTGTACACCAAAATACACCAGCGATTTACCCCTCGTGAAAAAACGTATAGGTAGGTATAAGATTATTTTTTCGGCAAATTCGACTTTTCAAGTGGAGAAAGATACGTCAAACTATATTTCAATACTCTTTGATAGAGAGATATCCTCTATCAAATAAAAAATCCTATATACAGGGCGTTTCAAAACAAATGCGAAAAACTTCAGGGGGTGATTCCTTGTTCAAAATAAAGGGTAGTTTGCTTTATAAACGTTGGGTCAAAAGTCAACCATTAGGGAGATATCGCGGTGCAAAGATGGCGGAAAAATATTGTTTTTATTTTTTATCTTGAAAACGAAAAGAAATAGACTAATAACATTTTATGGAATCATTACTGTTATGAAAACACACTTTCTGGTAATTTTTTCACTTTTTTAAAATGAGTGGAAGGGGTTGAAATAAACTACCCCTATCATTCTTGTTAATGAAATTTAAAGAAAAATCTTATCAAACACATGCAAAAAAATTAATTTTGATAGTTTAGTTTATTTAGAAACTTTTTTTATCTCTTGTGTTTTTTTGATAAAACTCACCGATTTGAAATTAAAAAATAAAATGTAAAGCATTACATGTCAGGACAAAAAACATTTTTAGATAAAGAATCTAGTGGGCAGCTGTAATTTTTTTAGGAAAAAATCTAGTCGGCCGCTGTCACTTTTTAGGATGTTTCTAATATTGTTTTATTTGAGATTACCCTACTGCAATACGTTATTATCTAGATTATTATTATTATCATTATTATCACTAGATTCTTAATCTAAAAATACTTTTAGTCCTGACATGTAATGCTTTACATTTTATTTTTTAATTTCAAATTGGTGAGTTTTATAAAAAAAATACAAGAGATAAAAAAGTTTCTAAACAAACCAAACTACCAAATTAATTTTTTTGCATGTGTTTGATTTTTCTTTAAATTTCATTAACAAGAATGATAGGGGTAGTTTATTTCAACCCCTTCCACTCATTTTAAAAAAGTAAAAAAATTACCTGAAAGTGTGTTTTCATAACAGTAATGCTTCCATAAAATTTCATTAGTCTATCTCTTTTCGTTTTCAAGATAAAAAATAAGAACATTATTTTTCCACCATCTTTGTACCGCGATATCTCCCTAATGGTTGACTTTTGACCCAACGTTTATGAAGCAAACTACCCTTTATTTTGAACAAGGAATCGCCCCCTGAAGTTTTTCGCATTCGTTTTGAAACACCCTGTATATTAGTAAAATTTCATGTAAACATTGTAATCAAAAACATGTTATGTTGGGCAAACTAGAAGATCAGTTTTAGTTAGATTAAAGAACATAAGGCTCAGATAAGATATGGTAGAGCGGATAATTCTTGCGTTGCTCAATATATTTTTGATAGAGATTATTGTAGAGATGTTGATAATTTAAAATGAATCAAACAAGACTCAAATTACAGGCAATTAGATGCATATGAGAGCATCAGAATTAATAAATGTAAAGACAGTATGAACAGAGACAACGGTCCAATTCCTTTCAGTTCTCTGTTCCCCTATTGCTCTAATCTCGGTAATTAATTGATACGATAAATTTTCCTTTGTTCAAAAAATGCTCAAAAAGGCCATATCAGGTAGGGCAAGATTCTATCTTTATTGAAAAGCGCAATAATTGAGGCACTTAGAATAAAAGGGATACAAGTGACTTTTTCCTAAATACAGATTCAGATACTTTAGGTACCAATTTATTTAGTATAAAAGGAAATTCTACAGTGGCACAGTGTTTTAGTTAGATTAAAGAACATAAGGCTCAGATAAGATATGGTAGAGCGGATAATTCTTGCGTTGCTCAATATATTTTTGATAGAGATTATTGTAGAGATGTTAGTATAAAAGGAAATTAAGTAAATTCTACAATGGCACTAAGTAGTGTAGAGTGTGGAATTTACTTAAATTTCTTTTATACTAAATAAATTGCTATCTAAAGTGTCTAAATCTATACTTTAGTCCATTTAGAACAAAAAGTCACTTGTATCCCTTTTATTCTAAGCCTCTCAATTAATTTGGAACTCAAATGAGACACTCTGTATATAAACTTTTACGTATCAATACTATTTTTATACTTAATATTTGACTGACCTTTGATTATACAAAATAACTTGATATACTTAACGCCAAAAAAATCCACTTTCAATCAAAATGCGTTTATACCATACACAAATAGTAATACTCTTTAGTTGATTGGGTAGATAATTATATTGTGAATTAGAAATTAATCTCAAAAGAATACTCACACAAACACTCATAGATTTGTTTTGTTAAATTCACCACACGTCACAAATTCTAAATATATTCCTATTGAATACTAAGAAAACACTAAAATGTTAAATGCAGTAAAATTAAAGTATCCGACTGGCGTTTTTCGTGGCACACAAATACCTATTGCAAACGAAAACTGCATAAATTCTATGAACATTACACAGCAACGGCTTTGCCTAACCTAAATTAATCTTAACGATAAAACCTTATCTGTTTTAAATATAAAATTAAATATGGATACAGAACGATACGTATGACATATGTATTTGTGAATCTATTTTGAAATTTTCCCAATTATTACAGTGATATATCAGTTTAAATTGTTGATTTTATCTGTTAAGCTTCGTCCACACGTAAAGTTTTACCGTACGTCTTACGTAGTGTTGCCAGAAATTTTCCAGCGAATTTCATCAACGAAGCCTTAAAAACCCTCCCCCTTCATATCCCCTCAACTTTTCCCAAAAACATTCAGATCTTGTAAAAAATCGCCAAATTTCGTGTATTTATTTTACCCTATTTTATAATTAGGAGAAACTTTTTAAAAACTTATTTCTGGTAATTTTTGGACACCGATATATTTAAATAACCTTTTTCTTAAAAAATAACACAATCAAAAATGCTGTAATAGATATTCGACAGCAGTATTATAAAGTATGTGTCAAAAAATTCATTGCTTATAATGACTGCTTGAACCGAGAATAATAAAATCGTGCAAGACACTATGATCAGCTGACATTAGATATGTTTTCCGTTTGCCTATTTATTTCTTTTTAACATCAAGACCTTTGGTTTAGTTCAAGAACGGTAAACTAATAGGATTGCTCATCCTCATAAGACGTACTGTGTGCACAGTACAGTGCAAAACGGCCAGAAACCTTCATACTGTCTTCATTTTGGATAACAATCCTTCAGCCCTTCAATCGACGAAATTTTACTGTAAAATCCTTCATATTAAAGGAAATCCGTCAATTTTGGCAACACTGGCCTTATCTGTCCAGTTAAAACATAGCCCATCCACTGTTGCCAACTTTCTGAAATATCGTTTCCCACGAAGACGGTCATATTTTCCCTTTTTCTCTAAAAATTCACACGAGTTCTCAAATCCAATATAGTGTCGTCAATACATTACAGATATAGTCTATAAAATGAATAACTTTGAATTTTGACCGTTATTTTTTACCAACATGACAAATAAAAAATCCCTCTGTCAAAAAAGTTACTGATATTCTTTAAGTATTCTTTAAATTGAGTGCCTGAACGAATCAGATAGGTAACTCTTTTTACTTTCGTGAAATAGAAAAGGAAAATAATAAAACAAGTGACAGTTCTTCCTCTTCTTGCAAAAATCAACACGAAATCGCATAATTGTCAAAGGTAAAATGTCATCAGCTTTTGACATTTCTAAATATCAGACCAATGCCGTCTCTAATAGAACAGCCTCGAGCGAGATATATGACGTCACGCTAATTAGATACGGATTGTTGTAGTAGGATGTTGTAGAATACAGGGAAAACATAATTATTCCTCGTATTTTTGGTTTGTATTTTAAAAATGATATAGTTTACATGAAATATACAGTTAATAAATATAATATATACCTATTTATAGTAATAAATGGAAAATAAACTATGAACCATACAAATGCAGCAAATGTTTTATAATATACAAATAATGAATAGGTAGGTACATAAGATAATGGGTAAAATGTAAAATATATTTTAAATTTCGAGGTTTGAAAATCGACCAAATTTAACAAAAAACATTCAATATCTACTAATAGTGATGTATTATTATTTGCATTCACAAAATTTATATGTACATATAATTTTGCAAGTATCAATGTTCGAAAAATTATATTTGCAAATAATACAATATCATAGAAAATGCGTCAGCGATGGCTATGAAATAAAGATCGCTGTCATTTTATAATGTAAAATTATTCTATAAAATTTTTGATTTTCTTGGGATTTAGGTTCGGGAAAAACGTTGATTAAGTTTTCATTTGGTTTTCATTATTTTTTGGTTTAAAAAACGTTTCAGCTAACATTATAGCCTTCATCAGTGTTGTGTCATATAAAAAAATAGTGTCGAATATAATCCAAAAATTGCATATAAAATAAACCACATAATGTTTACTGCAATTAATAAACTAATATAAACTTGTCAAAAGATGACCACATATTTTTTTAAAATTATTATTCTTAACACTAAAACTATCTACATTGACTATGGAGTACGATTTCAGCCATAGTCAAATATAAGGAATAATTATGTTAGCGTGACGTCATAAATCTCGCTCCGAGGCTGTTCTACTAGAGACGGCATTGCGTCAGCATGGCCGCAAGTTGCTAACCTAATAAAATTAACACTAGAAAAGCCCGCGGGAACTGTCAAATTCAAAGTTATTCGTTTCACAGACTATATTATGTTTTTTAATTGAAAATTTAAAAATTTCGACGGAAACGGTGTTTCCTTTTCCCTCTGGATCTCGAAATTTCCCACAAGTTGGCATCACTGATCTCTCTCACCAGTATTTTTAACTGACAGTTAAAGCGTTATGTCTAGAGTGGGCTAAGACATTTTAACTCACGGGCAAAACGTAAGGTAAAACTTTACGTGTAGCCGGGGCTTTATGCATAAAAATATTTATCTTCGCATTACTTTTCATTCAACTATTTTTTTTTTATTAAAAACAAATATGTAAAATTCTAATATCAAAAAAAAAAAGTTTAAAAAAGTATATGGTCATACAGCTAATATATTTTCTCAAAAGTTTGACCTTATTAATATTTGAAAAGTTTCTATTTTCTCTGGTTATTTGATCTTTATTTAAAATCGATTGCAACCTCAAGATAATCCTTTTGTGGTTTCTTAACTAGTTTATGGCCACTATTTCCTTCTGCTTTATAGATTATTCTAACCTATCGTTAATATAATAATATAGGTATGTATACGACAAGCTATACCGGATGTTTCTTAAAAATGGCTTACCCTTATATATTTTTAATTTTTTCACATAAATAAACGAGATTTGGTACGTTAGTATATGACATAAATTAGGATTGATTGACGTATTCAATTGATTTCGGTCACTTCCTGTTTCACCGGAAATGACTACAAATTTTGTTTCTTAAATTGCACCCTCGATATTTCTTTACTTCATTTGATAGAAAATTACACTCTGAATAGAATGACGTCATATGTCATCTACTGTATTTTAAATTTCAATCTAGAGTGCCATGGTTGTGTTAAAAACACTAATTTTTAATCAAGGAGCCTTGAGAAAATATATTTGATTGTCTAATATTTTTCGTGTCTTGTCCTGGCATGGCGGGTTAAAAGATGCCCAAATCGTATTTTTAATCATAACTCAAATTTCCAAAAGGAAGAGGGTGGCTCGTTAGCATATTTTGAACAAGCATTGTTTTACCGATGGTGCATTTTCCGGGTCATTTCCGGTGAAACAGGAAGTGACCGAAAACAATTGAATACGTCAATCAATCCTAATTTATGTCTTATACTAATATACCAAATCTCGTTTTTTTATCTGAAAAATGTTATAGGGGTGAGCCACTTTTGAGAAACGCCCGGTATAGAGAAAAGCAAGTTAAAAAAGATAGATATAGATAAACTTAAATGTATTAGTAACCATAACGTTATTTTTAAGCATAGCTATAATATAAAACTCGAAATAAAATTAACTCTGTATTATTAGTTTCTATTAGTCAAAAAGCCTTTTAAATTCTGGCAAAGTCCTTTGGGACATAATTGAGGTGTGTCACGTAATTACTAATCCATATAGTCACTAGAGTCGTACAAAGGTTTCTTCTTTTGTTCCGCAGCTGATAAAACACACCTTATTCATGGTTCAATTAGGGATGTGCGATAGTATCGATACTTTAAAG
The DNA here is from genome assembly GCF_002938485.1 of Sitophilus oryzae. NCBI lineage: Eukaryota > Metazoa > Arthropoda > Insecta > Coleoptera > Curculionidae > Sitophilus > Sitophilus oryzae. The sequence goes on along the minus strand of NW_022146870.1, from coordinate 1,333,842 downwards.
TTCGATACATAATTTCGGTATCGACTTTCGAATCAAAATTTTAAATTTACTTTTAAATTAAACAATTGTAAGACTATCTTGCTTACAATGAGAAGCTCATCTTTCATTGACTTGTAACGTTTGAAAAAAAATGTTTTATCATTATTTAATATGACATTTAAAGACTAATAATAGTACTTACAGGTAAATCGTAGAAGGCAGTGCCTAGATGATGGCCGTTCTTCGTGTAGAAGCACGTGTTGTCGATGAGGTTGACCCCGCAACCGATTACGTCATCGGTGGTGAAGGTAGGTCCGTAGGGCTGGCCCGTTCCCGACGAGCAGAACGAGTGACCATCGTCACCATGATAGCCGTACGATTGCTTGTCCCAACCTAGAACGGATAGTTATTTTATATCGTTTTCCAAATACTTTTTGAAGTGAATGCATTTTCATGAAGTTTGAAGCATTTTCATTGGAGGACACTGTAATATTTCTTTCAAACCAATAAATCAACGAGAATATTCGTATAATTTAATAAAACTACTGTAAATCACTATAAATAATGAATTGTTCGTAATTGAACTGTAATTTCTGTATTATTAATCCGGTAAATGATGGAGATAAACAATTGTGATTGATTAAAATTTTATTTTAAGATAAAACATTCTGAGAATTCGAATAATGAATTGAATAATGACAAGACACGTGAGATCTGTCTAAAAAAGACAGCGATGTAGAGTGACAATTTGGTTATGTGAAATTAAGAGTGATAATTTTGGTTATGCAAAAGAAACCTTATGAGTTTCCTGGTTGCCTAACGATTAACATTAATTTAAAAATAAATCCCTAACATGAATAATGAACAAAATATTTAAACAAAAACAGACCACAGACCACACAAAACAAAGTGTTGGTTAGTAGCAGTTGGTAGTAGTCAGAGATATACCGGGTACGTGACGTCTCAAGTGGCTCACCCCTATCACTTTTTTATTTTTTCGAATAAAAAAACGAGATTTGGTATGTTAGTATATGACATAAATTAGGATTGATTGATGTATTCAATTATTTTCGGTCACTTCCTGTTTCACCGAAAATAACTACAACTTTTGATTTCTAAATGGCACTCTCGTTTTTCCTCGGTATTTTTTTACTTTATTCGATAGAAAATCACACTCCGAATCGAATGACATATCATATGTCAACTTTTGACATTTTCGCTTAAAACAAAATTGTATTTTAAATTTCAATCTAGAGTGCCATGATTGTGTTAAAAACAGTAACTTTTAATCAAGAAACCTTGGAAAAACAGATTTGATCGTCTAATGTTATTAGTGTCTTGTCCTGGTCAGTTCAAAGATGTCCAAATCGTATTTTTAATCATATCTCAATTTTTTCAAATGGAATGAGGATGGCTCATTAGCACACTTGGTATTTCGAGTCAAATTGTCGTTATGAACCGCATGTTATAATTTCAAATAAACCATATGCGAAAATGTCAAAAGTTGACATGTAATATGTCATTCTATTCGGAGAGTCATTTTCTATCGAATAAAGTAAAAAAATACCGGGGGTGTCATTTAAAAATCAAAAGTTGTATTCATTTCCGGTAAAACCGGAAGTGTCCAAAGACAATTGAATATGTCAATAAATCCTAATTTATGTCATATATTAACATACCAAATCTCGTTTTTTTTTATCCGAAAAAATAAAAAAGTTATAGGAGTGAGCCACTTTTGAGACGCACCCGGTAGATATAGTAGTATTTTCGTTTAATGGCCACATCTGACAGGGCTATCCGGCCGGGTGATAAAATTATCGTTTTTTGATAAAAATTAAAAAAACATAAAAATTTATAAACCTAGAATAGTATACGGTTTTATGTTAACTCAAGTTTATAAGAATTGACAAAAAAAAATTATATCCTTCAATTTAATAGCTGTTAGTAAGTTTCACTTCGATAATGCGCACATAGTGCACACTCAATTTTTTTTATTTATAAACTCATTTGCAAAAGAACCAGTCACTAACAAACCATCACACAAATCTACCATAACAAGAGTATGTCGTAATCTAGACAGAAAATGAAAGTTGATAAATTCGTTAACAAAAACAACAGTTATTAATTTAAAATTGATTGAAATGAAGTATCGTTTGTAAATTATAATTTTCCACAATTATCCCGTAAAAACGTTGTTTATTACTCTTCAATTTCAATTTATCATATCTGATTTGAATAATCTAGGCGTTTTACGATGCAAAATGAAAGTTTTCCTGCAGATTCGTAACGTTTATGTCCCACGCGTTTATACACGGCGTCCCAAAAATGTTTATAAAATGTAGATTGTACCTGGCAACCGGTTCAGATTGACTCCCTGAGCAGACAGTCCGATCCCCATGTATCCATCCCTGCCTTTGCTGACAATTTTTACCTCGAAATAGTACAATCCGCACGCCGCTGGTATCGGGTGCGTCGCCTGGATACTGGCAGCGTCTCTGTGCGAATTACCATATCCTGTAACAATAGAGAATATCTGTTAAAACAACTTGGACCTAATCTGTAATTATTGTCTCCATAAATTCTATTATATAGGGTGGTCCCCGAACTGTAGATATTCTGTAGATAATGCATGTCCTAAATTGCTTAGTTTCGGAGATACAGGGTGTAGAAGTTTTATTTTTATTTTTTCCAAATAATTTATGAAGTAACGTCAATATTTGGATGAAAATTGGTATCCAGAAGTATTTTTGACATGATAAATTGGATTTTAGTGTCAGTATGACTCCTACTTGTAGAGGGCGCCAGCTACATAATTTTTAAATGGTGTGAATAATAAAAATAACTTTTCGTCCGTACCTATATAAAACTACTGAGTAAAAAAATATTCATTTACGACGTTTTTTACCTAAAAAAGGTCTCTTGGTAAAAATCGCTACGAGTAATGGTTCTCGAGATATTAATCGAAATTATCAGTACCTGTCATCGTTGACATAAATTAGTAGTAAGTTCCTAGCCTACTCATAAGTTAGTAGTAGTAGTAATAATAGTTATTACACTGAAATCATAAATTTGAAAGGTTTTTTTCCAAAAGTTTAACACAAACTGTTTTATCATCATTTTTTTGCAGGAAAATTTCTGATTTATATAAAAAAATAAAAATTTCCCAAATTTGTTATTATTTCAGTCAAATAACTATATCTACTCAAAGTGTTTATTTTTTGTCAATAATGACATGTATTGACTATTTCCGTTCTAAATATCTTGAGAACGGTTGCTCGTAGCGATTTTTCCGGAAAAAGTCCTTAGTAAAAAGTCACGGAAATGTATATTTTTTCACTCAGTAGTTTTATAAAGGTACGGGCAAAAAGTTATTACTCTTTAAAACAGTTAAAACACATGTAGGTGGCGCTCCCTACAAATAGGAGTCATATTGACATCAAAATCAAATTTCTCATTGTCAAAAAACTCCCAAACATTAATTTTCATCTAAATATTGCCGTTAATTCAGATAATATTTGGAAAAAATCGAAATAAAAATGAAACTTCTTCACCCTGTATCTTCGAAACTAAGTCATCTTAGGACATATATTCATACGAACTTTTTGACTTATTTTTATCTGCCGAAGTTTCCGGAATACAGTTTGGACCACCCTGTATACTATCCCCAGTATAGATACAGTAGCACAGTTGTGCAAAAATCTTACATAAACAAGATTGCCATAATAATATCACTGAAGCCCCGTCCACACATAACGTTTTACCTGTCAGGTAAGTATGATTAAAAAAACTAGCGTATACAATGAAAGTATTTCCCGAGCTTTTATCAATTCGATGGTCTTATGCAGTACAACTGAAATAAATGCCTTTTTGAGTTTTCTGGCGCATCATAAAAATAAAAAAGTGCCGTTCTTGCCTATTAAAGTAGTTGTTTTTTTTGCAAATTTTCTACTTATTTTTTCGATGCAGGGAAAACGACAGTAAAAAGTAACGTGTAGACGGTGCTTTAAAAGGTGACATACAATAAATCAATAGTGATGTAAAATACAACAGATGTTGAATAAATTCGAACCTATAGTTTTCAATCAATTATTGAAATCAAATATTATCTTACTTAATTTCTAGATCGTTTATATACCGCCATGGCTGTATTTCGAATCAATATACGGGGCGTTTCAAAAAATATGTGCCATCTCTCGTGGAGCGATTCTTCACATAAAAATAAGATTTTTACCTCGATTTTTACTCCAATTTTTCAAAAAACAAAAATGACCTAGCAAATCGAATTTACACTTATAGTTAAAAATTATTAGTAACAACGATTTCAGTGTTTTAGTATTTTTCTCTGTTCCTTTTAAAATTATAAATGTACTATTTCAAAAACAATAAAAGTTCAAATAAAACCCGAAGACAAATAAGATAATTTCGAGGAGGTTGTAAGAGAAAAGTAATTGGAAACTGTGACCCAGATTACTTTGTATCCCGTGTAGTGTGCTGCTAAATATGCCTCGCCACGTTTTCAGTTCTTTTTGTTCTACTTTTCTACACAGTATTCTTCAGGTTGAGAAGCAAGAAACGGCAGTACTTTTTTTAAACTTTTCGCCGCTTTTTTTTAATTCCAAAACCTTTCTCAATATTTATAGACAAACCTCACGATTATACACACATTAAAATAGATAAAACCAATACAGTTATCACGATGACAAAATATCAAACTAGTCTTACAAATAACCAGGTAAAAAAAAGCTCTTCAAACACCCTGTACATTACGTAAGGATTCCACGTATCTACAAGTTAATTTGGTTCGTTAGATGTGTAGATAAACAAGGAACGATGACTGGTTATTTTTTTTTTCGTTCGATCTCCCGGTGTCATTGACATTGCGTTAGGTCACTTCCAAAACGATGGCAAAACATGTGACAGGTTCGTGAATTGAAAAGAAAAAACCTGCCAAAACAATTCTAAATTCGGAATATCAACGACCTTTCCTATACCAGTTCATATTGAATGATTGTCTTTCGTTTTATAATAACAAACAAAATCTACACAAAAAGTTTTTTTTTCTTTAATACGTTTTGCCTGTCAGTTAAAACACCAGTATGGACGTTAGCCCTGTATGTACATAACTTTGAATAAGAAGACTAAGGAAGGAGCATAATGCTATCCATGTATTCATGCATGGTGGGCGGAAAAGGCACCATAAAAGCTCTCTAGGGTGGGGATCCTTGACAGTTCTGTTTGACGATTCATTTGACAAATTTGAATTTGATTTGAAATTTTGTGGATTTGTCAGTCTTTACGGAGCTTATTTTATGTTATTTATTATTTATTCTACTACTGATAGTTGTATAAAGGTAGTAAATCTAGATGGAAATTGTGGCAGAACTTAAATTAACAGTGACACTATCGCGATTTATCAAAAGACTCTAAAATAGTTGGTTGTGTAGCGTGCGGTAGCTCTCGGCAAAAATTGAGTGAAATAATGGAACAACTTTTCGCTAGTAAGTGACTATATAATATACATACGTGTAGTAAACCGATCATTTATGAAATTCACTTAAATTAACTAAATTATATATTTTTCTTGCATTTTAGCTTTTATTTATTGCTTGTCAAAGATTAGATGTCAAAGAATTTAGATACGTTAATTTGACTTACCTGCTTCAGTAGCGTATCGGATGTTTGTGTTAATAAATACTTATTATAACTTATCTATTTTTATTAGAATTATATATTTTTATAACAAATTCTAATAACTACCAACATTTATTCACAACGTAAAATAAAACAACAAACTATTGGGTCTACCCCACGTCTACCCTACATCATAGTTTTACATTTTTTAAATAAAATTAGAACGACACTGATAAACCGGAATTTAAGTCGGCCATATTTGAGGCCCATCGCGGTGTACCTAAGATTTTTGATATGCTCCTTCCTTAGTCTTCTTATTCAAAGGTACATACCGTTTTACCTGTCAGTAGTGTTGCCAACTTTCTGAAATAGAATTTCCCACGAAGAGGGTCAAAATTTTCCGTTTTTTTTTCAAAAAATTCTCACGAGTTCTCAAATCCAATATAGTGTCGTCAACACAATACAGATTATATTATAACAGAAAATTTAAAACTAATTTCAAAATTTACTTTTCAATTTATTTTTCACCCAAAAAAAAACACATCCTGGGATCATCCTTAGAAATATTTACTTATAAGTTTTTCAGTGTAGATAAAACGACAGTTTTGTTATAAAACCAACTACAGGGCGAGTCTATAATAAATGCAAATATTTTTACGGGTAGTATATTTCGATCCCAGAAACACGATTATGAGGTTTTTTTCGCGAAACATTTTTAGAAAATTTAGAATTTTTTGAAAAGGATTTTGGAATTTTTTTTTTAGTTTTTAGTTAAAATACATAGTTACTTATATATTACTATTACTTTATAGTAGATTAAATTTACAAGAAAGAAAATCTAGAAAAGATCCAGTCGTTCTCAAAATTTATGCAAAAAAACATTTTTTTTTAAAACGTCACAAAAGTATTAATTTTTGACGTAAAGTGTCAAATTCAACGAGCGTAACCATAATTTCTCGATATACATTATAATTACATACAAGATATTACTTTTAATTTTTTTTTATATTATTTGGAACGTTTGAAATTGTTTAAAAGATTATTTGTGGCGTTTGAAAAAAAATAGCATGTTCTATTCGGAGTAAAAATGCATTTTTGTGGCTTGCCTGTATATCAAACGTACAGCCTTGTCACAAGAAGTGTCATTTTTACTCCTAGTAGAACAATATAAGTACTATTTTTTAGAAATTTTCAAAATAAAATAACTCGGTTATTTTTTGGACTTTTTTGAAAAATGGTAAAAAGAAAAAATGTTTCCTTTATCGAGATCTACCACCCCTGAAAATATTTGCTTTGCAAATTATTGAAGACACGCCCTGTATATACGGTCTTCCGTCGTAATTAAGTTCAAATAAAACGTCCGTATTTTCGTCTACATACAAGGTTTTAGAGGATACGTCATAATAACTGAACAGGCATGACTGACAGATAAAACGTTACGTGTTGGCGAGGCGTTACTGTTTTTTCTTTTTCATTTTGTTAAAATCGTGAAAAAAACAACTTATATCTAATAGTAATCTAATAAATTTGAACAGGATTGGAACACAAGAGATTCTGTAAACTTTGACCAGAGTGCTTTTTGAACGCTCTGAGGGTGATTTACCGTATCATCAACCTGCGCCCGCAGTAGTCAACGACCGTCCGCCAGAATCCAGTGGCGTCACTACGGAAAATTCGACACCCAGAAAAAAGGGCAAAAGTAAAACACTAACGACGCGACTATTCGGTCTGGTGCGTTAGAGATGTTTGATACACATCGAAAACATATTATTCATAGATATCTAGAAAAGATAAACACATAGATATCTAGAAAAAATAAAGTGTGTCCATCAAGAGGATACTTGACAATGACAGTTGTGTTTAGTTGTTTGACAGTGACATTTTTAGTCGTGTCGTCTGTCAAGATCTTCCAAGATGTCGGACAGACTTTAGATTAACCATAGATAAAAATAAAATCATTATTTCGATACAACATATAACAGCAAAATGTAAACAAACCGTTTGTTTAGTTATTTACAGCTTGATTTGACAATAGACTTAATATAAGTTTTTTCTTCAAAATGTTGGAGTAAAATTGCCGTAGTTTCAGAATGTTTCTATAACCCTCGGTATAATCAGAAAAAGTCTAATTAAAATAAATATTCTCTAAGGGAAAAAACATTTAGGAATTACTACATATATTTGTAAAAGTTAAATAACATAGTATCAAACTTGTTAAAACATATCGATATTTTAAAACGTCGATACTTTGTGTATCATCCCTAAACGAAGCGACCCGCCTGAAGACGTATTGGGTAAGGTCGACGCTCCACCAAAACTCCCCATCCCTGTCTGGGGTGTCTGCCTCTTGGTGGTTGCCCCCGTCTAGACCCTTTCATATCCAGAGTGATTGACTGTTTTTTTTGTTGGAATCACTGGCATATAGAATATATCCGATATGTAAACGAAAAATTAATAAATCAGATCGTGTACAGCATGTCCCCGGATTGTTTTTACAAGAGGAAAAACTTTTTTATTATTGACATTTTGAGAAAAAACATTCTTTATAAAAAATTTGCTTGTTCTAAAACGGTTAATCCCGTTTATACTTTTTGAAATTTTCATACCGTTTTAGAGAAAATTAAAAAAAAACATGAAAATATTAGTTGATTTTTTTCCTAGTCCTAAAAATCTAACTAAAAAAAATCTGATTACTTTCGAAAGTAATTTGATTTTTATTTTTCCCTGATGGAGTCATAGTCTGAAAATATATGAGAATACTAATTTCGCATTCCCATTAACCTGATGTTACTAGATTTTCAATCTGACTTTCCCTTCTTTGTGTCTTAGCAACCATTATCAAGATTTTTTTAACTTTTCTCTAATTTAATCATCTTGAAATCTCTACTGCTTTACTAGATCACTGTAGTATGCATTTTTATATGGGACAGCGTGTATAGTTAAATATTAAAAGATTAATAAACAAGGAAACATTTAATAATACTAATTGAAGTATAACTACAGGACATAATTTTTTATTACTTAAGTTGTGTATATAGCCATCTATTCTCGATATCAAAAACAGTATAATGGCACAATTTATTGGCTTTTATTTTTGGTTAACGATCGCTTTTACACAATAACGTAATTTCGCCATTAAATTTCTATTATCTCAGACAATGTGTGTGTGGGAATTTTCGTCAACAATTAATTTAAGTTGCTCGGGTTGTATTCCACTTTATTCACACTATGTATATCATAAATATTCCGTAAAACACAATAATTATTATATTTATTGCCGTTCGATAACAAAACTATTATCAGTATTAAATCATTTATTAGTACCTACAGGTTGTCCAAAATTCGTTGTACAAGATGTACCATATTCAAGAGTGACAATTGGGAGCTCGGCAATTATAGTAGATACGAGATACAAAGCAGGTTAAATAATGGAATAATTTTCAATACTTTATGTGTATGTAATTATAATTTTTCCTTTAGGCTTTTTGATTATTTATTCTGTCTAATTTCTTATATTATTTCACTACTTCTAGATTATATGCAAAGTGTATAGATCTGGAAATACTTTGTCAGAACTTGAATTACAGTAAAGTTTTATAATATAAAATATAGTTATTAATCTATTTGTAAGTATTTTTGTTATTATTTATAGAGTTATTGAGAAAATATATTATACAGAGAAAGCTATAAAGAATTAGATTAGAGGCAAAGTTCATTATTTTGTTACTTTTTTTTATCTATTAAAAATAATAAATATACTTTTCGAGAGTTTTGAAAAGTATCCATCATTTTATCATCGACCTACTTTTGAAATATGCAGACTTTTATCTAAAAAAAATCACGTGCAAATTTTCTATTGTTTAGATAAAGTTTACATAAGATCTTCGGATAAATAAAAAATTTAAAAAAAGATGCTTTCAAGATTTCTTAATAAATTAATATAATTTTCTTAGTATCTTGTAAGAATATTAATAAACTTCAATATATTGTTTCCAATACAGTTAATGTTAGTTCCTTTAAATAAGTCTGTCCAATGAGAGGAAAGGATGCATGGCAGTGACAGCTTTTGTCTGCTATTTTTATTCACACAATTTTTATTTTATTTTTTGGATAACAAAATCTTTCATGAGCCGTTAGACTAACTTTATAATCTCTAACATAACATATGTTATTACAACGGTGTTATTTGCTTCTAAACAGGAACGTGATTTCGAAACGAAGGTTGCGTCTGATAATCGATATATGGAAATCTTATAATGAAACCTCATGTTACCAGTCCCATGTACTGAAACTTAGGAAGTCTAGAAATCTATATACATAAAACAAAGTCGTGTTAATTACACCATAACTGAAGAACTGCTGGACCGATTTTAATGATCTCTCATTTGTTGGATTCGTCTCCGACTCGAATAGCAAAATAACTATTGAAATACACGAAAAATTTACAGAAAAAAATTATACAGAAAATTTTCCGCAACTGTCAGCTCACGTCACGCACGCTTTTAGCTTATTTATTTGTAATAAAATTGATGGCCACCACAAATCAATGATATACGAGACGCTATAGAATAAAAATTCAACGAAAAATAGTGGAAAAGAAGCATATTCTAATTTAGATTCTAGAAAGATACTTAAATATATAGAGAATAGTTGAATCGACGTGTAAACAAAAATATAGAGAACAAAAAATGAGAACACCTGCCTAATCGACCGGTTTCAATCATTCCAGACCATTCTGGTTAATAAAAATCATCCGTACACTAAAATTGGCAAAAACCATGCAAAAACTCTCATTTCACTGTATTGTTAGGCGGTACAAAAATATCGATATTTTATCTCATCCCTAATAAAAAATCCTAAATGTCGGTAATAAAAAGATTTCGTTTATTTATGACAGAGAAATTAAGTTGAAAAACTACGCAAAACCTACCTCATTCCTAATTAAAATGAACAATAATTACAGAAAAATATCGATACGTCGTATCGATCATCCCTAATAAATCGATTTAATCGATAAGCTCCATTGACTGTTTAGGTAGATAAAATAACAGTAAAAAGTGTCGATACTTTACCTCATCCTTAATAAAAAAAATGATATCTATTATTTCGGAAAAATATCGATACTACAGGCTCCGTCCCTAATAAAAAGATTTCGACGCGCTCATCGCGAGGTCGATTTCGTTCCGTGGGCAATTACGTCGATGGTTTTCTAGGTCGCGCCTAATTTTACCCGTTTATGGCTTCTTATTAGTCGTGACGTAGGTTTTTTTTCTCTTGCTATTGCCTATTATACACGCAAAGACAAAACTACTAAAATATAACAGAAAATACCAACTGTTTTCTCTCTAAATGTACTTATTTCTTTGAGATTAGATTAGATTCTTCGAGGTGGTTATCGGTCTGTTCCTGTGCTTTTCAGATCTATTATTGTGGTCCTAAGAAAGACAGAGTCAAAGTCTATGCACCATCATTACTAAAATCCTGACTGACAATGCTTACACTTGGCTCTGCCTCACTTCTTTGATAATTTGGTCAATTACCTTGTGCCACTTGTGCCTGTGATTTTAAATGCCATGCTAAACTCTTTTTTGCACTAAAATGTTTATTATAAAATTCACAGGTAAACGCATATACTTTAGTTTTTAAAGGCGCTACTTCCTCTATCTGATTCGGATGAAATTTTAACGTGTTTTCGAAGCACACTAAAATACACAAAACAGCGATTACATTACCCAAATTCGAATGTTCTATGAACTTTGTCGCCTGTTTGCCCTAAGGTTTGCCTAAGGTGAACTAATATTTCTTTGAAGATCAGCAAGTTTTCTTCGTGTACGTATATCGATGAAAATGTCAGTATACGTAAATAAGAGAAAGTAAACATACGTTGCCGATATATTTTAACATTTGTTTTTATTAATACCTGCTACTTTAATTACTAGCTTATATTCTATATGCAATAATAAAAAATAATAATTGTAGCTTCGGTTGCTTTTATCTATTAGCAATGAGTCATACATTAATTCATTACTTTTAAAAGGCTTTATGTTTTTTTAACTAATCTTTATTGGCTACAGAATAATAGTGTAATTCGTATATAATTACATTCTCATATTTATGTTTCTTGTTTTTATTGAAATTACTTCTATAGCATTCGGTATCAATTAACTGTAATATTAATAGGATAGAAAGTTTTTACTTTTAGTACAGGGTGATCAAGAAATTTAAGGAAACATTAGATATAATACCGTATGATCGAGAAAAAACGGCGTCCAGCTTGTAAATGACCATCGATAACATTCCCTATATATTTTCCATACAAAATGACAGCGACCTTCATTTCATAGCCATCGCTGACGCCGTCTTTTTTTCGATCATATGGTATTTACAACGTTTCAAAGAAAAAAAAAATAGAAAGTCTTGATGAGTGACAAACCAAAGGTATTTTAAAAGCATTAAAAAACTGTAAGGTGTGCAAAATATTAGGAGAGCTACACAGCCGAAAAAAAGAGGAGAGAATACGCCAACAGAATATGGAATCGATCGTTGCAGAACAATTTTAATATGCACGAACGACGCCAGAAACGTGCACTCCGTCTTCAGTATCTGTTTCCCGGCTTGAACATGATCTCTTTATACTTTTCAAATTATATCAAATACCATGTCTGAACATTATTTATTAATTTAAAAGACATTTCATTTATGTTATTAGTAGTATCTAGTATCATGGTTAAATCTACAGGGCGAGTCTTAAATAAGCGCAAATATTATTAGGGGTTGTATATTTCGACTCCGGAGTTTTTTTCGCGGAAAAAATAATTTTTTGGATTTTTGTTTAACTTTTAGTTCAAAAACATAATATCTTGATTAGAGGAAAGAAAAGCCAGAAAAATCCAGTGGTTCTCAAAATTTATGGAAAAATTTCCGAGATACCATCGACGACTTAATTTTTCTCAATACGGACCTGATTTTTTATTTCATATTTTAAAAGCTTATGATCTCCATTATTTATGAAATACTCGTACAATAATGTAGCACATTTGTCCAAAAAATTACAAAAAAAAGCAATGTTTGTAGGTTTTAAAAATGCAAGAATAATTAAGTAGGTACAATAAATAATTGTTATTAGTTTGTAGGAAATAATATTATACTCTACTAAGGAATTAAATATCTTATTTTTTTTTCAATGTTATATAATATTCTTTTAACCTTGCTATTCAACACCGGAACACAGTTTGAAGGCTAAGAAACTTAAGTCGTTTAACGGAAGAATATCTTAAAAAATACATTACATTTTATGATTATAAACGGCTTACAACGTACACAATATCTCTGAGTTAAAACTATCGATATTTTTCTCAATATAACATCTCTAATTTGCTAATTATTAGTATAGAAATTACTAAAGCTTCATTCGGAACCTCGAAATTAGTGGTTTCAATTGGCGTAGAAGTTTGTTCCTCTAATTTCCAATGTATGCAGTCAGAAAACGTCAAAATTAGTGGTAGGATTTTTTAATTAGTAGAAAAAGTTAAGCTTCATTAGGAACCTCGCAATTAGTGGAATAAATTAGTGGTTTCAATTAGCGCAGAAGTTTGTTCCTTTAATTTCAATGTACGCATTCAGAACGTCAAAATTAGTGGTAAACATTTTCAATTAGTAGACAAAGTTATCAAACTTTTAACTTTTCCACTAATTATATTTCAAAATTTGCGAGAAATGTCATTTTGGCGTTTGATTATCTTCTGTCAAGAGATAATCAAACGCCAAAATGACATTTCAACATTTACAATAATAATATTGTGGTTATAAATAAAAAGTTGATTGTTTTATAAGCTTAATATTAGCTGATATTAGGCTTTCTCGTAAACTAAAAAGTATAAAGTGTAATTGAAACCACTAATTTATTCAACTAATTGCAAGCTTCTGAATGAAGCTTTAACAAACTTTTAACATTTTCCACTAATTATACGTCAAAATTTGTCAGTAATGTCATTTTGGCGTTTGAGGATCATCCGTCAAAAGAAAATGCGGTTAAAAATAAAAAGTTTATTGTTTTTAAACGGTTTTATTTAGCTCGACCCGTACGGTATTTATTTATTTGTTTGTTTATTTGGGTCAAAATTAGAAATTGAAATTTAAGTACCTTCCTTTTGTCAGATTGATCTGAAATTTGGTACACACCTTTAGTTCCGATGACAATACAATATAGTAATATCAATAACATTGTAAATCTAAGATGGCCGCCGGTACAAAATGGCGGATTTCATATTTTTCCACAACCCCCTCAATATGGGTATCAAATGAAAGCGCTACACTAGTAGAATACTGTGATTATGACAAAATTTAAAATCCAAGATGGACGTCGTTACAAAATGGCGTATTAGGTGAGGGCATGAGTAGTCGTGTCCAGAACAGTTGTGTCCAAGATTGTGTGACGTTAGAAGGACAGATAAAAAAATAGGTGATTAGATGTACCTACGTAGTTAGCGGTAGTTTTACCACCCAAGTTAAGGTAATAGGTTAAAACGTGCTGAGGACTGCATGGCATTAGGGTGGCTAAAAATGTAATGTCGCAAGCGTTTTCCCCTCAAGATTGGGCGCCTCTTGTTGTATATTATAGCCTTGCCCCTCTACTGGACCTCCGGGGGGTCGACCGTTAAAATGTCCATTACTCGTGGGAACAACATGGAAACAATAAATAAAAAAAACAAACAAAAATAAAAACGAAACTGCTACACAACGAAAAAGAAGGCTCGAAAAGGCGAAAGAAAAGTATAGAACGAAACGTGCAAAAGAAAGTGAAAATGAAACCTATAGTCGACTACAGAAACGAAGAGAACGGTTAGCAACAGAAACACCTGAGCAACATGATGCCAGGTTAATAGCACAACGTGAGAGACAAAGGCAGCTGGTAGAGTCAGAAACACCTGAGCGTCATGAGTCCAGGCTAGCATCACAACGTGACAGACAGAGAGAGTTGTTAGCGGCAGAAACACCTGAAGCGTCATGAGTCTAGGCTGGCATCACAACGAGAGACACAAAGAGAGTTGTTAGCGTCAGAAACACCTGAGCGTCATGAGTCTAGGCTAGCATCAGAACGCGATAGACAGAGAGAGAGAGTTGTTAGCGTCAGAAACACCTGAGCGTCAGATTGTAATAAATTATCAGGTAAAAAACCATGTAATAATGATGCACTAAATGAATTAAATAGAATGAGGAATATTCGGTAGGCATTTCCGTTAAATACTAAAAACTAGAAAATAAAATCGGTAAAAAACTTTTAAGTTAAACGGTTTTTATCTTATGTGCAAACTAGAAAATAATAATAACAATTAGGTATTTTTGAACTTCTAGTTCAGAAATATTTTAGTACTAGGCAGAATAGCTTTTAAGGCATATTAGACTAAAATAAAACGTGGGGCCCATTAACTATTGCTGTAATACTTTCTTCTATACTAAGTGTGGATTGCATCGACTTACTATAATCGTAACTGGAGATTTTGACAGTCAATAACCAGCCGTGGCGGCTTCACCAGCGAACGCCGAGTTCATGATCTACCAAAGTATAAAGATATGCTTTGCCATAGGTAGGATTTCAGAGCGACTCACGTTTTTGTTTTAGTCTAATATGCCTAAAAGCTATTCTGCCTAGTACTAAAACATTTCTGAACTAGAAGTTCAAAATACCTAATTGTTATTATTATTTTCTAGTTTTCAGTGCATATAAGATAAAACCGTTTAACTTAAAAGTTTTTTTACCGATTTTTTTTAAGGGAATTTTGGCTTTCTGTATGAATACAATTAATTGACTACCGTAAGCAGCTGTTGCTAGAATATTCTATTAATATTAAATGTTTTTTAAGACATTGTAAATGATGGTAAACTAAAAAGTATAAAGTATAATTGAGTCCACTCATTTTCCCCCTAATTTCGAAGTTCTGAACGAAGCTTTAGAAAAAAAGAAAATTTATCTATAGCATACAGTTTTTATATGAACTGACTACCCACCAAAAATCTAATACTCTACACTGAAAACATCAATTATATGTCTATTTAAAAACATTACGGGAATCGTTTCGCTAGATATGCACAATCCAAAATTAATATGATATAAATAACTAACTAGACGAATCCCTATGTAATTCAAAGTTGCTCATTTTCCACGCGAATGAATTATTATTAAAAGTAGGTGACTACAAACTTATAAACCTTTCATATAAGTAACCTTTCAATTGATTTTCTGGATAAGAATATCGTAATCCCGTCAAAAACATCTGTATAACAGTGACAGTTGTTGTCTGTCATTTTAATTTAACGGTAAATTGTAGATTCTGTCAATTTTATGATGTCGTCTGTCAAAGATTCCGCTGATTCGCTATGCACACTCTAAAGGTGCGTATTCATTATCCGAACGAACGAATGAAAGTGCGGTATATTTAGACGGGGACCGAACGCATGCGGCCGTTCGTTCGGTCGTGCGCTCGACCATCCGCTTCGAGTCGGTACATCAAAGGCGTTCGCCTGCGTGCGCTTTCAGATTTAAGGTGCGTATTCATTATCCGAACGAACGAACGAACGAACGAACGAATGAAAGTGCGGTATATTTAGACGGGGACCGAACGCATGCGGCCGTTCGTTCGGTCGTGCGCTCGACCATCCGCTTCGAGTCGGTACATCAAAGGCGTTCGCCTGCGTGCGCTTTCAGATTTAAGGTGCGTATTCATTATCCGAACGAACGAACGAACGAACGAACGAATGAAAGTGCGGTATATTTAGACGGGGACCGAACGCATGCGGCCGTTCGTTCGTTCGTGCCGCTCGACCATCCGCTTCGAGTCGGTACATCAAAGGCGTTTAGACGTCATGGTACAAAGAATACAAGGTATGATCGATAGCGGCTCCAATTTCGTTCAGTTCGCGCATACCACCTGTGACGTCACTAGGAAAATAATGAATAAATAAAAAATATAAGAAAGTTGACAGGAGATCTGCATTTTTTGAGGTTATGGTTAAGAATTGTTTATTTTTAAGACTTTTTAGTTCGTTTAATTTAATAATTACTAAAACCAGCAGTTCCAAAAATATATTTAAAAATAATAATTATCTATTAACATGGATTTGGACGATAATAGGTAAAAATACTAAATTTATTTCTATATTCGGTATAAAATTGTTTATTAGGTTTTTAGTTTGCGATGTTTATGGTAAATAATTTTCATTTTTATTGCCTCTGAATTCACATGAGGACAGAGATGAGGATATCTATGGAAAAGTAACCACAAGAGGAATTGTTACATCATTTAAAAAATGTTGGGAAGTTTATTGTTTCCCATCGAAAAGTAGAAAATGCCAATGCAGATGAACGTATTGTAATTGTGATAGAAGTAATTCCAAGGGTGAAGTTTATTATAATTAGTGGAAGTAATACCAAGGGTGAAGTTTATTATAATTAGTGACCTGTGCTTCTTTTTTATATGTAGATGTTTCTGGTTTGAGAATAAATCGGTTGAACCACACCCAAAATTTAAAGGAAGTATTTGCATACCCAGAATATGCCCATCAAGAGTTATATAGCTCAAATTTCCTTTAATGGTAGGCAATTATTCAATGCAAATTAACTTTTTAAGCGACTGAAATATTAAATAGTTTACAATATGGTATATCACTAAAAATATAGGTACAATTAAGGGCCCGATACATTTCAAAAGTAGAATATTATTTTATATTAAATGAGGTATTGTACTAACATTCAATTTATATTAATAACGGAGATTAAAAAATAACAGAATAAATAGTTCCTTTTCTTATACTACAAAATAAACTATAGAATACAACAGTATTTAAAAAAAAATAAAAAGTGATGTTCCGGCCGAGATTCGAACTCCGATCTCTCGCTTCCTAGCCCGACTCCTTATGCACTGCTCCATAGTAACTTGCTTAGCGATAATTCAATGACGGTATATAAACAAAAAAAAAACAGGTTTATAACAATATCTTGACGATTTGAACTGGCGCGCGAATGAAGAAATGCGTGCGGTCTTCTCGTGCGGTTCTATCGTGCGGTCCCCGTCCATACCACTAGCGAACATTCGTTCGTTCGTTCGTGCGGATAATGAATACGCACCTTTAATGTCGATGTTTTTTTTTGACAATGACAATCAAAAATATATTGTTATGGCAAAAATAATACTAATTTTTTCTCTGCTACTGTTTCTAAACAATACAATTATTTTAAAATATTCTTTAAAAACTTACTCTGTTGGGCCTTTCTGCTTTGAAATTTACCTGAAAAGGAAGAAAGAAGAAACATTATTATATAATATCTGCACCTTTTGTCTAATGTCTATAAAAATGAAATAAATGTACAGGGTGGCACCTCTCATACGCCACGGAGGCTCCAAGGAGAACAACAGTTTGTATTGAAATAAAATTTTGTAAGCATATATGTAGGTTAATTCAAAACACTTTTTAAAAATATAGAGATTTCTACAGGGTGTCCCCAAAAAAAGTTACATATCAAAGTTGGGTTTTTTTGTAATTGAATATATACCCTATATATTAATTGATTGTCAGATTCTGGGAGAAAAATAAAGGTGAATTGTATAAGTATACGACTAAAATGTAAGATTTTTAACATATTTAACATTTTCTAGAAATAACAATAATTTTTAAATTACAAACAATAAAAACTGCTTAAATTGGAATTAATCCGCCTTATAGCCTTATATGTAAGCTGCGTTCGACATTACAAATCTATTACCTCCTCGAACGCTTAATCAATCTTTTTGCGTTCGACATTGCAGATCTTTCTGATTTTCTCAATCTGCTCCGCGTTCGGTATTACATTTGCGAGCGCTCCGAGCGGGCTCGATCTCCTCCGGATAATTTGAAGGAGCTTATCGAGCTCCAACGAAAAAAAGGCAGGGAAATTTGTTTGAGTTTGTCGATCCGGTCGATTTATGGCAATAATCCAATAATATAACCTCAAATGTGAACTAAAGCCGGGAATAATATGTGGCCGGGACTTAAAAAGCAGATCAAAGTTTGGTTTTTACATTATAACAGCATATGAATAATTACTTATACGAGATTTTAATACCACGGTGAAACGTTTTTTCTTAACTTAGATTCATAGATAAAATGGAGGAAGCTGTAGTATCCGTGATTGAAATTCTGGATGAAAATACAGAGATACATAAAATAAACAATGAAACATATATTTTCAATAAAAAGGTAAGAATACCGAAATACCTAAATTAACTATTATTTTTATACTTGTATTTGTAGAAAGTACCTATGAACCTATAAATTTGCAATATGAAGATATAGAAGCTAATAACTCAACTTTAGAACTCCTCGATAAAAAAAGTCCTCTTTCGCCAACTGATTCAAGTTGTTCTACAAATTCAATACAAGAATGTAAGAGATTGTGGACCAGAGATTTAACTCTATATTTCATCAATTTAGTTAGTGAAAGAGATGAACAGTTTCAAACCTGTGTAAAAAAACATATTTGGACAAAAATTTCTTCCCAACTTAACGAGGAACATGGAACTACCTTAACTTGGCAGCAATGTGAAACCAAATGGAAAAGGACTGACAAAATATATCGTGAAATTGTAGATCACAATAATACTTCAGGCAAGCAAAGAAGAAAGTGGGAGTTCTTTGATGCAATGCATGCTGTAATATTGCCAGTTGCTACTTGCAGCAGCAGCTCTGGATTGCAAGTAAATAAGTCAGGAGAAAAGATATTCAAGAAGAGTGCTACTGATAATGAAGAAGATAAAAATGAGGAGACACTACAAGATTCTAATTTTGTTAAAAAGAGAAAATCTTCGGCCAGGTCTAACAGCATAGAGAGGAGACATAAAGAAAAATGATGAGACAGGATTGTTTTAATAACCTATTTCAAAAATATATTGATATATTACAGAGCCAACAAAGCAATAGAAAGCAAGAATAAAATAATTTGTTTACATTTTAATAAGTATTTATATTTTTGTACATTTTGTATGTATATGTTTGTATTTTGTTAAATTAAATTAAAAATAATAGTTTCTGTTGCTTTTTACTAATATATTATAAGTGCCAAGAAAGGAAAATATACTAATAAAAAACAAAATTGGGGGGTATTTCCTTATAGAATTTTATTATTTATAATGTTTTAATTCATTAGAAAGAAAAATAATATTTAGGATGTTTTAATTCATTAGTAGAGCATTCATTATATTATTCCTCTTTCGAACTGCTTGCAAATCTTCTCTTACATCATCAACAACTGCATAAACATTTTCCTCAATTAAAATCTCTTCTTCCAATTGTAAATCTGCAATATCTTCCAGTAGATCTCCATTTAATATGCATATATTATGAAGAACAGTTCCTGATACAATAATTAGTGGGATTAGATCCAATCTAGTTGTTTCTAAAGACTTTAAACGACGAAACCTGCCCTTTAGAAGAGCAAATGCATTTTCTATCACTACTCTGCATTGTGACAGTTTGTTGTTGAAATTAATTTGGGCAGGGGTTAAAACTACATTATTTTTGAAACCAACCAGTAAATAATGTGACAACTTATATGCCAAGTCTCCAATAAGATGATGATCTTCTGAAATTATCACAGAGCCATTTCTTATTCTTGAGTTAAGGTCTGACTTTCGAAATAAACGCATATCATGTATAGACCCAGGTTCCCCTGCGTAAACGTCCAAGAATAATTTTTTGCTGTCGCATACCCCCTGCAATAAAACTGAGTGGTAGCTCTTCCTATTGCAGTATGAGTTAGGGTTTTCTTTTGGTTTCAGAATCCTTATGTGGGACCCATCTATTGCTCCAATTATTCCTATAAACATTTAGATGAAACATAACTAATTAACTGAAAACCAAATTAACATTACCTGGAAATCCATTAATGGCCCTAAACTCCCTTTCAATTTCTTCTGCCCTTACTTGACTTGGCCAAGAAATAATTTTAAATTTCTTATTTACTTTTAGCAGTAGATTACAAACTCTGTATAAAATGCTCCAACAAGTACTCCTACTGATCCCAAAACGATCAGCTACAGATCTAAAACAAGGTTTGAATTTTACCATGGTTAATAAAAGTTGCATATTGCCTCTGATATAACTCTGAGAATAGAACTCACCGAAAACACTCCAAGTTTGCCAAACACCAAATTGTAACCATAAGTTGCTTATCAAGTGGCACAGGCACTGTTCCACAATGAACTGTGGAGTCAGAAACGCTATATAACTTGCCAAGTAAGTCTTCAAATGTACAAAGGTTTATTCTAAAATGAGATTTAAATGTATTATCTGAAAGTCGTGGCACAATTTCTTCAGCATATTGTTGTACCCTTGGAGCTCTTTCTACTTCTGTTTCACTATCACTGCTGTCAAAAAATATACTGTTCGCAAAATTTAACATCAGACCTATTGCCTGGTCTGTGTTTATATCCATTTTAGGCAGATTTAAATGGAAAGTCTTTTTCTCTTTTTTTTTTCTTAATTGAGGTTATATCACCGAACCACACAGAAAATAGGTTATATTTATAGTATTTTTGAACAGAAAGGCTCTGACAGCTCCGAAAACGTTCGTCTTCAAAATCGCATATCTGAGTACTCCGCAATCACGTGATTTAACTCGGCCTCTGCCCGCCCTCATCTGCGATTTGTAATGTCGAACGCAGCTGTAGTTAAATTAACTTTAAATCAAATTAAAACTTCATCCAAAAAATTATACAGGATGAGACAAAATTAATATTGAACATTGATCACCTTTAAAAGCATGTTACTCTTTTATTTTAAATGGGATACCCGGTATATTATTCCGATATTCAATGGAGAATTCATGTCTCTTCTAAATACTATTAAAGTTGCCTACCCCTCAAACAAAGATTTTCCTACATATTTTCATTTACATGATTTGATCTGAGTAGATCTTTATTATTTGATAAAATCCAGGTGGCTGTGATATGTCTGACGTTACTTCAACATAGCTGTCTAATTAGTCCAACTTTAACAGCTAGTCATTTTGTATCAGTTAAACCAAATAAAAAATCCCAGAAATTTGCCGAAAATGCAAACTTATCCTACATCAGAAAGAATTGGTATTTTTCTATTTAGTTGGTGAATGCAGTGTGTGTGTGTGTGTGTGTGTGCTTCTTTATACTTTAAATTAACATCTGTAAAAAAAAACAATTATTAAGTTATATGCAACAATACATTTATTTCAACTTTTTAGAAATTCCAAATACAGAAAAAAATCTGTAAATAACGAACATTACTTTTATGAGCCTAATATAAAATATGGAATAAAGACTTTTATTACATTTCTTAGGTTGACAACTTGTCAAACCACCCTCGTATATTATCTCTGAAGCAATAACTAATTTGATGCCATAAAAGTAAAATAATTATGCATTTACGCGGTATTATTGCGAAAAATCTTTTTCTGTAACCTCCATAGATTACTGATTGCTTTTTCATGAGCTATATACTTTCATAATTCGAGTTTTCTGAATCTATAGGTACCTGTCGTGTAATGAAGACAATAAAAATAAACACACAGAAAATTATATCAATTAAATGTGATTTAAGTATCATAGAGTTTTAATGGTGAAAGTCGTTTATTATTATAATTATCTGATAACAATAAAAAAGGTTTAGAAGCTACACAATCTCTTTTATTATTCGTGATCGATTATTGTGCTCTAATTTAAACCAGATCATTTATAACAACGACATCCACGTTCTATTGTTTAACAAATGAAACGTACTATTGTTAAATTAACCGGAAGATATGAGATTTTTATCGAAAATACGATGTAAACACCAAAATGTTTTGGGATTTTTGCAAAAGATGTTTTTTATTCATTAAAAAAATATCTGGGGTCTTCGCCACTGGAAGAAATCTACAAATGTAGAATGTAGACTGTTTAGGAGGGGGTTTAATCACCGCAACATTACAGATCTATTGTGTGTTCCCCTTTTTTGAGTTATAACGAGTTATAACTCATCATACAGTCTCAGGACTTTGGCAAAAGCCAGTATCTGAGACGCCTTTATAGAGGCTAGTTGAGTACAAGCAAGCAAGAAAACTTAAGTCTTTTTAATGACTTAAATCATTTGATTTTAAGTCATATTTTTCGAAAGCTGACATAGGACTTAAAATTTAAGTCATTTTCAAAATGACTTGGGATTTAAGTCTTTATTCCGAAATAGAAAAAGATTTAAGTCATTAAAAAAGATTTAAGTCTTTTTTAATGACTTAAATCATTTTATCAAAGACTTAACTCTTTTAAAAGATTTAAGTCTTTTATGAGATTTAAGCTCGGATTTAAGTCTTTTTAGAAAATATTTGTCTTTTTTTTCATATATTTTTGTCGTAAATCTTTCGTTTCATCCGTTTCATAAAAAACTGTGAAAACAGTATCTTTGTACCTACCGCTGTTCAAAAACGAGAAATCCTGTAAAATACACAAAAATGAGACAACCTGTACAAAGTAACAGAAAATTTAATTTTAATTAAGTTGTTGATGTTTTTATACAGGGCGTCATTGAAATGGTGTAAAAAAGGGTGAATTTAAAAAACGGTTGTTTTGAAACTGCAGGCTTAAAAAACGAGATAAAATCTCGAAAAAAAATCCTTTGCCATACATTTTGACTCTAAATCAAATGGTGATACTGAAAAATTATTTGGAAAAGCGAAAAGGGTAGTTTTTGCAAGGGTAGGGGGTTATTTCGTGAATAACTTTTTTGAGGTTAATTTTTTTGCAACGTGGGTTCATATTTTGAAAACTACATACGTTATCCTATAAAAAAGGTACTCTTGTTGCACATCGCCCAGAGCGATAGTTTTCGAGAAAATAGCAAGCAAAGAGATTGCTCTGATGGGTTGCTAACTGGTTAATCAACATAAACTTATGAAAGTTATGGCGGTTCAAAAGTAACCAAGTAGTTATTAAATAATTAATTGGAAAATCAAAAGTTCACAATTTTAAATATTATAGTTGTTTATATAATATTTTATTCTAAACTGTCTCTACAATAAATGAATATCGATAATAAAAAAATCGGTAATAGGTAATACAATAAAATTAATATTAACTTTAAATGTTAATTCCAATACCAAGCCAAACCAAATCAAACAAGTATTTAAATTGAATTCTGGTTGTCTCGACTTGAGAGAAATTATATTGATTTAAGTCATTTTCCAGACTTAAGTCATTTTACTGACTTAACTTGCAAATTATCATGACTTAAGTAAAAAAAAAAGACTTAAATAATGTTATATTGATTCAAGTCTTTACAAAAATGACTTAACTTGAAAGAAAATAACTTAAGTCAAAGACTTAAAACTTAAGTCATTTGAACTTTATATTGAAACTGACTTAAGACCTAAATCATTTTGATTTTAGAAATGACTTAAAACTTAAGTCTTTTTAACACTAACTTGTTGCAGCTCTGGTTGAGTAGTAGGATTTTCTTTGCCTCATTTTTGTTTAGCTTTTCTAGACATTCTTCGACCAACTTCTATAACTGATAGTTACTGAGTTGATCGCTTTTAGTACTGCTTGACTATCGGATAAGATGGCTATTTCATGTTTCTACTTTTTAACTAAATATGTATATATTTTATATATTTTTTTTAAATCAAGGTTCTAATAGACCTCTAGATAGAAAATTTTCCAATCACAGTAAAGTTTAAACAAAACATCAAGTCATACCTCTTACAGCCTTCTTAATTTAATTTATTATCATTGTGTTGTGAATTTGTTTATTTTGAAACTATACTGAAATTAATTATCCTCTAAGGTTTTTTACGTTACTATTTAGCTGTACACAAAAGGAATAATAAAAATGCGTAATTATAACACGTGTTTAACTGTCAAAAAAAAAACAACAAAGACCCAATAGGTGGATACGATGCAGAAAACGAAACGAGGCCAATAAAACGATATTTTCAGCGTTGGGATCAAAACACAAAGTATAAATAAACCGTAAAGGAAGTCATTAACATAACAGCACAAAACGTAGTGGAACCAACCATTCGCCTTTTATCTAGTACTATTTTGCCATTCTACATAATAACCATTTATTGCTTGCGCACAGAGACAACACACACGATCAATCCAGATAAAATTCCATCTTTTTGCAGAGGAAATGAATCTCTCGAGATCACGATTAGGAATTTATAGCACGGGACTTACACACACGGAAAACACATTAATTTTTGTTCGCACCCGATATACACACATCCAAACCAACTACCCTGTGTCATAATCAGCTGATTTCTTTGTTTGACTGCAAGAATCTCTCCTAGGAAGAGTCACAGGGGATGACAATGCCCGAAAAATTCCTCGTTCGATCCTTTACCGTAAAAATTCCCAGTTTTTTTCACTGAAACAGCATACTGCGCGACAAAAACGGTCCAAATCGGACCTTGAAAGGTCTTACCTTTGTAGTGAACGCGCAGATTTCCTTGAGACAAACCGATGTATCCGTATTTTTCTTTGGGGCTCCAGGCCCGTGGCAGCGGAGTCCTGTCCTCGTTCACTGCGGGGTAAAGTTTTTTTAAACGGTCCACCACCGCGGTGCCGTTTTGCGTTCCGTTTTGCACATCCATCGCGACTCGACCATTACTTACGGCGGCCATCACTAAACTCTTTCGAGAAATCAGCCTGTACGGCGTTGTCACATCGTCGGCATGTCAGATGTTTATTATTGTATTATCCTAATAAATTATTTTATACCATTCATAGTCTTGATTTGAGACATATCGATTTTAACAGCTTATCAAGTGTATAATAATATTCTGATGTTTAGAAACAACCAGTATAGTTTATTTTAAAATTTATTTTTTATTTATATCATTGACAATGCAAGTTTCCGTGATTTCACTATAAATTGAGATATTTGGCAACAGAGCAACAATAGAAACAGAAAAATTCTCTGAAAGGGAGATTCTGAAAAATGTTATTTCCGCTGTAAAGCAACAGAGGGCTAACAGAACCACAGAATTTTAAATGGTAGAAGTTGGCTAGGCAACCAGTAAAACTGAATATAAAATAAAATATTTTATTCAAAATTTCTTATACAAATTTGCAGATATACGGGATAATAATCTTATAATTTAAAATATTACAGAAAAATGTCGTTATTAAACGTATACAGGGTGTTCCTTAATGATATGGTAATATTTAAGGGGATGATCTTGGATCTATTCTAAGGAAAAAACTTAATATTATGTCCTAATCCGAATCACAGTTTTTGTTTAAAAAAATAGTCATTTAACTTTAGAGACAGATCGCTTAAAATCTGATGCGGTGGCTATTGTGTGAAAACCGTGTTTCTTCATCGGCTGGATAATAATTAAGAGATACAACAAATCTCTTTTTTGTATAAGATATCTTTAATTGTATAAAGATATCTAAAACATCAGAGTTCACCCCCTGATATATTTTCATATCATAAAGGAACAGCCTGTATTTTGAAGACACAATTTACAATATGGAGAAGTAATTTATGATATATTTGACTTCTCTTAATTATAACACATTAAAAACAATCCAAAGATCTAAATCACATTTATTTACAACAACATATATGCCAAAAAAAAATCTATTACGTACAAAGTTATATTTTAGGTTTTTTAGGTAGCGATCCAAAAGCCGGTATAACGTTACTCTTAGTTCCTGTAGCTGTTGTGGTAAGCGTAGGCGGTGCCACCAATCCAGGCTGATTTACCTTCATGCTAGCCCCGCCGGGCATATCCCATTTACTTTTCCTTTTGTTCGCTTCCTCCTCCAACTTCTTTGTGCCCGACACAAATTTCACTTTACCTTTGCGTTCCTTTTCTCTCTTATCCATTTCAGCTTTCTGGATTTTCGCCAGTTCCTCATAGTAAGATTCTTTACCAAATTTAAGCGGATCGTATAAATTGGGTGGATAATTCGTACCTAGTTCGTTTAATCCGCAATACTGTATAAGTTTCTCATAAATGCTCGGATTTCGAAAGTCTTTTCTCTTCTGAATCAAAGAGTTCATGTCCATTTGTTGCGTCTGCATTTTTTCGTATAATTTGGTAATTTTGTCTTGTAGTTCTGCCGAACAGCTCCCAGGTGGTTCAGGAGGTATTACTACACCATCCAACTCTACCATCTCCGCTTCTTGTGTTTTTTCTTCGTCGTTTACAAATATTATCTGTTGCGGAATATCGTCATCGGCTTCAGGCTCTTCGTCTGAAGCTATAGTATCGTCATGATACGACACTAATTTTGCTAGTTTGGTTTTGACAAACACTGTAGATACGATACTAGGGCTGGAAGGTCGAGAGGAGGTACTACTTTTCTGGTCGGAATTGCTTCCCTGCAGGGGATTTGTTGTTTTCTTCCGAAGGGCTTTTTCTACATCCTCATTATTATCTTCTTCTTCGCCTTCAGAGTCGGTGTAAGTCGCTGTCAGAGATGCCAGGGCAGACGTGGACATTGTAGTTGTGATGTTATACAGCTATTCTCTTTAAAACTGGTAAAATTTACGGAAAAAATAGGCTCGAAAGAAAAGATACCGTCTAACCTATTTATAACGATAAACTAACATATACACTTAAATTACATTACTAGGAGTATCGTCTTTGGTGTAACGTAGAGATTATGACTAAATGCTAATTCCCTATAGCAGTAGCGGTTTTATCTCCTCTTTGGTAGCGGTAAAATTCCATTGAAATTTTATCCCTAAAAATAACCCCGAAAAATTTTACTCCCTAAAAAAATCCCCATATAGATTTTTTCTCCCCAAATTTAGGGATAAAATCCCGGAGTTGGTGACACTGCGAGAAGTCGAGTATCATGTTTATGATATTGTTCTGTGGTTGAGTCGTCCTAATCATATATAATTTGAGAATGTATATGATTTGGGTCGGTCTTAACTGTTGCACACAAAAACGTAAACTGTTGCACTTTTATTGACCCAAACACAAAGGGTGTAGTCTTTGACAAAGGAGTATTCAGAGATATAGAGGTTCAGGGGAGATTAGACAAGGAGATCCATAAAGGCAAATACGTTTAAATAAAAGCTTTATTTTAAACGTATTTGCATAAAGGATATTAAACGCCTTCACCTTTTCTGCTCTAATTATTTTTTAAATTTATATTTTATATCTGTTTATATTTGAATTCAAAGGATTTATGTTTAAAGTTACTCTGATATACTATACAGGGGGGAGTCTTAAGTAAGTGCAAATGTTTTCAGAGCTGGTAGATCCTTGGTAGATCTCGATAAAAGAAGCATATTTTCTCTTTACCGTTTTTGAATATATACCCATGTTTATAGGAACTTTTTTCATATTTTATGATGAGGCATCAATGGGTACTTATTTAAAATTTTCGAAAGTTAGTGATATCAAATTTTTTTAAAGTTTGCTATTTGCTATAGACTTGGATCAAGGCAAATTAATAAAAATGCGTTTATCTCATTAAGGATGCCGAAATCGACAAAATATCAAGAGACAACTTTTAATCGGCATTAAACTGCTTACACTATTTTTCACCAACAAGAAAAAAAAAGTCAGTAGCGTACATGCTTTTTTTAGAAGAATATTCCAGTGATAACCCATAATATACATACACACGTCTCTGCATGGTGAATATGTCGACATTTTTTTAGCTTTAAAATACGTATGTCGCATTTATAGTGTCTATCTAACTCCTGTGGTAACTCTTACCGTCGAAATCATAGATGAAAAAAGTGTCCAAATTTCATTCGAATCGCTAAAAGCACTCGGAAGAGAATTATAATAAATCGAAAAAATATTAAAAGAATTTAACACCCTGTAGTAACGAAACAAAGCAGAATCGGGCCTATGTTGATATGAAAAATAAATCTTATTTTTATGTGAGGTATCTCCCCACGAGAGATGGCACATGTTTTTTGAAACACCCAGTATACAGGGTGTCCCAGAAATAAGTGCAAGTATTTTAAGGGGTGGTAGATATCGATAAAAGAAACATATTTTCTCTTTATCGTTTTTCAAATCCATTGTCCAAAATAACGGAGTTATTTTACTTTGAAAATTTCCAAAAAAAAATATTTTTGCTAAAATTTTGAGAACCTCTAAATTTAATCTACTACCTATGGTGCCATATTATCAAGAAATTATTTTAAATAAAAACTAAAAAAATTTCCAAAAAAATGTTCAAAAAATTCCAAATTTTGAAAAAAAAATGTTCGCGAAAAAACCCTCATAGGCGTGTTTCTGAGAGGTTGAACTATATACTACCAGTTAAAGTACTTGCACTTATTTCTGGGACACTCTGTATAAAAACTGCAATATAACATCGAAAGATCTAATATACGAGTAGTCCAAGAAAATAGGCCTTCAAATACGAATGTTTGGGAAAAACTTGAATTTTTGATATAAGTTGCTTTGAGAGATCTAAAAACGAACTGTAAAAAGATTTTTTTTAATTCACCCCCTAGAAGGGGTAAAATATGTTAATAAAGTTTTTTTTTTCGCAATTTCGGAGAACCGGTAAAAACTAGAAAAATAAAAGTTGCAGAGCGTCAAATTTTACATAAAAATAAACTCTGCAGGGTGGTCCGAACTGTATTCCGGAAACTTCGGCAGCATATTTTGCAGATAAAAATAAGTAAAAAAGTTCGTATAAATGTATGTCCTAATATACTGAGTTTCGGAGATACAGGGTGTAGAAGTTGCATTTTTATTTTAATTTTTTCCAAATAATTTCTGAAGTAGCATCAATATTTTGATAAAAATTGGCGTCTGGGACTTTTTTGGCATGAGAAATTTGATTTTGATGTCAATATGACTCCTACTTGTAGAGGGCGCCACCTACATATTTGTTAACTGGTTTGAAGAGTTACAACTTTTCGTCCGTACCTGTATAAAACTATTGAGTAAAAAAATATGCATTTACGAGTTTTTTTACGTGAAAAAGGTCTCTTGGTAAAAATCGCTACGAGTACTGGTTTTCGAGATATTTGGAATCGAAATTATCAATACCTATCATCATTGACATAAATTAAACATGTTAACTAAATAGTTATTAGTGCCAAAAACGTTTTTGTGCCATAAGTTCAATAGAAACTGTTTTATCATCATTTTTTGCAGAAAAATTTATCATTAATTAAAAAAAATAAAAATTTCCCAAATTTATTATTTCAGTGAATTCTCAACGTGTTTATTTTTCGTCTATAATGACATGTATTGACTATTTCCATTCTAAATATCTTGAGAACGGTTGCTCGTAGCGATTTTTACAAAGAGATACTTTTTGCGTGAAAAGTCACCGAGATGTATATTTTTTTGCTCGGTAGTTTTATACAGGTACGGACAAAAAGTTATTACGCTTCAAAACAGTCAAAACACATGTAGGTGGCGCCCTCTATTAGTAGGAGTCATATTGACATCAAAATCAAATTTCTCATGTCAAAAAACTCCCAGACGCCAATTTTCATCCAAATATTGACGTTACTTCAGAAATTATTTGAAAAAAATCGAAATAAAAATGAAACTTCTACACCCTGTATCTCCCAAAGTAAGCATTTCAGGACATACATTTATACGAACTTTTTTACTTATTTTAATGTGTAGAATATGCTGCCGAAGTTTTCGGAATACAGTTAGGACCACCCTGTATACTTTTTTTGCTCAAATCAAAATTAACCGAGATAGCTAGGGGATGATAGAAGAAATTTAAAATAAATCATAAAGGTACATTCAGGCTGAGAGCGTCGAGCGCCGCGTCAGGTCGCTCAGGCTGGGAGCGTCAGCGCAGCGTCATATGAGCTTATTTTTTAGGTTTTCAGTTTGTAAAATGGTTTCAAGGAGAGCAGTTTATCTAATGTTACTATTGGAAACACCATATTTTACATTCAAAAGAATGGTCAAAAAAGTAGGAATTCGCCCTATAAACAGAAGACGATATCTGCATGGAGAATTTCATCATTTATATCTTGAATTTCGAAAGCTCTCATATATTTACTCATACTGTATACTGTGAAAAAATACTAGAAATACCTAACATTATAGCTATTTCTTCAAGTAGACGATCATGCAGATTTCTATTTTTATATTGAGGCAATTTTGCATTCGACAGTGCCTGTATTTTGGCGATTAGCACCTCTGCGTGCTGGTCCTCAGACGCCATGACAACTACTGAACGCTAGAAATCTTGCCGAGAAACAATTCAGAACTCAACACTCTCAGCCTGAATGTACCTTAAGTTGTTGAAAAATTCATATATTTAACATTTTCTTTCAATTTTTTCGAAAGTTATAAACTTCAATTCAGATTCTTTTAAATTCATCCCCGGGATGGGGTGAAAAATTATAAAGTGTTTTTTTTGCAAATTTTGGGAAAGTGATCAGGATTAGAAAGAAAAAGTTCAAATAAAAGTTGTAGAGCGTCAAAATCTTCATAAAAATGTCTATACTTTTTTTGCTCAACTCAAAATTAACCGAGATAGGGTGGCTAATAACTAGGGGATGATATTAGAAATTTAAAAAAAAGTCATAAGTTGCAGAAAAATTCAGATATTTAACATTTTCTTTCAATTTGCTCGAAAAGTATATACTTCAATTCAGATTCTTCACAGAAGCCAGAAGCCCATTGGACAGTAAACAAACTTCTAACGCGTACGTTAAATTTATGAAATAATTACAGAATTCGTAAAAAAATAATTTTATCGGGGAAAAATGTTTTAATTTTTAAATTAATTTTTAAAATTACTATACCTTTGTTATAAACGATTAAAAACATTTACTTATCTCTACAATTAATGTTTATAATTTTCTGAGCAAATTGAAAAAAGACTATTAAAAATATAAATTTTTCAGCCAGCTTATTTTATAAATTATATTTTTAGAATTTCTTCTATCATCCCTTAGCTTCTAATCCCCCTATCTTGGCTAATTTTGATTTGTGCAAAAAAAGTATAGACATTTTAATGGAGAATTTCACGCTCTACAACTTTTATTCGAATTTTTTCTTTCTTATCTTCATCAGTTTCCAAAAATTTGAAAAAAGCACTTTATAATTTTTTAACCTTTCCGAGGGCGAATTTAAAAGAATCTGAATTGAAGTTTATAATTTTTGAGCAAATTGAAAGAAAATGTTAAATGTCTGAATTTTTCAGTAACTTAGAATTTTTTTTAAATTTTACTCTCATTCCCTAACTTCTAGCCACCCTACCTCTGTTAATTTTGAGTTGAGCAAGAAAAGTATACAGGGTGAGTTTCCTACGATGTTCTCTATGGGTATCTCGGAAACTACTGGAGATAGAGAGTTGGTTAAATGGGAAAAGAATTGCAATTTTGTGGGGTCATAAATGTGCGCCTTTCAGATTTTTGAAAAAGTTCATGGCTTACTAGATATTTCGAAAAAAACAAATTTTGGCTATTTTAAAAATTGTCCCTAATTCCATTACAAGCTATTTTAGACAAAAAGTTTTCAGATAAAAGTTGTAGATAATCACATCCTTAATGAGATTGTGTCCTCCGTTTTTTTCTAAAGCCTGTCATTTTTGACATATGACACAAACATATGTTTTTTTAAAAGGAAACCATAGTTGGCAATGACTTCATAAAAAGCGCAATTTTTTAAGCTTTTTAGTGATATAAGCTATATCTTTTCTTCGAAAAATTACGAGTTATAGCCAATTCTTATCATTTTTAAACAATTTCACTTAGTTAGCCATGGAAACAAGTTCAATCGCCGTTGCTCTCAGAAATGTGAAGCTCTCACATCCAAACTTTGTAAATTAAAATAAACAAAAATTGTAAATATGAATTTTTCAAATGAAGAAAAGCGTGTAGATCTCGCACATCAATAGAGTGGTTCCAACATGACTTTCATTATGACACACCACCACCATAATGAAAGAAATGTTAAAAATTATTTATATCATAATTATACAAACGCAGGAAGAGGTGGACTAATTGCATGGGCCTCCTCGATCACCTGACCTATCCATTTTAGAATTTTTTTATGCGGTATAGTTAACAATAAGGTTTACAAAAAAACTTATAAATTAAGAGAGGCACTTGAAGTGGCGGTACGAGAAAAGTTTAATTAAGTCGACCGGTCCTTCTGTGAGAATAGGTAGAAATTCAGTTTTAAAAAGATGCAACTCAAAACAATGGCGGATTTTTTGAACATTTTCTAAAATAACTTAAGTTTATGTAGAGATATTACTTTTCTAAGTTTTAGTTTGTGTAATGTAAATTGTAAAGAACCGTTTAGTAATATATTCTGACTTTTTATAAGTTATAAATCATATAACAGAGTAAGAATACCATACAGTCTAAGTGAAATTAGTCAAGAAAGATAAGAATTGACTATAACTAAATTTAACTTTTCTAACATGTCTTGAAAACCGTTCTCTAAAAAACGTAACATTCACCGGTCAACGTATCCTCGAAAATGTATGGCCAAGAAAAGTTGAACCAATAATCCTACACGCTTTTCTTCATTTGAAAAATTCATATTTATAATTTTTGTTTATTTTAATTTACAAAGTTTGAAAGTTTTAAAAATTCGGAATTTTTTGAAAAATTTTTGGAATTTTTTTTAGTTTTTGGTTAAAAAAACATAATTTCTTGATAAAATGGCAACGTAGGTAGTAGATTAAATTTACAAGAAAGAAAATCCATAAAAGATACAGTGGTTCTCAAAATTTTTTAGCAACTTTTGATTTTTTTTTAATTTCTTCTATTTTCTCGAAAAATACTTTATTTACGTATTTCATCACTTCTCGAGGGTGAATTTAAAAAACAAATTCTTACAGTTCGTTGTTAGATCTATCAAAATAACCAAAAATTCAAGTTTTTCCCAAATACTCGTATTTGAAGGCCTATTTTCTTGGACTAATATGTAAACCAAGTCGGTAGGCCAAGTCCATAGACCAAAATACGAAAGTTTTGAAATGTGACAGGCCAAGTCCGCGGACGTTTATGCGAAAATAAATAGTTCTTTTCACCAGCATCTCGTAACTCTCAGCGCCTCCCGTTCCAACCTACCCCCGTAAAAACCCACCCTTGTTAAACTCGCATCCCTTCTCGCGCACGCGGCGCCGTCGCGACGCCGACCCGCTCCTGCGCCGCCGCTCGGCCTCATCTCCATCGAGCGGGCTTGGAGGAGCGAACGGCGCCGTCAGTGCCGCCAACCGACCGGCCCACGAACCGAACCACCCGATCCATCCATCGCTCGCGATTTGTGCGGTGCAGCAGCAGCAAAACCACGGCGGCAATCCCGAAAAAAGAACGGCGAGCGTAGAGGCGTCGCCCGAGTGAGCGCGTCGCGGCGGATGAGGCGCGAGGCCGAGAGCCCCGAGGTCGCGTGAGTGCAAGGGGGCCCCCTCTAGGCGGAGGCCTGCCCTAGGTGGCGAGGGAGGATAGGAGGCTGGACTGTAGACTGAATCGAATAAGGTAGGAGAGAGATTCCGTATCTATAGATTATTTCTCATTCAGGAGTTAGTAAAAAAAAGCGTTAAAATGATATTGTGATATGCCAGTTGATCTCTCAATTGTCATCGACTGAAACTTAATATCGATTTTATCTTATTAACCAGCGGTAGAAACGTATTATATTTGTTACTGGATACCGAAGCATAATACGATGTTCTGGAAAACGATTTGAATACCCCAGGCATTATAAAAAAAAAACAGTTTTTTTAACCCTCGCTCATGTTAAAATGACCTGAATTGATAGCAAATAATAAGAGCTATATTTCAGGTATTTTAACAACGTTTTTTATGTAAAAAAAACTAGTATAATTAAATTCTAATAAACTGTTTTTTTAATCAAATATTTTATCCCCCTTACCTCTAAACAATATACCAATATTGTTCTACAATATATACCACCGAATTGTCTTTGCAAGAGGAAACATTTATTATTAATAACTTTTTTGAGAAAAATGCATTTCTCTAAAGGATTTAATTCCGTTTATACTTTTCCCAATTTCCATACCGTTTTAGAGAAAAAATAATCAAAACGGGTCTCTGTACTGGGTGGTCCTAATTGTATTTCGGAAATTTCGGCAGCATATTCTCCGCTAAAATAAGTAAGCGGAGATACAGGGTGTAGATTAAGTCGTCATTTGTATTGCGTTTTTTTTTTCGAATTAATTTCAGTACTAATATAAATATTTGGATGAATATTGGTGTTTTGACACGATACATTTTATTTCAATGTCAGTATGACTCCTACATAGAGGGGGCGCCACCTACATACTATTAAGCTGTTATGAAGAGTAGTAAATAGTAACTTTTCGTCCGTACTTGTATAAAACTAATTTTTCTACTTATTTTTATTTGTAAAATGGGTTTGTAAAAAAAGTTTTCCGATTACATTTCGGACCACCCTGTATATTTAGTATAAGTATATTAATTTAACAATATTATTACTAAAACTGTAGATTATTTTTGCTAACATATTGCTTATTGTGCTTACGTTGCTTATTATTATTCATTAAAATAATCTAGCTGTCCAAAATAATTATATTTAAAAAGAAACTTTATACAGGGTGTCTCAATATTCCGTGGAGATAGAACTACTACGTATTTTTGGAATCAAAATAAGTTTGTTGGACACATTTATTTACCTCTATACAAAAGTCCTTCGTTTGTCCGCTAGAGGTCATCAATCAAAAATAAAACCGAACGTTAATTAACTTAAAGTTTATTAATTTGTTTAAGTTTTTTACAAAGCTAATTGTCAAATAATAATTTGTGATACTAATATAAAATGTCATATTTTCGCCAACTGGATTATTAGAGCATAGTAGATTTTATGTGCCTACATAGCTTAATGTGACAAAAAACATTTTTTGGAAGATAATTTTAGAATTTATTTTCCTCAAAAAGTATGCGCTGTGGCTTTTTTATACTAACGTTTATGTAGTTGTGTGGGTAGTTTTCACCCTTCCCGTACTTTTTCTTGATTTTTGTGAAAATCCATCCATCCATACATATATAAAAGCTCAAATGCTTTTTTTGTTACATCCATCCCGCCAAAACCGCTTCACCAATCTTGATCATTCTTTTTTTTAAATAAAAGTTATATATGTCTAGATTTGTTATGAAGTAGTTTTATATTGTTTAATGGCTATATCTTTGTGTAATACGACTAAATACTAAAACATACCTGAAAAACAGCTATACACAATACTTCCAGAAATAAATTATTTATCATTGTCAGTGGTGTGCCAGTTAGATTATATATCAAGTTTTTAGATATTTTAGGGGTCAGTTAAAACCGTCAGCATTAGATACATAAATATCAAGAATAAAATTCTACAGAAAGAATTAGAAGAGATTATTGAAATCATCAACCAAATGGGTAAAGTTAGTAAAAATTTATATAAACCTTCGTGACCTCTGGATTATACACATAAAAATTTGCGTAAAGAATCAATTAAATGACATTAGTTAATAATTTGGTTTGGTTAGTGAATTGAAATTCATACCTATAGGGAGTAGAATAGGGAATGAATGTTTGTTGTACGAAAATGCATTACTATAGTAAGTATAAATCGATAAATCGATAAATCGATAAATCGATAAATCGATAAATCGATAAATCGATAAATCGATAAATCGATAAATCGATAAATCGATAAATCGATAAATCGATAAATCGATATTAGCGACAATTTTAAAATAGCCAAAATTTGTTTTTTTCGAAATATCTAGTAAGCCATGAACATTTTCAAAAATCTGAAAGGCGCATATTTATGACCCCACAAAACTGCAATTCTTTCCCCATTTAACCGACTCTCTATCTCCAGTAGTTTCCGAGATGCCCATAGAGAACATCGTAGGAAACTCACCCTGTATACAGAGTGGCGCCTCTCATACGACGCGGAAGCTCCATTGAGAACGGTATCGAAATGAAATTTTGTGAACATGTGTAGGTTAATTCAGAGCACTTTTTAAAATTATAGAGAGTTCCACAGGATGTCACCAAAAAAGTTACGTATCAAAGTTGTGTTTTTTGTAATGGAGCACCCTATGTATTAATTCATTTTCGGATTCAGGGAGAAAAATAAAAGTGAGTTTTATTAAAGAAGTATATGACTAAAATGTAAGGTTTTTGACATATTTAACATTTCATAAAAATAAAGAATAATTTTTAAATTACAATCAAAGCTACCTAAATTGGAATTTACCTGGTATAGCCTAATATGTAGTTAAAATAACTATTGTACTTTAAATCAAATTAAAACTTGACAAAAAAGTTATACAGGGTGAGACAAAATTAATATTGAACATTGGTCACCTTTAAAAGCAAATTACTTTTTTATTTTAAATGAAACGCCAAGTATATTATTTCGATATTCAATAGGGTCCCTTGAAAATGTTCCTTCAAAATACTAATAAAGTTGCCTACTCATCAAAAAATAAAGATTTACAAGATATTTACATTTTTATGATTTAGTGTCAGTAGATCTTTATTATTTGATAAAATCTAGGTGGCTGTGATATGTCTGACGTTACTTCAACATAGCTGTCTAATTAGTCCAACTTTAACAACTAGTTGTTAAAGTTGGACAATTTTGTGTGACTTAAAAAAATCAGAAATTTGACGAGAATGCAAATTTATCTTACATCAGAGAGAATTCATATGATTCTATTAGTTGGTGAATGCAGTGTGTATTTACCAACTTAATGAATACTTAACTGCTCCTGATTATATCTAGTCTCGGTTTTTTATGGGGATATGTTAAAGAGAGTGTTTACAAAACTTGGCGGCAACATGAGAGAAATAATTGTAGCTGCTTTTCGAAGTAGAACTCCACATATGCCTTTTAAAATGAAAAGATCTTTTGAAAACAGAATGCTTTTAGGCAGTTAAGTGTTAACAGGAAAGGAAGCATTTTGAGCATTTGATTTCATCTAGCTAATTTTTATCACATAGTTATATGTTTATATAGGTATCTAATTTAATTCTCTAATAATTAAAATATGTTTTAAACGTGTATCTTTTTATTATTGTTGAGTATTTTACTCTATATAGTTTAATTTTTGTTAAATTAACTAAAGGTATATCACAGCCACCTAGGTTTTTTCAAATAATAAAAATCTACTGACGTAAAATCATGAAAATTAAAATATCTAGGAGAATCTTTGTCTGAGGCGTAGGCAACCTTAATAATATTTTGAAAATATATGAATTCCCCATTGAACACCGGAATAATATACTAGGTATTCCATTTAGAATAAAGTAGTAACTTGGTTTTAAAAGTGACCGTTGTTCCATGTTAATTTTGTCTCACCCTGTAGGTATATCTTTTCCGGTCAAATTTTAATTCGGTTTAATATACAATGGTTGTTGTAATTAAATATCAGGCTATACAGGGTTAACATAACATAATTAACATACATACATAATATAATTATCATTTAGGTAGCTGTTATTGAAATTTAAAATTTACTCTTCATTTTCACAAAATGTGAAATATGTCAAAATCCTAACAGTTTAGGCTTATACTTCTTTAATAAAACTCACCTTTTTTTTCCCAGAATCCAAAAATCAATGAATATATAGGGTGTTCCATTACAAAAACACAACTTTGATGTGTAACTTTTTTTGGGGATACCCTGTATAACTCTATATATTTTTATAAAATGCTTTCAATTAACCTACATAAGCTCCCAAAATTTCATTACGATATAAACTCCTTAGAGCTTCCGCGTCGCATGAGAGGCGCCACCCTGTATTCATTTGGGTTAATGCCCTTAGTAAAATAGGAAGGTTCCTAGATAGAATGAACTTTTTGTAATTTTACTTGCAATGTCTTGTACATATGAGAAATTGTCTTTATTGCCTACAGGTTGCATGTGCTTGTGAACGATTTTCGGCAAATTATTTTTTAATATTTTAAGAAAGTATTTATAAATATTTACTTGTATCACAGCTTGTACTACTACTATGAAAATGTCCCTCTGATTTTGTTATTACATTCCCCAGAAACGTTCGGCAATGTGGAGCAACTTGGCGTGTTGGGTCAACAATAATTCAATTTGCGACATTTTATTAGTCATCATTGTATCAAGTAGCACAAGTACCTAAGTCTGTATAACTGGTTTCTTCTTAAAAACCTACAAAACAGCAGAAGACTGTAGTAAATAACTGACTGTAGGAAGTCTGTAGGATGTAACAATGTTCGTAAAGAAGAGTTTAATAAGTTGTTGACTTCCAAATTCAGCAAGTAATTCATAAAAAATGAAAGACTAACAGAATCGGACCTATGCCAATATTAAAAATAAATCTTATTTAGACGTGAGGAATCACACCACGCGAGATGCCAAATCTTTTTGAATCACCCTATATAAAAATACCAGAAATACCTATGAATTATTAACGTTTGTTTAATAGATATAAGCCATTAAAAGAATTATTTGACAAAAATGTTGGAATGAATACAGTAAACTTTCTGGGACATTTGTGTAACTTTCAAAGCTATGTTTCGATATTTTTCACTTCAGATCTCCTTTAAAAAGTAAACAGTTACTGCCTTGCATCTCTTTTACTGAACTTACCTATACATTATGGATAGATCTTTGGATAGATAAGGTTTAAATAAAAGAAGTATATATTTTCATAACATATATTTTATTTGAGCTTTCATTGCGATCAAATACAACAAAATAATTAAATAAGTTTAAAATTTTCAATATAACATAAAAGAGCTTTGCCAAGATTATCAGCTAATGCGTATACATTTTTTTGTATTATTCAGTGTAGTATAATTATTGATAAATAGTCATTTTTCTTAAAACTTTTCATGGAAGAAGAGATATTTACGACATACGTATACTTAGTTTTTGAGATTCTGAAAGTAGTTTATTGCAAATTCTTTTTATAAAACGCGAATTTTTGTTTATTTTTCTCATAATCCCACACATATTAATAATTTAAATTTATATAGGTCACATCGAAAAAGTAATTTTTAGAGATGACTTTGTTTATATTTACAATAGACCACCATCACAAATCTACAATTTTAATTATTTTCGAAAAACAGTTTCACTGAAAAAGGAAGATAAAAATTTGTTCGAAACAAAATGAGATTTACAACTACGACTTTTGTTAATACTTTAAACGATTCTGGTTTGTCACCAACAACTAGAGTTTATCTTATCGAGATAGAACACACCGCTGTAAACTAAACTTTCTCGGCAAAACTCCATCCAGAATTATTATGAGAAAAATAGTACGGATCAGGTGGTAGTTTTGCCAAACCTAGTATAGAGTTTGTACAGAAATTTTAAAATAATTATATATTTTTTGATTTTATTCAAATTTCGTATTATCTTATTATAAGTACCCTCCAAGAGAAAATCAAATTTACAGCGGTGAGCACGCTTCATTGAGAAAATTAAATGTATCCTTAGAATACTGACTTATACAATATATACACAAAGTTATGACTTGAAATTCGTATAACAATGATAATCACTGATTTTTTTGCGTTTGCAAAAACTTTACAACCTGAATGGCTATACTACATCGTATTACTACTGGTTTTTCTCTGTTTTGACGATATGATAACATCACAATGTACCGACTCTACCGGTCGTTCGCCTTCAAAACTACCTAACTGTATCTTTACAAAAAAAGAGGAATGTATTTAACATTATTTACACGTATTTACTAGACAACTGCTTGGCCAATTCGGTATACTTAAGGAATTTAGAATGCGGACTCTCTTCAAAGCTGCCAGTAGCCGGGGGACTTTTAGAAGTCACCGTCGAGGTACTCGCACCCGGAAGAACGTTGGTACCTTTTAATGGCACACCTACGCTCGTACTGCTGCTACTACTTGAACTTTGACCCGTCGCCTTGACCGCGATAGGGTCCGGAATGACACCGTCTTTAACAAAATGCATCTTTGACAAATGATGTCGATACGCGCCTTTGGATATGAAAGGAGTATCGCAAAACGCACACTTCATAATCGAATCGGGAGTCATAACGGCATCGTTACATGCCCAGCTGAAAGCTAAAATCGCTCCTGGAGTAGTGCCTGCTGCGTTAGGCGTAGTACTGGCTACGTTTGCTGAAGTCACTGTTGCCGGGTGGGTTCGGTTATTAGTATGTGTTTCAGTCTTGTCGCAAAGTTTTTGTAGTGCGGCTAAAGGGTGGCTGGAGCCCTTTTTACCAGTACTAGTTGACGGTTCGCCAGAACTGTTTGCTCCGGAGAGGTTATCAAACATGGAACTGAGAGCTCCTAAGCTACCACCAGCACTCTTCCGGTCACTTGTTGTGCTTCGAGGTGTACCAGACCTGTCACTGCTTGC
The DNA here is from genome assembly GCF_002938485.1 of Sitophilus oryzae. Classification (NCBI taxonomy): domain Eukaryota; kingdom Metazoa; phylum Arthropoda; class Insecta; order Coleoptera; family Curculionidae; genus Sitophilus; species Sitophilus oryzae. The sequence goes on along the minus strand of NW_022146870.1, from coordinate 1,292,901 downwards.
CGGACTGCTTGTAGAATTACGACAAGGACTAGTAGACTGAGATGGTTCAACAGTAGAGGTCTGAGGAGATGATGTACGACTCCTCCTTTTCTCGTCCTCCTCCTTAGTCAATTCACCGTTACTATGAAAGCTATGCCGTTCATCTTCTTCATTTTCGTCCTCCTTCTCTTTTTTAATTTTTAGTTCTACCGGTGCTGAAGCGTCTAACGGTTTTTGTTCGTCATCTTCAATTTCCTTCTTTACAACGACGGCAGCTTCAATAGATTCGCTGTCTTTTCCACGTTCTGGCTTCTCTACAAACGGACTTTTTTCTCTTTTAATATCGGGTGTAGAGCGAGGTGTACTGCTCAAAGGTATCCCGGGTGGTTCCATTTTTCTTTCTGGTGTTAAAGAATCCACCCTACTGCTACCTCTCTCCGACATCGAACTAGATTCACTACCACTCCTTTCACGTCGTCCGTAATGACTCTGTTGTTGATGATAACTTCTTAAGAGATTCATAGTTTGGGCATCAACCAATGGTTTTGTATAATCAACACTTTCATCAATCCCCAGTCTCTTAAGTATGCTCGAACCCATGGGCGCTTGAGTATGACCATGGCCAGCGTATCCAGGGTTTTGCCTTGTCCTCGAGTCGAAACTTTTCTCAATCAGTTTTTCGATGGCATTTAAGACCGATGGACTTGACCCATTGTTTGTTTCAGAAGGTGGGTTTGATTCTTTGTTGCTGGTGTCCGAAACAGAAGGAGACCGTTGTTGTGGTGACGGTGATTTATCTGATGGTGTTTTCATTTTGGTTCGTTCGGGACTTTCGGGTGGAAGTATATTGTTGGACATGAGAGCGCTTTTAAGAAAATTTCTTTGATTACTCGTCATGCCACCAACGCATTGCCTTATGTGATCTACGAACATGGTAGTCTCAATTTTGTTACCGCACTTTTCGCACGTTATTCTCCCAGCACCTGTTGGATCTCGCATTTTGTCTAAAATACTGGTACTGTCACCATTTTTAAAGTCATGTTGTGCCCTTTCTAACTCCAGAAGTTTCCTGACTGGTAAAGACTTTTTACGTTTTTCTCTGGTTTGTCTTCTTCGTCCTCCACTTTCAGTTATTGACCTCATAATATGTTCTTTATAATGAGAATTCTTTACCATATGATTACTTAATTCTTTTAAAGAGCTAAACGCTTGATCGCAAACCTTACAAGTCAAGACCGCACTGACGTGACTACTTGCGCTTCCAGGAGGAGTTTGGCTGTTTGGCCCGCTGCTGCTTCCTCCTTTGGCGTCATCTGAGGATCTCCACGAAATGATTTGCTCTTGAGAAATTATATTTGTGTAATGCTGAGTTTCCTGCATATGGCTAGTCATTTCGGCCAACGATCTAAAACTTTGTCCACACCACATGCACTTTAAAATTTGTCTGGTTTGTTCAGCTCCCTTACCAAGCCAAACATCTTGCCCGCGAACAAGCTTCCTTGGTAATGGCATTGTTTCCTTAATAAGCATATTCAAGTCAGATTGGTTTGGTTTACCGGTACTTAAAGATGATGTATTGGAGTTAGTATTCGACGGTGAAGTCATAGGAGACTGCGGTGGCAGACTATTTGATTGCATAGGAGGGACGGGAACATTGACACCACAATGCTTGGCTTCTTTCATATGGGTTGTCAAAGCTGCTAAACTGGGAAAACTTTGTTTACACCATACGCATTTAAGTACGTCTTTTGCTTGCTCGGCTCCTTTGTTTAGCCAGTGACTTTGCCAAGCACTATGCCTATTACTAGATGAGTTTCCCGGAACTGCACTGGCCGCCATTGTTCGAAAAATATCATCTCCTCCTAATTTACTCAGCTCACTCATTTTCTCCAAAGCTTTAGTAGCCTCACTAGGTGCTGGAGCTGAATGTTTAATTTTACCGTTCCATAATTCCGCTGGCGTATTCTTAGGCGACAAACCGGCTGCAGCTACTGCAGCAGCAAAATAGGGTAAATGTTGAGCACCGAGACCCGGTGGCCACTGAGGAATGGTTGGTTTAAATTCCATTTTTGGTTTCCGTTGCGGAGGTTGAGGTAAAGGCTCTTCCGATGTTCTTTTTCTACTACTAAAGGACAAGTCTAACGGTCCATTACCAGATTCGACAGCAGGAGGTGTTTCTGATTTTCTTAAATTAATACAGTCATTATCAGTCTCTTCACTTTTAGTTCTTCTACTGAAATCAAGTATTCCTTCTGCCATACTCTGGGATAGATCAGCTACATTTGATGAGTTTAAAACTCCAGGAGGACTCGAAGCACTTATTAATGGTGAGATTGGAGTTCGTGTAAAGCTAGGAAGTGGCGACGTCATCATAAGCCTGTGAGATTGAACTGCCGCTGCTGCGGCTGCATTAAGGTAGGCAGCCATCGCCGCGGATTGAGGCGGTAAGAGTCCCGCGGGAATGGAGGGTGGTAGCGCAACACCAACCGGGCTTAAAGATGCACCCAAAGGTACGCCTTGAAGTAGAGCTGCACGTTCGGCTAACATTCTTTCGCTTTCACCAGACGGGCAACGAGAAAGCAGTTGCGATTCGGAGGAATCCCGTGAGTTACACCTGGAGGTCGATTCCCTGAAACAAAAAGAGTATTGTAACACAATTGATAACTATATTATAGTTATTTATGTATCAAAGGAATTATCAGGGTGTCAATTACTGATCGCAAAGTCAAATAATTGCCAGAGGTTATTAACACTTAATAATTCCCGTGGCATATGAATAATTTAATTTCTTACTGAATTTAGTATATTTTGTCCTATTTTAAAACGGCACAAATGGTGCATTTATTAATCTTTGGGAGGATTTGTATTAACGCTGCTGGTAGGAACCTTGCTTGTCAATAGAGTTCAGGTTTTTGACAAAAATAACACCTTTCGCATGAATTAGGCACACGTTCGAGTACATTTTCATTAAAATTTCCTATTAAAAAAATGAAGAAGCACGACAAGCGTTATTTCCACCTCAAAGTTACCAAAAGGACCAACTTCAAAGTTATCAAAAGGAATTTTAAAAATACCTTCCGTATGTCGATGATCGATGAAACCGTTGCTTTTTAAATTTATAGTACAGTGTGGTCCGAACTGTATTCCGGAAACTTCGGCAGCATATTCTGCAGATAAAAATAATTAAAAAAGTTCGTATAAATGTCTTAAAATGCTTAGTTTCGGAGATACAGGGTGTAGAAGTTTCATTTTTATTTCGATTTTTTCCAAATAATTTATGAAGTAACGTCAATATTTGGATGAAAATTTGTGTCTGGGAATTTATTTGACATGAGAAATCTGATTTGGATGTCAACATGACTCCTACTTGTAGGGAGCGTCACCTACATATTTTTAACTGGTTTGAAAAGTAATAACTTTTCGTCCGTACCTGTAAAAAAACTGGCGAGTTAAAAAATATGCATTTACGATGTTTTTTAGGTAAAAAAGGTATCTTGGTAAAAATCGCTACGAGTAAGGGTTCTCAAAATATTGGGAATCTAAATTATCAAAATTTGTCATCAATGACATAAATTAATCATGTTGACGAAATCGTTATTAGACTGAAATCATAAATTTGAAATGTGTTTGTGCCAAAACCTCATCAGAAAGTTTTTATCACCATTTCTGAAAAAAACCGAAATAAAAATGACATTTCTATAGTCTTTATCTCAGAAACTAAGCATTTTAGGACATTCACTTATAGGGACTTTTTTACTTTTTTTATCTGCAGAATATGCTGCCGAAGTTTCCGGAATATAGTTCGGACCACCCTCTATATGACATTAATGATATAAATAAATTATTAGAGTAGGTAGATAATAGGTGTCCATTTTTATTTTATATATTATTACTTAAAATATATTAATAATTATAGTAGCTTAATTCCCGTTAATAATGTCCGTAGGGAGTTTTTAATTCAGTAAGAAATGAAATATTTTTTAAATACGGAACAATTAGCAACGAAATTAGTATATATAATTTAGACCTACCTTATGAGGGTTGAATCTTCGTTTAGACTTCTAGGACTCGTAGGAGATGGAACATCTCCAGGATGCGGAGATTGAGCTTCTTCCTCCGGCGGAGTTGGAGAATTGGAAGTTGGTGTAGCGGAACCTCCGTCCTCCTCCCCTTCTAGTTTCTCCCCTTCGTCTGGTGAACCCTCTTCACCTCCTTCCCCTGTAAATAAAAAATATTATTAGTAACCTTATAATTTAGCATTTTTTCAAGATCATACAACAATTTGTTCTTCTATTTTGATAAATACCCATTTAAGTATTGTAACAAAATAGATCAAGTTTCTTTGTCAAAGATTTAATTTTATCAGAGAATTTGACAGTGTAATATGTGTGATTTTATACAATATTGTATATTAACAATGTCAAATTTTTCATCAAATATCTTTTATAAAAGATTTTTGACAAAGAAATTTGATAGTGTAAAAATAATTATATGTTTTACAGCTCATTATCATTATACTTGGTCGTGTATCCTGTAGTTAATGATTATGCCAGCCTTATTCGAATTCTTATGTGTATTCATATTTAATTCACGTTACATAGAATTAATATGAATTACTCTCTTCGTTGATAAGATAAGTATGGAGTAGAAGAAATTGTTTACAATTTTTTTATACTTTAAATCAAACTAAAATCAATTTAAATACTCTCTTAGATTTTGACGGTTTTTGTTTGTTCCAAGCATAGAACGTTCGTTCCAAGCATAGAAAGTTTGTTCTCCGGAATCTGCTCCAAAAATTAATTCCAGAATATTTCACAATACTAGCAGTAATCCCAAACGTTCAATCATAAGCCATAATAACATACATTAGGATAGACGTTATGTACGTCTTTCTTTAACTCTACGCGCTTTAAATGCCACTTATACATTAGCTTTCTTTTCTTGCTAGTTCCTTTATGAAAAGTGTATTAAAAGAAGATGGCTGTGGTAACCAGAACCAAATAATATCCAGGTCGATTAATGTTCGGCAAGCAAACATTTCCCGCTGAGACTTCGCAAGGCCTTGGGAGTGTAATTTGTAACAAAACGCTCGCGCCACGGACACATTAAAAAGCAGGATGTAAGCTTCCATATTTCAATGTGAAACACGCTCGCTTCCATCTTTGATAAAACTCAGACGGGCGAGCGCAAAATTTATGGCGAGTTTCGTTTTTTCCGCCATTAACACCGGATCATCGCGATATTAGTTGGCAATTTAATGTGGGCCAGTTAAAACACTGCAGAAAAGGTTATTTAGCTTACAACAAATGTACAGTCTGTTGCATCGCCGAACTAGACATAGGGAATCCCATGTAAATTTTAAAAATGGTGAATAAGTTTTCCCCATTTTATTCTACAGAAAAAATTATTTGAAACTTTTTAAATAACTCTTAAAATGAAGCAAATTGGTTATTTTCAATGATTTTATATTATATTCAAAAAATAATACGGTCCTAATTAAAATAAAAAACATTCCACTGCTAAGAACAACCGCAAACAAAAACATATATAATTTCCACTTGTCCATACCTCTTGTCAAAGTCAGAAATTAGAAAATCTTTCAAAATTTAAACCGCTCATTGAAAAAATTTCGAAAAGTGTTTAAAACGTCCATTTTCATAGTAATAATAAAATAATAATAAATAGTAATAAATTTGAATAAATAATACTTGGCGATATAATTCCGGAAAAAGCTGAACCGTTCCGAAATTTTTAAAAGTTTCGGCATAGCACCAAATAATGTTAGCACCAATGTAACACCAAATAATGTAAACAGCACCAAATAGTGTTTACATTGTAGGGTTAGCAGCGCCTCAAGAGCATTCTGGAAATTAAAAAACAGGGTTTTCTACAATCATGACTTGAGTACAAAAACGAAACTTGCAGTGTACCGAGCAATTATAATCCCCACCATGTTATATGGGAGCGAAACCTGGGTGCATGGCGTATCGCCGACACATGAACGCATTAAATAAGTTGCAACAGAGACACCTTAGACAACTCTTAAGAATCCGGTGGTTCCATCATGTCTCAAACGTATCGGTCATTGAAAAAGCTAATTGCGAGAGTATTGAAGTCATGGTTACAAAATCCCGCTTAAGATGGGCTGGTCACGTATGCAGAATGCAAGAAAACCGCATACCAAAATCTCTGCTTTACGGTGAGCTTGTAGACGGTAAGAGGAGGCCGGGTGGACAACTCGAAAGGTACAAGGACATTTTCCACGAAAACTTAAAGGGGATTAACATGCAGAATCATTGGGATGAAGCAGTTCACAATAGAACTCAATGGAGAAGAATTGTAAACTCAGTTAACAGCGACAACCAAAAAGTAAAGAGGCAACAAAGCAATGATATATTTGAATGTCCGGAGTGCGGTAGGCAAATAGCATCACGTATCGGGGTTTTCAGTCACAGCAAAACTCATGAAAGAAAACGCCTTGCGTGACCATCTTTTGATGCGTGTCGAATACTCGTCAGCGAGTAATGGCAGTATAGTATATATATACATTGTATGAGCACTTTCCAATCTAAACTTGTTTCATTTATCTATGCTTTTTTGTTGCTAAAAATAATTTCAATTTAATAAAGAAATAATTTTTTTAATGTCATATTTTTATTTTTTTATCTCGAAAACGACAAGAGATAGATTAATGAAATTTCATGGAAGCATTACTATTTTGAAAACACACTTTCTGGTAATTTTTCACTTTTTAAAACAGTGGAAAGGGTTGAAATAAACTTCCCTATCATTCTTGTTAACGAAATTTAAAGAAAATCACTTATCAAACACATCCAAAAAATTAATTTGGATAGCTTAGTTTGCTTAGAAACTTTTTATCTCTTGTGTTTTTTTTTGATAAAACTCACCGATTTGAAATTAAAAAATAAAAAGCGTAAGCATTACATGTCAGGACAAAAAACATTTTTAGATAAAGAATCTAGTGGGCTGCTGTAATTATTTTAGGAAAAAATCTAGTCGGCCGCTGTCACTTTTTAGGACGTTTCTAATATTTATAAGGATTATTAATAAAAATTGCGGATTCTTGTATTTGGGGATATTTAAAAGAATTAGTTTACGCTACACCAGTACAGGATATCGAAGACCTACGAAATCGGATAATTGCATCATGTGATATAATAAGAAATAATCCTGGTATATTTCAGCGTAATTAGGGGTTCAATGTTGCGTAGGATAAATGCATGTATTACATCACAAGGTAGACATTTTCAACACTTGTTGTAAAAGTTTAATTGTTCCTGCAAAAGACGTTGTGTTTTTATTTCAGTTGCAATGTTTAAACAATATTTTTTTAACGATATTATTTTGTACTTTCATGAATTAAAATACAGAATTAAAAATTGTCTTGGTAAATAATTTTTAAGACGTTATCGTTCAGAAGAGGATGTAACGATATTATTACCAAATAAAACTGTTTGGCAGCAGCCCACTAGATTCTTTATCTAAATGGTTTTTTTGTCCTGACATGTAATGTTGTACATTTTATTTTTTAATTTCAAATCGGTGAGTTTTATTAAAAAGCACAAAGAGATAAAAAGTTTCTAAACAAACTAAACTATCCAAATTAATTTCTTTGCATGTGTTTGATAAGATTTTTCTTTAAATTTCATTAACAAGAATGATAGGGGTAGTTTATTTCAACCCCTTCCGCTCGTTTTAAAAAAGTGAAAAAATTACCAGAACGTGTGTTTTCATAACAGTAATGCTTCCGTAAAATTTCATTAGTCTATCTCTTTTCGTTTTCAAGATAAAAAATAAAAACATTATTTTTCCGCCCTCTTTGTACCACGATATCTCCCTAATGGTTGACTTTTGACCCCACGTTTATGAGGCAAACTACCCTTTATTTTGAACAAGGAATCACCCCCTGAAGTTTTTCGCATTTGTTTTGAAACACCCTGTATACATTGTATGAGCAATTTCCAATCTAAACTTGTTTCATTTATCTATGCTTTTTTGTTGCTAAAAATAATTTCAATTTAATAAAGAAATAATTTTTTTAATGTCATATTGACTTGCTAAATATAATATGAATAACACAACTAAAGAAAAAAATAGTTTAGTGGTATTATGAAGAAGAAAGTCTACAGGCTGTAGAAAATTTACTTTCTGTACATTTTCCAAATATGCCAGACTAATTATTGAAAACTATAAATGTAAGTGAAGAATTCCAACATGAAGAGTTATTAAAGACTGTAGATATAAAAACAGTATTAATATTGATGAGGATCACGGAGAAATAATAAATGAAAATAAATTAAATATTCTGTTACCAGTGAAATATGGAAACCAAGTAACTACCAGAATAGTTGGAGAAATAGTCGAAAAACATCGAACCATGAATTTGAAGAAACGTAATATAATATTCCGAACACCAAGAATTATTGGACGGGGATGACATAGGCAAAATTTATCCATTTTTAAGTATTAACAAGTAGGTACTTAAATTTGTGAATTCTTTAGTGATTAATAAATAAATTTTCGGTTTGAAGCTGTGTGTTTACTTATTTACGAAATATATTTAGTTTTTAAAAGATTCTCGTATGTTTAGAGTGTACTTTTTGCAACTTTGTATAGAGAATATAATTGAAAATATTTTTGACAGATCTCTGTAGAAGAAAATCATAATAGATTTAACATATTTTGAAATAATTTGTGAATGTTATATTTGTTTGATTAGGACCGGTATATGGTATACCGGGTGAGTCTCAAAAGTGGCTCACACCTATAACTTTTTTATTTTTTTAGTTAAAAAGACGAGATTTGGTACGTTAGTCTATGACATAAATTAGGATTGATTGATGTATTCAATTGTGCTCGGTCACTTCCGGTTTCACCGGAAATGACTACTTTATTCGATAGAAAATGTCACTCTGAATAGAATGACATATCATATGTCAACTTTTGACATTTTCGCATATGGTTTATTTGAAATTATAACTTGCGGTTCGTAACGAAAATTTGACTCGAAATACCAAGTGTGTAATATCAAATTATTCGTAAAAAAATGCTTTTTCCAAATATGCTAATGAGCCACCCTCGTTCCATTTGAAAAAAATTGAGATATGATTAAAAATACGATTTGGGCATTTTCTAACTGGCCTGGATGAGACACTAAAAACATTAGACGATCAAATCTATTTTTCCAAGGGTCCTTGATGAAGAATTAGTGTTTTTAACATAACCATGGCACTCCAGATTGAATTTTAAAATAAATTTTTTTATTAAGCGAGAATGTCAAAAGTTAACATATGATATGTCATTCTGGTCATAACGTCATTTTGTATCGAATAAAGTAAAAAAAATACCGTGGGTGCCATTTAAAAATCAAAAGTTGTAGTCATTTCCGGTGAAACAGGAAGTGACCAAAAACAAATGAATACACCAATTATTCCTAATTTATGTCATACACTAACATACCAAATCTCGTTTTTTTATCTGAAAAAATAAAAAAGTTATAGGGGGTGAGCCACTTTTGGGACGCGCCCGGTATTAATACGAAAAAAACCACAATAAATTTTTAGTCTTGTTTTAACATAATATACTCTTCTGTGTACAAAGTCGAATAAAAGGACACAAGAGTAATTAGGTTTCAGAGTTACCGGATTCAAAAGCTCGCCTTGTAAACCCAATACTGTTATTTTATCTTGTCCGCGTCGATTGTAGGACAAGAGCGACGATAAAAACGGTGAAAGAGATCGATATTCAAAATATTTTTCGCCGGGCAAACAGCAATAAACAGACCGGACCATCAATTATTGCCAGGTAACACCTGGAGTATGGCGACGGCGACGACGATGAAAAACGTGATAGTTCAAGGCGAACCTGCAGATGTCACTGCTTGAGTGATTTAGTGCTTCTGCAGCTCGTTGTAAATTAATCTTTATTAATGCGGTCCAGTTTGTTATGGCCGCGGAGCGATGGTATTTCAAGAGGGCTGTACGCTTACAATGTAAAGAAAAAACAATGATCTAACTGTACTCATTAAGCTAAACCCGTGAGAAATAACCGCATATATCATAATGTCATATAGTTTTAAAAATATGGGATTAAGTTTAATTACGATGCACAATATATTATGATATTTTTCGCTCAGTTTTTATTTAAGAGCACCACAGCACATGTTTGCGCAATATTTATGCTTGTACGTATATGATTCAAGTGAGACTAGGCGGCCCTCAAATTATACAGAAGTGTTTTTTTATGTTCTGCAAAAAAAATCAGATAAATTTTCAGTTTCAAATATTGAAGAGTACCTGTGAATGTTTGTAATTGTGTATTGTATTAAAACATTTTTGTGAAGCACCTTTTTACGTAGAATTTAATGGTTTAAGTATATTTTTTTTAAATTAATAAGTTACCATAATACCTATAATCAATAAATTAACAGAAAAAAAAATTTGATTAGGAACACCCTGTATATTTTTAATTAAGTGAAAAGAACTTAAAATTACCTTTCCAAAAATATAGCACACTTGATATTTTGTTATCGTCCCCTTCGAAATACAGAATTTTTAAAAGTTCGCCACTTTTAACTACTAGGCTTTGGACCCTTTACTGATGATCTGCCCCTAATTGAACTCGAAAACATATTGTCCAGCAAAACGAGGCACCGCCTCAGAACTCTGAAGTTATTAGCAAATTTTTGCAGCCAATGTCGACAATAGTTGAGTGGCTCACCAAGATCCCAGCCGTTGGCCGTCGAGGCCGCTGGACTTAGTGCCTATTATCCTTAGTGGATTTTTATCTTTGCGGAAGAATAAAGGTTCTTATCTTTAAATTTCCCGTATAATCTAGAAAAGAATTAGAAGTACGTGGCGGTTATGCGAGGGTATCTTTCCACCCCCACTGAGTTAATTAATTCCGCGAGAAATATTCAAAAACGTTCCCGTCTGTCCATAACAGAAGACGGTCGACATGTCGAACGCCTGTAGGAAAATCTCATATCTTGGTTTGCTATTAATTTTTATTATTATTAGATATAGTTTAAATGTCTTTTGATATTGTTAAATATAGTTTAAATTGTTATAAAATTCTGCATCTCTCATTTCAAATATTATTTTAGTTTTAATTGATGCTCACAGCTAGAATTTTTTGGCATTACAGCCGGCGCCATTCAAAGCCTACTTATTCAAAGTGTGCGAATTTCTTAAAACTCGAAGAGGAATCGAGCAAAATATCAAGTATGCAATATTTTTTTGGGAAAGGTAATTTTAAATTCTGTTCAATGAATTAACAAATTGCAATACTATGGATTCAGGGGAGTGCCGCTCGAATGGATTAAGTCATATCTTGGCAACAGAAGGCAGCTTGTGAGAATTGATACGTCTATGTCTTCTTGTAAGCCTATAGAATGTGGTGTCCCTCAGGGTTCAGTTCTTGGCCCTATTTTGTTTCTGGTGTTCATCAACGACATTGCAAATCTAGACATTAGCGGTAAAATCTGCCTTTTTGTGGACGATACTAGTTTCATTTGGAGCGACCCAGATTTTGGAGCGGCACCATTAAATCTTGGTGCGATTCTAATCCCTTATGCCTCAACCTATCAAAAACTAAAGTTTTATCATATAAAAGTACTATACAACCTTTTGTACTTAATAACACCACTATTGACGTCGCAGAGTGGGCCCTAATAAACCAATAATATTGAAAAACTTTTGTATCATTCCTGATGAACTTTTAGGTTAAAACTACTAAACGTATTAAATGAACAAATATATTTTTTTAAATCGTTAGTTTTTATTAATAACACTTAAATTAAACATTTTATATAGAGCAGACTAAAGATTAATCGATATACAGGGTGTTTTAAACTTGGCAATTCAAATTTAAGGAATAAATAGAACATCAAAAATAATGAAAAAAGTTTCTCTAAACATGTGTCCGAAAATGCATAGTTTTCGAGATACAGGGTGTCAAAGTTGTATTTTTATTTTTATTTTCGCCTAATTTTCTATATAATTTCAATATTTAGATGAAAATTGGCATCTAGAGGTTTGGTTTGGTTTGGAAAAGAAATTTAAATTTTATCCTAATTTTACTCTTGCTTGAGGGGAACACCACCTACATATATTTTCATTCGTTTAAAGTTTCGTGACTTTTTTGTAAGACCTTGTATAATATTTCTATTTGGATCTGAAATAATCGATGCATGTTATACGTCAAAAAACTCCTAGATACCAATTTTCATCTAAATATCGAAATTATGTAGCAAATTAGACGAAGAAAACGAAGTAAAAATAAAATTTTGGCACCCTGAATCTCGAAAAGTATATGCAAGCATTTCCGGATCCGGACACGTTTATAGGAACTTTTTTCATTATTTTTGATGTTCTATCGATTTCTTAAGTTTAATTCACTCCAAAATAGTATAGATACAAAAAAACATGGGAATAGAAATTATTCCCAGTTACAGCTAATACAAACAGTGTTTTGTATAGTATTGATGTACATAATTGTTCATATCTTACGAAGTCGCAAAAAGTCGCAGTAACTCTATTTAATTTTGAAAACTAGACTATTAGAGGAAATAAAAACATAACCCAGACACCTGGCCCTTTGAGGAGAACCCACTTATTTTTCTATATTTTTAAAAAAGAGAAACAATCAGTATATTATAATGATACGTGTTTTACATTAAACCCTGATCATAATGTTACATATTGTTTAAAATTAAGTACAAATAAATAAAATAAACTTAACAGTACTTGTATCACCCGTTGTAAACCTGCCACAAACTTCTAAAATATTTGGAATCACTTTGTACTTTGTAAACAAAATCTTTGCATAAGCGGACTAAAATAAACCACGTTTCGACGTTTTGAGTGCACATACACGTACCATGGTAACCTGTCAGTTATTTTATTATTTGATGATTCTCTAGAGTTTTCTTAACTATTATTAATTAAAAATAAAGGGGTTTTCTCAATTTTATTTTTTTGAATTATTCCACATTTTAAGTTGTTTCTGGCCCAATGTGCGTCGTGGACTCTGTGAAATTCTTAGGACTTGTTGTAGACAACTCGTTAAAATGGGACTTTCACATCGAAGCTCTATCAAAGAAGTAAGCTCTGCCTGTTTTGCGCTAAGATCAGTTTCTAAGGAACTTAACTTATCAACCTCTAGAAACGCCCTTTTTAATCACATCTTCGTTATGCCCTTCCATTCTGGGGTACTTGCTGCGCAACAAAATTTGATCGTATTTTCAGACTTCAAAAGAGAGCAGTTCGATATTTATTGGGACTGAACAGTAGAACTCACTGCCAGGATTTCTTTAAAAATTTCAAAATACTGACTCTTCCTTCTTTATTCATTTTTGAATCCGTTTGCTTAATCCGCAAGCACATATCTGCTATTCCCGAAAGGCCATCTCATAACTATCCACTCAGAAATGCGGAGCACGATCTTTATCTGCCAACCCCGAGCTCAGAACTAGTTAAAAGTTCAATACTGTACAATGCCAAAAAAAATGTACAATCATCTGCCTTTGAATATCAAGTCGCTTTCATTCTTTCCCGCATTTCGCAAAGCTCTGAAATCATACTTACTGGAGAAAGCCCTATATGCGGGGAACGACTTTTTTGTTGATGTTTAATCATGAACAATTTTGATTTTTAAAATTTTGATCATCTCAAACACTGGTCAAAGGTCAAGTATTTAATATTTTATAACTCTTAAAATTATATCTATTTACTGCTTACTGTTCTGCAATTGTCCATGTATGTTCTTTTTGTAATTTTAATGACTTAAATTTTTTTGAATTTTATGATATGTATTGTGTATTTTTTGTTGTTTGTATATTTTTTTGTGCGTTTGTTTGTTTTGTGAGTGCTTTGTCGATGAAGCTGTTTTGCTTTTTTGGTTGTTTGTTGTTGTTTGTTTGATACTATCAATATTATTTATTTTAACTGCCACATGAATGGCACAATAGCAAGTTTAACAATAAAAAAAGGTGAAATAAATATCACCGATCGTATGAATACCATATCAATAACGTTAAGTCGGTTGGAGGGTAGGGAGAAATCGCTTTCTCATTCGAGTCTTAAATTAAGATTACATTTCGAAGAGTTATGTCGGATTGAAAAACTGTATTTTTGATGGTATGCATAAACCGGCAGTTTATAACGAAATATTTCGGACGGCTGTGGTACCTTTTTCTTATCTGCCATCTGTCGTTAAAAAACCTATACTGTTATTTTAAATTTATTGGCCGATGGATTTCGTTAATATCCCGCTTTATTGGGCAACAAAAAACAACAATAATAATAATTAAATCGTGACGAAAGAAGATAAACTACAACTTTCCCTCTCTGACACTAAATATTTCCATTAATTTCTGATCTGATTTATGAATAAACTTTTCGAATAAGCGATGCTATTGACAAAACCAATCATAACAAACATCAATTTCCCCCCAGGTTCGTCTTGCCTACAGAACAATGTAAATTTACTTCACTTTGTGCCTGTCTATTTCCTTATCAACTTTTCATTGGAAAATGTCGCGAGAAAAAGGGTAACGTCATTGGCGTAAATAGGAAATTTTAACTGGGAGTCAGATTATTAAACGTTTATAGACTAATATAAATCATGATATTTTCAGGATAGCATTATAATGTTTTAGTAAATGACTCTGTTTCATATCATAAACATAACGTTGCAAATTAAAGATTCTTATTTGACAAAAAGATAATTATAAACATGTATGTATGTATCCGGTTTTTACAGCGTCCTTCGTCGCCCTCCGGTCTCCATGCGCCACTTCCGTCTGTTGTCCCAATCTCCTGGTACTAAGTTCCTTTCCGACATGGCTCTGTCGATTCCTTGATGCCCGGAAAGTTTAGATCGGCCTCGTTTACGTCTGTCTTACTACAGTTTCCACTGCAACACTTGCTTTGGTATTCTGTCGTCAGCCATTCGTTGTACATGGCCGTACCAATGCGGTTGTTTTTCTTGTATATCTTGTACAATGTTACCACCCACGTTCATTTTTTCGCGTATTCTCTCGTTCCTAATTCTGTCTAAACGGGAGATTCGGGCTGATCTTCGCCAGAAGAGTTATCACCTTTCTTCTTCGGAAAATCTTTGATTTTTCTCTTTGAATTTCTGAGTGTCTTAAACCTTTGGAAGATTCTTATTCCAGGGTACGGATGGACTCCAGGTTCTTCAGTTCCGTTCAAAGATTTTCCGCTTGGAAAGCAGAATGGTTCTGGTCCAGTTAGTGGAGTGTTCGCTCCTTTTCTGGCTAGATCTAGGCAGATAATACACTTACCAAAAAAATTAGAACCAAAAAAAAATCCAATATTTTCGGTGACTTTTGACAAGCTATATTTCGGTGAAGAATGGCGATGTCGAGACTTTAAAAATGCATTTTGAAACTTTAAGATTCTAATTTTCTCATGCAATCTTAGCATATAGCGCGAAAAAATAAGATTTGTCCCTTGGCTTGAAAAAAAAATGTTTCAGTTAGTCTGGGATATGGAGCAGATGCCGGTTTTAATGCTTTTAAAAATTGTGTAAGTTCGGTTTTTCTTGGAAAATTGGAATTCACGAAGCTAGATATTAGTCGGCACGAATTCTCTCAATTTTCAAACTTGACATAAGTCTTGATGAGGATGTTCAGGCATACGTTTAACATTTAAATGCAGATATTCTGACGATAGAAATAGTACCATGGATCAGAACACCATATGATAAAACGGAAGTGGCGAATGTGGTATTACAAGTGGAGCTCGAGCTTAGCAACAATGAAAAACTGAAAGTGAATTTTCAAAAATGTAGCCAAAATCAAATATTTTGGTTGCAGGCAGAAATACCTGAAAAATATCCCGAGCTGTTGCCGAAATTGCAAGGAAACTTTTAATAGAGTTTCCCTAATCATACGAAGAACCTTTTAGTACAGAATATCTAGCTACGCAACAGAAGCCTCGTTACATGTATAAAATTGTAGGTAGCAAAAGGAGACAGGCTTTAAAAGTCTGTCTCCAAATCAGATATTTTGATGTGGTAGTTTCGCTACTACATAATAGAGGGCAATAAATTTAAAAGAATACAGTTTTCTACAAACAAAATTTAAAAGAATTTTGTGCAGTGTTGCCATTGTGTAATTCATATCGTAATACTTCCTGATAAAGCCTACCTTCAAATTTGCTACATCATTTAAACATATTAAAATAGATCAGAGCTGTTTTTTTCAGGTTGCCATGTTAGTTGGAATTAAATCTTATGAGCTAAATTACAATTACTTCCTGACGTTTGATTGTATAATTGAATCCTGAATTTTCATTGTAATTCGGCGACAATATAATAAGTATTGTTCTACTATTATGATACCACCTCCTGACGTTCGATTATGTTCATACCAAGTTCATATTGTATAATCGGGAAAAAACGGCGTTAGCGATAGCTATGAAATGAATATCACTGTCATTTTATATGTAAATTTATATGGGAAATGTCATCGATTGTCCTTTGCAGCCAACTGACGCCGTTTTTTTCAGAAGCATATCAAGTGATACCATAATATAGTACTATATTACGATACATGGCGTTCTGATTGGGCTTAAACTTGGTATACCAGTGACATTGTAATATCATGTCTACCAATCAGCATATTGATGTGGTAGTTTCTATACTACCATATTTGAATAAATTTAGCAAATATTAGGTACATGGCGGCAATAGGGCTTAACTTGGTATACTACGTATTTTCGGTGACATTGTAATATGATGGTGCTATGATGCATATCATCTGGTACCATAATTTAGTACCTTATTATGTACATGGCGTTCGATTGGGCTTACATTTGGGATGCTACGTATCTTCGGTGATATTGTAATATTATGGTACCATGGAGCATAATAAGAGGTACCATAATATAGTACCATATTACGATACCATTTCCTGGCGTTCGATTGGACTTAAACTTGTTATACTACGTATCTTCGGTTACATTGTAATATGATGGTACTATGATGCATATAAAGTGGTACCTTAATATAGTACCATATTTCAATACCATTTCCTGGCGTTCGATTGAGCTCATATTTGATATATACTTGCGTATTTTTGATCACATTGCATTATTATGGTACCATGAAGCATATCAACTGGTACCATAATATAGTACTATATTACGTACATGCCGTTCGATTGGGCTTAAACTTGGGATACTACGTATTTTCGGTGACATTGTAAAATGATGGTACTATGATGCATATAAAGTGGTACCTTAATATAGTACCATATTACGATACCATTTCCTGGCGTTCGATTGGGTTCAAACTTGGTATACTACGTATCTTCGGTTACATTGTAATATGATTGAACTATGATGTATATAAAGTGGTACCTTAATATAGTACCATATTACGATACCATTTCATGGCGTTCGATTGTTCTTAAATTTGGTATACTACGGATCTTAGGTGACATTGCAATATTATGGTACCTTAAAGTATATCGAGTGGTACCATAATATAGTACACTATTATGATATCATTTCCTGGAGTTCGATTGGGCCCAAATTTGGTATACTTGCGTTTCTTTATAAAGATCTGTTTATATAATAATTTTAATTTATTTTACGAATTTTAATTTATTATTCGATGTCGGTGACAGCAACTTTTATGCCGAACTAATATATTATTATTGTACCTGTGTCACTTTTTAAAATCTACCTAGTTCTATTTTAATAACGTGGCAAACGGAAGAAATTTGTTATTATAGTATTTTTTTAGTCAGTTAACATTTTTTGTACTGCATTTTAATAAATTATTTCCATTATTATTAAACTTATATTTCATTACTAACGTTCCAGCATTAATAAATATCACTATCAATCGCCCTGTATATTATTAATTTTAAAGGTAATTAAAGGTATTTTCTTAGTTAACATTATAAGGTATAGTGTATATTAAAAATGTATATGTTTTGTAATAATATACTTAAAACTATTTTAATAGCCAAAGGAATAATTAATATAAGTGTATCTGACACTAATCCCTCTTCAGGGAAACGGACCAAAGAGAGAGAAAGAAACACATACTGCATTATACACAATAAAAAGAATGGGATGCCAATTCAAGTCTTTTTAAATCTGGCAACTGTGCATATTTAGCCGAGTTTTAAGGCCGTCGACGAGCCGTCAATCCAAAACCGAAAGTTCAAAATTTCTAATTATATTCTGATTATGATATTGTCGCGCCATCTAGTATTCTATTTGTGCAATTTTAGCTCTTTCATTTCGAGTATTTTTCTGTTGCGTAGCTAGATATTCTGTGCTTTTAGTGTCGCTACAAACCTATTAACAAAAAAATGACAGATTGAACATCACAGAATGGGGAGATAAAGCTAAAGCAAAACTAAAGCTAAATATTGACAATTTGCTATCAATCCATTAAATACATTCCTCCCATTAAAGTTAAGACAAAGAGACTATTTTTTATCACTGATTTGCATTGTTAAAGTTACGGTACGTTTTTAACGTTTATATTTAATTCTATTCCGTCTGTAATCATATTATTATTTTAATAAATCAAACAAAAGAAAATATATTATTTTTATTTTTACCACTCCGAATTTAGTGTTGGAACACAGCAACGACGCAAATATCCATTGTTAGATCTAATCTTCACATTTTTGTATGAGTTTTGGGAATATAGTAGAAAAGGGAACCATGAGGGATCATCGAAACCAGTAAAATTTAGAAAGTGGTCTAAGAAAAAAAAGTTTGTGAACCTCTGGTTGAACTGGTCGGGTAGATCAAGCTTTTCCTTCGACACAAATGACATTGCATGACATTTTACACAGGTAAATTTGGCGACGAACTGACGATAATGATAAATATTCTTCAGGAACCGCGTACCTTAATATAAAATTCAATTAAAAATGCAATTAACTCATAGAGAAACAGAACAGAAAACTACAACTAAGGTTAAGAAGGAAATACAGTCTAAAAAATATTAAAAATTTATACTGTTCCGCCAATGGAACTGCACGTCAGCTAAAGAACGTCTAGGGAAAATTCAAATGATCTCACAAAGAACCGAGAGAAGAGTCTTCCTGATGAGTTATAATAAAACTTTATAATGAACACAGTCGCGATGAGAGAATGATTCGTATTTTCGTTGGCCTGTCTGTCAATCAGCTTATTACAGAGAACAAACAGA
The DNA here is from genome assembly GCF_002938485.1 of Sitophilus oryzae. Classification (NCBI taxonomy): domain Eukaryota; kingdom Metazoa; phylum Arthropoda; class Insecta; order Coleoptera; family Curculionidae; genus Sitophilus; species Sitophilus oryzae. The sequence continues at coordinate 1,273,695 of NW_022146870.1, read as the reverse complement.
AAACGGAGATTGGACGAAATGACGGGTCGCTGATAATTTTAAATATTGAGCGAAAATTGGAAAAAGGGACGGAGATAGTATTTGTTTCAACTGGGAAAATGTGAAGGGAATATTTCATCGTGTTTGTTGAGTTCTGTCGTGTTATCAAAATAAAATATTATGTGGCCAAAAAAATACATATTTAGCACAGTGCAGCATAATTTTATACTATACAAGATTTTTTAAATACCGGGTGCGTCTCAAAAGTGGCTCACCCCTATAACTTTTTTATTTTTTTCAGTTAAAAAAACGAGATTTGGTATGTTAGTATATGACATAAATTAGAATTGATTGACGTATTCAATTGTTTTCGGTCACTTCCTGTTTCCCCGGAAATGAGTACAACTTTTGATTTTTAAATGGCACCCTCTGTATGTTTTTACTTTATTCGATATAAAATGACACTCTAAATAGAATGACGTGATGATATGTCATTTTTCGCATATGGTTTATTTGAAATTATAACTTGCGGTTCATAACAAAAATTTGACTCGGAATACCAAGTGTGTGGTATCAAATTATTAGTAAAAAATGCTTTTTCCAAATATGCTAATGAGCCACCCTCATTCCATTTGAAAAAATTGAGATATGATTAAAAATACGATTTGGGCATTTTTTAACTGGCCAGGACAAGACACTAAAAACATTAGACGATCAAATCTATTTTTCCAAGGCTCCTTGATTAAGAATTATTGTTTTTAATATAGCCATGGCACTCTAGATTGAATTTTAAAATACGATTTTTTATTAAACGAGAATGTCAAAAGTTGACATATGATATGTCATTCTATTCAGAATGTCATTTTCTATTAAATGAAGTAAATAAAATACCGAAGGTGCCATTTAAAAATCAAAAGATGTAGTAATTTCCGGTGAAACAAGAAGTGACTAAAAAAAAAGAATACGTCAATCAATCCTAATTTATGTCATATACTAATATACCAAATCTCGTTTCTTTATCAGAAAAATTAAAAAAGTTATAGAGGTGAGCCACTTTTGAGACGCACCCGGTATAGTAAAATTAAACAGTAAATGATTTCTCTTCAATTTCCTAACATGAATCTAATCAAAGTTAAAATTTCATTTACTTTTGTATTCCTGCTTCCAATTCCTTGAAACTGATAAAATTCCAAAATATTAAGCTTCCATTCGTTTTTTGTTCACAAATATGGCAACGTAAATAAGAAGTAAGGTTCAGGTGTACAACTTTGAGAAACACCCTACTGTATATTAAACAACAAAAAGAATTGGAAGACAGAAACATTTTCTGGGTAGTTAAAAGACTACACCATAACGTGGTATACCGATACCGATGCTTCCAAAATCAAAATATTAACAGGGATAGAAGTATTCGGACCGAAAACTAAATAGTAACCAATGGGCATCTACCCATGAGATGCGGACAACTTATCTTAGATAGGAACTATCTCAACCAAGAAATATAGTCATCTTCTCCAATAGTTAAGCAGCCTTAAGGGCTGAAGATCAACTCAGTAACCGTTAAATCGAAATTGGTCAAGGAATAGGATTGTCCAGCTTCTGTAAGCAGCTGAACAAATTAGGCAAAGAAAATCAAGTCCTCCTACTCTGGGTGCCAGTCCACTAAGCGATAGAAGATAATGAAAAAGCAAATGGTCCAGCTAGAAAATTAGCGAACACTCCACTAACTGCATCAGAACCGTTCTGCTTCACAAGTTGGAACCAACTGAAAGCAGAACTCAAAAACCTGGAAGTTCTATCCGTAACACTCGAAGAAGTTTATCAGGATTTTCAGGACGACCAAGGGAGACCAAAGATTTTCTTTGATTTAAATAAGAACAATCTTCGAACTGTCACGGGGTTTTTAACAGCACACAGTCTTCTCAATGAACACCTCAGTAGATTGAAGCTAAGAAACAACGGCAAATGCAGATTCTGTGGGAAAAATGGGGAAATACCAGAACACCTCTGTACATAATATCAAAATGAGATGGATATACAGAGATTGTCGGATATAGGCAAGAAGCGCGTTTAAAGGAAGATCACGAACAATTTATTGTAGAATGAAGGAAAAAATATATATAGATATCGATTAATACCTGCAATTTTCTAATTTATCGGGGAGGAACTGTTTTATCTGCCTCAGAGTACAAGCAGCTCGTGGTAAGGTTGCCGCTAGTTGTTACAATCTTGTTTTTAAGTCCCGTGGAAAAAAATGAAGAGATCTCACTAATATTGGATGAAAAATTTGATTAAAAGTGGAAGAAAACAAAGAGGAAAACATTATTAAAAGAAACATAGAACAATAGAATGAAGGATATTATAAAAACTTTCTTCGAATGTTCGCGTCACTATATCCGTTATTTTCGGATAGTAATCCCACAAATTAGGATACAATTCATATAACTCCATTAAATTATCCAGTTCAAATTACACCCATTTTTTTCAAAACTTTTTTTATTGAACAGGTTATTTTTGAAGTAAATTAAATATGTGTTTCACAACATAACAGCAAAATTGTTAATAATGCAACTGATAGTACAGCAAGTTTGGTTTTTAAATAATCATCTTATTCAAAAATCTGTTTTTATCGTATACACAAATACTTCATTCACAATATACAAATCTTAGAAACATGTAAGTACTTACTTGGAAAATTTTGAGAAAACAATTTCTAAACACTTCTCCAAAAACTCGAAATAAAAAACACAACAAAAAAATTACATGAAATAACTACGACATCACTTCATTGTGGTCTAAGAAGTACTGAAATTATACAGATTATAGCGCTCCGAAGAAGACAAAATCAAGATAAGGACTGTGTTGACTTATCCCTGTCATAAAAAGAAGATAACAGCATAAGCAATGTTGTATTAATACTCTTAATTGCGGGATTATAAACTAGAACAAGTGTTGTTTATTCACATTGAATAGGAAAACTTTACTATTGAAAAGTTATTAGGTAGAAAAACCTATATGTTTGTACGTTTGCTAATAACACTCTATAATAATACCACACGCCTAAAAAAACGGCATCAGAGATGACTGGGAAATAAAATCGTTGTCATTTCCAGCCAAACCAAACCGGACGTCATTTTATTGGTCATACAGTACGTTTACCGCTTGTTATTATTACTCAATATCTAAAGAGCTGGCTTGCCTATATTTTAATTAAACCGTTAGTTTAAAATATATTCTGTGTAACGAATCAGGGAAGATTTTGACAGAAGACATCCAAAAAATGACAGAAGATACAGTTTGACTATGAATTAAAATAACAGACACAATTGTCACTGTCAGTCCAAACCAAACCAAACCAATTTTAGGTATTTTATATTAGATATGGCTCGTTTTCATAATAAATTTAATTAAACCACCACAAACTTATGTGCAAAATCTTTTTGAAAAAACAATTTTTACTTAAACTAAAAAGGAAACATAAATACTAATTGAACGTAAGTTTTTCTGCAATTCGGCTAAATAAGGATAATGGTGTAAATAGTTAAAATGACCCTCCCGCATATTTTCAAAAAGTGATAACTATGGAGATTGACTTTTTTCCTTTTAAGGTAACGCCTTGGCCTTTCGTTTTAAATGCTCGTATGAAAAATATTGTTACATAATATAATAAAATAATATTTTAGATGCTCGTATGAGCGAAACACGTGTCACAATTTAACTTTTTAATAATATATATTGAGACTGAGACCTTGACTCTTTACCACCTTTTATTTTTAAGAAGGAATCAGCCCTTAAAGTTTATTGTATTTCGTTTGAAAGATTTTGTGTATCTATATATTTCGATTTATTCAATATCTAACAATAAATTTAAGGAATGTATTTTAGCTCTTTCACTATACAGGGTGTTTCTCAAAAGTGGCTTACCCCCATAAATTTTTTATTTTTTTTCAGATAAAAAAACGAGATTTGGTATGTTAGTATATGACATAAATTAGGAATGATTGAGGTATTCGATTGTTTTCGGTCACTTGCTCTTTCACCGGAACTGACTACAACTTTTGATTTGGCACAACAACTTTTTGAAATATCACCATCGGTATTTTTATACTTTTTTCCATAGCAACATGTTAAAATTGCCTTATATCTATCAAAAATAGTAGATAAAACAGTACTTTAACCGCAAAGGTAGATTAAATGATACTTTAACAGCGAGGATAGGTTAAAAACTTTATTTCTTCTCGCACGTTTTTTAATTGCTTCCATTTTTGCTTCCAAAATATTGTTTTATACACGACGATAAAATTGCATTATCGTCTCCCGAAATTAACTCACACGCGATTTCATCGCTCGTGAATGCGCCTCGTGTGCTCGTTTTATCGTCTTGTATAAAAAAAACTATTTATCTCCAGAATATGACGCTCAAGTATCGCAAATACAATTCGGACCACCCTGTATATTACTGTAGTAATATAGTAATAACTACATATAGAAATTTTGTCGTTATATCCAGTTTTATGATTGTAAACAACAATTATTAATGCAATAAAAGTTGTAGTGCTCACTCTGTTATAGCTCTGAAAGTACTGCATGATACAGTACAAATTTTAATATAATAGATAGTTGATAAAACTTATCGTATATCACCCATTGAGTATTAATTTAAAATTCTGATACTGTCCCCATGAATAAAGAGAAAATAGTCACCAGAAACATCGAGCCTAATTCTACGCTAAACAGAAAAAGAACTGACGACAAACGGGAACAAACAAAACAAGAAAAAGAAACGCGACGAAAAAAAAAAGAATAAAAGCGACGTGCAGCCGCTGCAGCAGGCAGTCGGTGGCATGCACGAACGTATCTAGAACAAATCAGCTTTGTGCGATAAAAAACGCGGACCGGGCGGATTCCTGCTATACGGCAGCGGCCGCATCGAAAGGCGGAGTGAATCCTGCTATATTCTGACCAATGACTCGACGAAGCGACTCAGCATGTAGATACAACGGCTTAACGATACTAATTACTTTGATTTATGTTTGCATTGTTCATTGTAGCGACGAGAACGCCCTCTTTCGGTGCGGGTCTCGTTGGCGAGAAGAGGAGAGGTCTGTGTGTGCCGATGGTGGTCGTGGTGGGGGGGACTGAGTGATCGCGATCAGGCTGATGCGATAGTTTCCTCGAATTTTAGCCAAATTTGGTTCTAGTTTTCGAATATATTAGTGCATGGACTTTTAGGGTTAATAAATATTTTAAACATATATATTTTATTAAGTTGGCTTATAAGGAGCGGTCAACAATAATTGAAATTGTTGGCAATACTATGCTAGAAGATTTTAGGGTTAGTGATTGGTACTGACAATAAAGCAAATAGTCGATCGAAAAATTTTAGCAAATTATGTCAATTCATTGGTGTCAATGTTTTGTTCTTGAATCTTCTTGAAAATTTGCAAAGTTTCTAGGTACTTTTTTTCAATTAAAACATTTTCAATTTTTCAATGTAAAAAATACTTACTATTTTATACTAAATTCATTTATTACCCATCTCGTTTTGATGCGTCTTACATTATTATAGGAACGATATCGTCAACAAAATATTATTTAATTATTGGTTTGTTCGAATTTCTTAAATTTATTGCCAACTCGCTTCGTATGTGTATGCATAATTCTACAACCATTGATACTTTTTAACCTTCATAAAAAAATACCTTACAATCATAAAAAATTGTCCGTATTGAAGGAATTTTCCTTTCTAGACCCTAAACTGTTCTTAATGCCAATCTGGTTTTCGTAAGAACTCCAGCACTACCACTTGTCTACTGAAGCTGGTTAATGATATTAGAACAAATCAAGAAAATAAAAATATGACTTGTCTTAGCTTACTAGACTTTAGTAAAGCATTTGATACTCTAGACCATTCATTGCTCCTAGCAAAATTACAGTATTTTGGATTTTCAGACGGCTCTTTAGAATTGTTAAAAAAACCTTTTAAAAGATAGATCACATTGTGTTGTCATGAAACGATGAAGTTTAAAAAAAAATCTAGTTATATTCCTATGATTTCTGGGGTTCCTCAGGGATCTATTCTGGGGCCACTTTTATTTTCGTTATATGTGGCTGACATGGATAAGGAAGTACAGTTTTCTAAATTGCAGCAATATGCAGATGATTCTCAAATTTATTGCAAAAATTGATTGAAACGAGGAAGTTTAAAACAAAAATCTAGTTATATTCCTATGATTTCTGGGGTTCCTCAGGGATCTATTCTGAGGGCCACTTTTATTTTCGTTATATGTGGCTGACATGGATAAGGAAGTACAGTTTTCTAAATTGCAGCAATATGCAGATGATTCTCAAATTTATTGCAAAAATTGATTGAAACGAGGAAGTTTAAAACAAAAATCTAGTTATATTCCTATGATTTCTGGGGTTCCTCAGGGATCTATTCTGGGGCCACTTTTATTTTCGTTATATGTGGCTGACATGGATAAGGAAGTACAGTTTTCTAAATTGCAGCAATATGCAGATGATTCTCAAATTTATTGCAAAATAGATATTAATAATTTGGAACAATTTCAGTTAAATTTTAACCACGATCTGAATAAAATTAATAAATATGCTCTGGATCATAATTTGAAATTAAATGCCGATAAATCTTGTGTTATAGTATTTGGTAGTGATATAAACAAAATTACAAATACGGCTGGTAACATGAATATCCATATAGATAACGTTGTGATACCCATTGTTACAGAGACTAAAAATCTTGCAGTCTATTTTGATGCGAAGCTTTCTTTTCAGGCACATTAAACTAAAACTACTAAATTAAAGGCTGCTTATATACGTTTGAAGAATTTTTCATCGCTTAAGAAATATTATATACCATCAAAGACTAAGTATCAATTATGTGACACACTTATTTTATCTTTATTTGATTACGGCGATGTTGTTTATGGTACATCCATAAACGCTAGATTCTCTAGAAAAATCCAAATACTTCAAAACTCGTGTCTACGGTTTTCTTTTAACATTCCTTTTAGAGATCATATAACGCCACATCTTAAAAATGTATCTATTTTATCCATGACTAACAGACGACAATTTCATTTAATGACATTCATTTATCGAATTTTAACTACAGAGCAGCCTCCCTGTTTGTTCTCATTATTTCACTACGTTGACCATGCTCATTCGACTAGGCAAGTGCATTATTTTAAAATTCCTCAACACCGAACAGCTAACTTCCAAAAATCTTTCAGTTTCATAGCGCTACATTTATGGAATAATGTTTCTAATAACTTACAGATTATAATCATAATAATAATAGCTCCCGTATATAGCGTTTAACGTCTTGGGAGTAGCAAGGTACAGCTTGCTATACTAGAGCCGTTCGGTATACAAGGAAGGTAATGTGGTTAGCACTACGCTTCAACCGCCTATTATTACCTCAGGATTGTGAATCCCAAGTACTCATTTAAGGCTGAGTCGACTTAGGTACCCAAACTATTTTTATTTTAATAAAAATAGCAGGCTGATGAAATGCCGAGTGTGGGATTCGAACCCACTACCTTCAGATTGGTAGACGAGAGCCTGTACCTCTACGCCACCGAGCACTGTTTTACAAATTATAAAAACAAATTAAAAATCATTTACTAAATTCGTGAAAATTATAATATCTCTGACTGATTTGTGAGGTTCTTGTTCTTCTGATATGTACGTCATTGGTTGCTGTTCCGGATTTTACACTGTTTCGTTATGCCTCTCTGCTTATCTCCGCTAATCCCTGATAAAATTATATTTTATCTTTTTTTTTGTTTATTTATCTAATTTCTGTTTATTTTTGCACCACTCTGGCACTTTGTGTCTTTGTATTGGTTTTTTAATCGCGGTGCGATCCATTTAGACACACATTTATTAAGAATAGTAAAATTATTAATCTGTAAAACGTAATGGGGTCTAATAAAAAATTTGAATTTAAATTTGAATTTGAATTTAATGGCAACCTATTTGGTTACCCCAGATTATATCATAAATTTTTACTCAAAATCTACCAAGCCTGTCCATAAAGTCTGTCTAATAAGTCAGAGAAGATTTGGACAGACGCATACATAAATGGTAAGAACTATAATTTGTCTGTGAACAAAATTAAAATAACAGACAACTATCACTGTTACACAATTCATACCAAATAAACTTTTAGTCACGTGACTAGGCTTGGCCGGTAAAGCTTTGCCCAATTTTACATATTTTCTTTCAATCAAAATATTTTAGGAAATAAAAATAAATTAGTTATAAATATATAAACAGTTATTATTTAAATCAAGAAAAACTCACCTTTTTAGCAGCGATTAAAGCACATAAAAGGCTCGATAAAAGGCCATTACTACCGCTTTTCTGTTCAAAATATTCTAATAAGGTTGCGATACGACTGTTAAGCTATCTCGTACATTTCGCACTAAAAATGTTCTAAAAAGAACAATGTTCGACTGCAAGGTCTGCTAGTAAACATTTTCAAGGTTAAAGTATCACAACACTATTTATTTAAACCAAAAACTCGTAATACAAAATTAGAGGTCAAAACGAATGACAATGCCAGGAAATAAATAAATGCGGCAACTTGACATTTTTACAGCAGAGCTACCACCTGAATCCCCAGCGCGAAATTTAAATTCTAGTTAGTCAGCCCGGCGCCGAATATCTCCATGGTTGGCGACACTGAATTTAAAAATCGCGCCCTCGATTACGTAACTAAAAGTTTAATTGATATCAAATATATATACAGGGTGTTCCAAGAAACATGTGCCATCTCTGGTGGGGAGATTTCTCACCTAAAAATAAAATTTATTTTTCATGTCAACATGGGTCCGATTCTGCTTTGTTTCATAGCTACAGGGTGTTAAGGTCTTAATAATCATTTGATTTATTATAATTTTCTTCCAAGTACTTTTAGTGATTTTTAAGGGTAAAAGTTACTATACGTGCTACATATTTTAATGATAAAAGTGTGTCTACATATTCATCAGGCTCACGTGCGTCATCAGGCTTCACGTGCTTATGGGTTATCATTGGATTATTTTTCAAAAACATGTGCGCCACCAATTTTTTTCTTTTGACATCAAAATTGTGTACGCCGTTCATATCAAGAGATAACTTTTAATCGGCATTATATAACTGCTTATATACTATTTCGTTAATAAAGAGAAAAAAGAAATGTCTGTGGCGAACATGATTTTTTTAGAAAAATATTCCAGTGATAACCCATATGCACGTCCCTGATGAATATGTCGACACTTTTTTAGCTTTAAAATAATCACCACTAATAATCAGCCACATTTATAGTAACTTTTCCCATCAAAATTTCATTCGAAACGCTAAAAGCACTTGGAAGGAAACTATAATAAACCGAAAAAATATTAAGACTTTAACACCCTGTAGCTACAAAACAAAGCAAAATCGGACCTATATGTTGATATGAAAACAAAATCTTATTTTTAAGTGAGGAATCTCCCTACGAGAGATGGCACGTTTTTTAAAACACCTTGTATATATCGCAGGCATATCGAATAACTCGGCATTTTGCAAAAAGACTAGGCATATTATAAAACGAAAAAGATCTATACAGCAACATAGTTATAAATTACCGTTTTTAACTAATAGAAAAAATATTTGTTTAGTTCTTGATATATCCATACTTTTTCTGAGAAAAGATCACAACAAATTATTCCATAAAATTTCCTTAAAATATCTGGATTGATGTCGAAAAAATTACAAATTTTGCACCTTAATCTGCTACTAAACTACTTTTTCCAGCATAGCACGGAAAAAGAAGAAGAAAATAAAAGAGACATTCGAATGTGAAGATGAAGCCACTAGTACTGATCAGCAATGATAAATTGCCTGAATTGTTGAAGCAGCAATACGGTATGGAAACCATACTATATTTGTTTACATGAAACCTTAAAATTCTAAATGCATATAATTCTAGATAGAATTATAACAAGATTGTTTATAGCAATTTATTATAGCGAGATTGCTTCTTCCAAATAGTGTCACAATTTTGAACATTATATATATTTTTAAATATAATAATTGTTCTCAGTTGTCTTATATACTAATTACTCTGTATAACAAAAATAGTTACTAATAATTGACATTCATACTAATACTGCATTACAGGGTAACCTTCTTACAACCATAAAGGAAAAGAAACGCATTTACCCTTTTTAGCATTAGTCGTTAATGCAGAAAATAATAGTGTATGCATAATTCAAATTCATTGTGTTGAACATGCTTCTAGCATGATATTGAAGTGACTCACCAACAATTTATGGTTTCAATTCCACTCTACCTATAACCACGGTTGCAATGCAAAAAAAGATATTGAATAGTCAAGATAAAAATAGGCTTAAAAATAAAGTACTTGAGTTTTTATAATGTATCTAATAAGTGTAAACTAAAATTTTATATCTACCAGATCTTAGAGTAATTATTTTACTCCGATAATATAGAGGTAGTTATTTGGTTTAGAGGCACTATAGGTAACATTGCAGGAATGTTCATAACCGCAAATACCTATCTAACGTGTTGCGTATGGATAACATTGACTACTTTGAAGATTGTTATCAGATAGCCATCATCGACTTGGCAAATTCTTTATGTTTATAACGCTGTAATTAAGTTCATAAAATCTCTAAAACACTCAGTGTGTGGTGGTGTGTTATATGGGTACCTATTATAAGTCGTAAATATATTTATTTATGGCGCTAAATAATTCAATAATTTTAACTGATAAAATAAAATGTAATAAACTACAAATTGTGCAAAATCATATTTCGAGTCATATTATCGAGTGGAAATTTCAACATTGCATTTTTATTGCATATATTCATATAATCAATTAGACGGTGTAGAAACTACGCTTAAAAATTTCCCTAATATCATAGAGAAAGTCATGCCGTTTTCTGAAACAATGACGAAGAAGAATTATTATCTTTTTACCTTTAGAAATAGGGAATATCTTAATTAAATTGTAGTCTTTACCCGCACTTAATGATCCGATATGTAGAATGTTGTTTTGGTGTTTTCTGTTATATTGATCACAAACTTGGTAATACATGAAGGCTAAATATAATGGAATTATTCGAAAAACTGCAAGATTAAAGCCCCTAAAAATAAAGCTAGTATCTCAATTACATAATGAAAATCTCCAAAGACGAACTGCCCCTTTAAAGTAGAACCCAATAACCACCCAGTTCAATGCATTTCCTTGGTTTAACTGCTAAAACCCATAACACAAGAAAATGTTGACAGCAGAAGCAATGACCACTCAGCTAAATGCATTTCCTTGGTTTAATTGCTATAACTAATAATACAACAAAAAGTTGAAAGCAGAAGCCAATGGACACTCAGCTCAATGCAATCCCTTGATTTATAATGCTCTTTTATTACTACAGGTAGGTCCATTCTCTTGGAGTACAAATCAACGTTAACAGTAGGAATACAATAGTTAGTAGTTGGAGTACAATATCTAGTATATATTTTTTTATTAAAATAGGTAGAAGTGCAACTTGTAAAATTAGAGAAAATATTAAGTTGCTGTGAAATAATTATATTTAAGTTAGCTTAAGTAAGAATCAACAATTGTGGTGATATCTATATCTAACAAGAGAAGGAGCAACAAGGACGTCATGGCACTTCACAGGATTATATCAAATGACTTAATCACCATTAAATCTTGGTGCGATTTGAACCTCCTGAGTCTCAACATTTCTAAAACTAAAGTTTTGTCGTATAAAAACTCACTGCAGCTTTTTGTATTTAACAACACCACTATTGACGTCGTAAAATCTGTTAAATTCTTAGGGCTTGTTGTAGACAATTCTCTGAAATGGGACAACATATCGACGCTTTGTCGAAAAAAATTAAGCTCTGCCTGTTTTGCATTAAGATCTGTTTCTCAGGAACTCAACTTGTCAGTGGCTTGAACTGTTTATTATGCACTTTTTGAGTCGCACTTCAGATATGCCCTTCCATTCTGGGGTACGTGTTGTGCGACTCAATTTGACCGCACTTTCAAGCTCCAGAGGAGAGCTGTTTCATATTCACTGCGGGACTAAACAGCAGAACTCATTGCCAGAACTTTTAAAAAAAAATTAAAATATTAACTCTTTTTTCCTTATTTATATTTGAATCCGTTTGCCTAAAACGTAAGCATGTATCAGCTTCTCAAGAAAGGCCATCTTACACTTATCCACTCAGGAACGCGGAGCAAGATTTTTATCTACCTACCCCACGCTCAGAGTTAGTTAAAAGTTCAATATTATACAATTCGAAAATAATCACCTGCTATTTGAAACCAAATCCATAACATCATTTTCTTCATTTCGCAAAGCATTGAAATCTTATTTACTAGACAAGACTTTCTACGCCGTAAATGACTTATATTTTGATAATCGAATTTGATCTTGTAAACACTGGTTTAATATTTGCTATTACTATATTTACTCTAAACTTACTAAATATTTTTGAATTCTTGTTTTTTATTTTTTTATTATTTGACATTGTAAACATTTATAAATATTTATTTTAAACAATAAGACTGACAATGTAATTAGTATACACATGTTTTGTATTCTCTTTTGTTTGTTTACTTTACCTTTGTCTACAAATTGTAAAATTTTTTGACAATAAAGGCATTTATTTATTTATTTATTTTATTTATTCTGACTCAAATAATGCTGTTACAACTACTAACTTATATTTTTCAACTCCACATCACTTCACGAAAATCTGATAGCAGTGCAGTACCTAAAAAAGGGCCCGTACCGTTCAGTCCCAGTTACTCAATATCTCAAGACCTGGCCAACGCCGTATCAGATGGTCGTTAATGAACGCGGTACCTGCTGCTCCCGAGCAGTGTGGCCAGATTGGGCGATTTGTCGCAATTTGGGCTACTTTTTTCAAAATTTGGCGACCATTTTTTAGCAAAAATCGCAAGTCGCAAATTGGGCGATTTCCAAAATCAATTGTGCGACTAAGCGAAATCAAAAATGTCGGCTGATCATTATCTGTCCGAATCGTAATATCGTAAAGTGTATATTAATAGGCCATTACAACTCAAAAGAAGAAGAAGTTTAGTTTCTCCCAATATCTCTGGTTTCTCCGCACCCTGTTCTGACACTAAACTGGCGCTGCGTTCAGGGCGTTCCTAAAGTCCCTAGATATATAAAGTACCGCAATTACCGCCATATTGGCGCCAAAACTAGCGGCAAATTTAAAAAGGAGGCCAACATTTCGCTGTTTCGGCTTTTTAAGCAGCTGGTCGGTCCGGCGCCAATATGGCCGACCAACATTGACAGGCAAGCCGTAAAATAAAATATTTATTAATTGTAATAGAATTACGTTTATTATCTACAGTTTACCTTCATTTTAACGTAATATCAGGTGGTATATTAATATTCAATTTCATAAATTTAATTTTTTAGGCCTATATATGTTAAGAGGTTATAAACGAATGGTTTCCGTACAAGTGTTTTTCATTTGTATTAGCATTTATTTTATGTTACCTTTTAGCGCAAAGTACGCCAACAGAAGTAAGTTAATAGGTAAGAAGAAATAAAGTTGGAATAACATTTAGAATTTTAGTACTTAATTCAGTCGAAACAATTGGAAAAACTTTGTTTGTTGATGAGAACGGGATACCTATACCATAAGTAAACTTTCCCTATTATACCAGTTATGCTGTAGTTAGTTTTGACAAATAAGCATGATTTAACGAAAGTCTTTGGAACTATGAATAAGCTACAAACTTAAATTTGAAGGCCGGCTTTTATACGAGAAAATTTTGAACCATGGTTGAAACAAATAAATGTAATAATTAAATTGATATGATACATACCTGCTATTTTTGAAATATATTAATATATTGATAGAAAGTTGTTTTAATTGGTATTACTTCAGGTAGTTTTGGCATTTTAGGTATGTAATTGTGCACTTAATTTATGCATAATTCAAATTCATTGTGTTGAACATGCTTCTAGCATGATATTGAAGTGACTCACCAACAATTTATGGTTTCAATTCCACTCTACCTATAACCACGGTTGCAATGCAAAAAAAGATATTGAATAGTCAAGATAAAAATAGGCTTAAAAATAAAGTACCTGAGTTTTTATAATGTGTCTACTAAGTGTAAACTAAAATTTTATATCTACCAGATCTTAGAGTAATTATTTTACTCCGATAATATAGAGGTAGTTATTTGGTTTAGAGGCACTATAGGTAACATTTGCAGGAATGTTCATAACCGCAAATACCTATCTAACGTGTTGCGTATGGATAACATTGACTACTTTGAAGATTGTTATCAGATAGCCATCATCGACTTTGCAAATTCTTTATGTTTATAACCCTGTAATTAAGTTCATAAAATCTCTAAAACACTCAGTATGTGGTGGTGTGTTATATGGGTACCTATTATAAGTCGTAAATATATTTATTTATGGCGCTAAATAATTCAATAATTTTAACTGATAAAATAAAGTGTAATAAACTACAAATTGTGCAAAATCATATTTCGAGTCATATTATCGAGTGGAAATTTCAACATTGCATTTTTATTGCATATAATCAATTAGACGGTGTAGAAACTACGCTTAAAAATTTCCCTAATATCATAGAGAGAGCCATGCCGTTATCTGAAACAATGACGAAGAAGAATTATTGTCTTTTTACCTTTAGAAATAGGGAATATCTTAATTAAATTGTAGTCTTTACCCGAACTTAATGATCCGATATGTAGAGTGTTGTTTTGGTGTTTCCTGTTATATTGATCACAAACTTGGTAATACATCAAGGCTAAATATAATGGAATTATTCGAAAAACTGCAAGATTAAAGCCCCTAAAAATAAAGCTAGTATCTCAGTTACATAATGAAAATCTCCAAAGACGAACTGCCCCTTGAAAGTAGAACCCAATAACAACCCAGTTCAATGTATTTCCTTGGTTTAACTGCTAAAACCCATAACACAAGAAAATGTTGACAGCAGAAGCAATGACCACTCAGCTAAATGCATTTCCTTGGTTTAATTGCTATAGCTAATAATACAAGAAAATGTTGAAAGCAGAAGCCAATGGATACTCAGCTCAATGCAGTTGCTTGGTTTATAATGCTCTTTTATTACTACAGGTAGGTCCACTCTGTTGGAGTACAAATCAACGTTAACAGTAGGAGTACAATAGTTAGTAGTTGGAATACAATATCTAGTATATATTTTTCTTATTAAAACAGGTAGAAGTGCAACTTGTAAAATTAGAGAAAATATTGAGTTGCTGTGAAATAATTATATTTCAATGGTCAATATTTGATACAAGAATATCACTAAGTTAGCTTAAGTAAGAATCAATAATTGTGGTGATATCTATAACACAAAACAAACACCACCATTGACGTCGTAAAATCTGTAAAATTCTTAGGGCTTGTTGTAGACAATTCTCTGAAATGGGACATGCGTATCGACGCTTTGTTGAAAAAAATTAAGATCAGCCTGTTTTGCATTAAGATCTGTTTCTAAGGAGCTTAACTTGTCAGTGGCTAGAACTGTTTGTTATGCATTTTTTGAGTGGCACCTCAGATATGCCCTTCCATTCTGGGATACGTGTGGTACGGCTCAATTTGACCTCATTTTTAAGCTCCAGAAGAGAGCTGTTCGATATTCACTGGGACTAATCAGCAGAACTCACTGCCAATACTTTTTTAAAAAATTGAAAATATTAACTCTTCCTTCCTTATTTATATTTGAATCCGTTTGCCTAAAACGTAAGCATGTATCAGCTTCTCAAGAAAGGCCATCTTACACTTATCCACTCAGGAACGCGGAGCAAGATCTTCATCTACCTACCCCACGCTCAGAGTTAGTTAAAAGTTCAATATTATACAATTCGAAAATAATGCACAATCACCTGCCATTTGAAATCAAATCCATAACATCATTTTCTTCATTTCGCAAAGCATTGAAATCTTATTTACTAGATAAGACTTTCTACGCCGTAAATGACTTATATTTTGATAATCCAATTTGATCTTCTACTTACTAAATATTTTTAATTTTTGTTTTTTTATTATTTGACATTGTAAACATTTATAAATATTTATTTTAAACAACAAGACTGACAATGTAATTTGTATACACATGTTTTGTATTCTCTTTTGTTTGTTTACTTTACCTTTGTCTACAAATTGACAACAAAATTTTTGACAATAAAGGCATTTATTTATTTATTTATTTATTTTATTTATTCTAACTCAAATAATGCTGCTACAACTACTAACTTATATTTTTCAACTCCACATCACTTCACGAAAATCTGATAGCAGTGCAGTACCTAAAAAAGGGCCCGTACCGTCCAGTCCCAGTTACTCAATATCTCAAGACCCGGCCAACGCCGTATCAGATGGTCGTTAATGAACGCGGTACCTGCTGCTCCCGAGAGCGCGGAGCAGCGGGACTTTCTCAGAGCTCGATTCCGATCTTTCGCCAATTTATAGAATCGGCAGCGGCCGGAATCCATGTCCGCGGCTGCCTTAACCCGACTCGGACATGGACAATTTGTTGATAATATCAAGGGAGACGAGCATGAGACGGCGCTTTTTGTCCGGGGGAACGGTAATTCACTAAACCGACTCATTACCAAGATCTGTCGAACGGTCTAATTAAAATTTACGTTGCCATTAAAACCGCAAAGTGTTGTTTTTGGGTGAGACGGGATGTTTCAAAGAGTCTGCTTCCATTAATTGTACCCAGAACAAAATCTATGATCTATCTTGAATGTGTAGATAGATTTGAAGAAATTTAATATTGATTTGCAAGGCATAATTTTTATTTGATATTGCTAGAGACAAAACTGTAATTGCTCAAATAATTACTTACTTACTTACAAAAGTAAATTTCTGAAGCAAAGCTGTACCAGTGCTTAGTACACTCCATGGTTTATGCCTAAATCGTCCACGGGGTTCTTTAAAATAATAAATACGACACTGATATTGTCTTCATTTTATATCGTCTATCTCTATATTTTTATATAGCTACGGTAATCACAAAATATTTTCCGATGCACGTCATCATACAGAAATTGATACGAAAGCCTATAAACCTGACTAAATGAAATTTTGGCAAAAATGTTTAAATGTGTTGTATAATTTAAAATACCAAGCAGCTCTTTATTTTACTTTATAGGGTAAATGATTGTAAGATATTTTATTTGGGTTAAAAGTGCAAAATTTAGTTTAAACCGAATTTTATTGTCGCTATGACCATTGCGCCGTGTCCAGCAACGTTGTCGCTTATTATTTGATATTTATCATGTCAGTCATTATTTTGTACAATATCGTGTTGTTGAATTTTTGTGAGTAATTCTCGTTTTTTTGCTTATTTTCATTTCTTTTTTAAATTGTACTTTTAAGCGCAAACAGTTCTTTTAAGAATTAAATTTCTGAGTTTCTATATTGAAATTGTGTCTTGCAATTGTGTCTTGAAGCATTTAAACAATCGAAGCAAAGAGCTTGTAGCTTCCCTGATAACTATTTCGAACGAGAACGTGACAATAAAGATGCTTTAGGTATTACCCTTGACTGCAGTCAGAGAAGTAAGTTTGATTGGTAAGCACATTATACCTGAAAGTGGTATAAGTTATTTCTACGATAGTTTTTAGTAAATCCTGTGATTAATAGTTTGAGCATTAATGACACCCTTTTACTTGTTATTACCACTTGTGGTGTTCTAAATTGTACATCAATAAATAAATAATAAATAAATAACCCTAATACTGCTTAGAATAATCTTCATAATGGACTAGTTTTTGCCAAGTAATAAGTAAAATAAGCTATAAAAAAGAAATAAATCAATTGATTACTAAAATATTAATTATTAAATTAAAAATAAGTCCTAAAAATATTTAAAAAATTATATAATAAATATATTGTTTCCCAATTTTACGTTAAGGTTCGTCCCATAAATCCATCACAATCTGGCAGCGCTGTTGCCATCCCTTGTCACTCAAAGTTGATCACGTGCATCGCAAATTGTTTTGCGATTGCCTTTCCTATTAAAAAGTTCACGTTTGATAAAAATTTACTAGTCGTATAATACAGAAGAAATACATATTTAAATTAAACGAACCTCTAATAGGTAATGTTTTATTACTTTTGTTTATCAAGTGTGCCAGTCTTTAAGTCATATACACTACCTACCCATGTATTAAAATCATCAAATATTCACTCTATGTCCGCGGCTATTACAAATGCGCTTCACGAAACTAAATTATACATAAGTAAGACATTATACGGTTCTTGGACGTGCGCCTTTTTAACTTTGGCGCCAGTCCGTCAGACGGCGTTACGTGTCGGCGACACATGCGCGTGGGTGGTTGCCGGCCCCGTTGAATATTAATTGGCAGTTGCATTTGCCACCTGCACGAACATGCATCACAACGTTTTATGGATGCGATTGATTTATTGGCCGCCAGTCTTCGGGAGGTAGACGAAGGGCTCGGAAATGGAAGAAAAAATGGTCGTGTTTGAATCAGATTATTTATTTGTCTGATGAAAATTTATTATACAGGGTTGTTCACCACATACGACACGGAGTATTGTAGCTAAACGATTAGATTTTTAGAAATTGTAAGTTTTGGGTTCCTTAAAGGAATATTAGAGCTACACTTTAAAAATATTTTTACAAGATACAGAGTGTTCCAAATAAATAAAAAATATCAAAGTTGTATTTTTTTTAAATGGAACACCCTGTATATTATTGTATTTTTAGTTTCTACGATTAAAATAAAGGTAAATTTGATTAAGGTTTATTATACTTAAACCTTACCGTTTTTGAAATATTTTCAATTTTGTAAAATTGCAATATAAATTTTAAGGCTTCATTTCTCCGAGGGCATCAAAGTTTTTAATACTAAATATTTACTGAAGTTTATTTATTGATCAGTTATTGTGTTGCAATAATAAAAATTATACTACCCTATACAGAGTGTCTAAACATTTATTTTAAATAATTACTAGCTTTAAACGGCAATAACTTGTTTAATTTAAATGGAATACCCTGTATATTTTATGAGAATCAGATGCACAAATCAAAATGTATTATACCACTTTTTACCTATCCCTTCAAGTTTTCGTAGAAAATGCATTTTCTTATAATTTAGACCTCATTTATCAATATACCTATGGAATATTGACATTTTAGATTGTTTTTAAAACAACAAATATACAAAATGTACAGGCTAGTAATATTATCGTTTTTAGTAAAACGATGATATTACTAGCCCATTTGTATGCAAAAAGAAAACTGGTTAAATCTTTATAGAAGAGTATACCATTAATTAAATATACCACCAGGCATTTCCGCCGAAATACTAATTAATTGTGTTCGTTAATAAATTATTCTAAATAAATGTGGATTTGAATCAGAAATCGATAATATAATAAGTTATGAAAATGAACGTCTCTGTTGTTATAAATAAGCATTTGTTAAAAAATGAAAATCATTTAATTGAAAAATGAAATATCATTTTTAAGGTTAAGTTTTTTAGTATTTGGGGCAATTATTATTAATCAACGTAAACAGTCAATTAATGTAGTTTAAATACTGGAATCATATTAATTGGTCCTCTTTAACAAATATTTAAACAGTTTTTTTTATTTTTTAATGAAATAAACGAACTATATTGACAATATTAGTACCTGTACTCTTTAAAAATTTGGTACATCTGTAAAAATAATCTAAAATGTCAGTATTCCATGGGTATATTGATAAATGAGTTCTAAATTACAAGAAAATGCATTTTCTACGGAAGCTGGAAGAGATAGGTAAAAAATGGTATAATACAATTTGATAGACAATTAAACTGTGCATCTGATTCTTATAAAATATACAGGGTGTTCCATTTAAATTAAACAAATCATTGCCGTTTAAAGCCAATAATTATTTAAAATAAATATTTAGACACTCTGTATAAGGTAGTAAAATGTTTATTATTGCAACACAATAACTGATCAATAAATAAACTTCAGTAAATATTTAGTATTAAAAACTTTGATACCCTCGGAGAAATGAAGCCTTAAAATTTATACTGCAATTTCACAGAATTGATCTTTATTTTAATCTTAGAAACTAAAAATGTAATAATATACAGGGTGTTCCATTTAAAAAAATACAACTTTGATATTTTTTATTTATTTGGGACACTCTGTAACTTGTAAAAATATTTTTAAATTGCAGCTCTAATAGTCCTTCAACGAACCTAAAATTTACAATTTGTAAAAATCTAATCGTTTAGCTACAATATTCCGTGTCGTATGTGGTGAACAACCCTGTATTTGTTCTGTATATTCATCGTCACCATATACAGCTTTAGTCTATCCTTAACACAGTTGAGTGAGTTGATACGACACTATAAAAAAATGTTTTTTTTTTTAAACCCCAAATCATAGACAGAATACACACAATGATAACAACAATACTCAATACATACACCTGTCAATTCCATACATACGAGGCGTTTCGGAAAAAATAAGAAAGATAGGAAAACAAAATAACATATGAACATCCTTCAAAACACAAAATATACTTAGATCCATTTTAACATTCACTAAACCAATGAATACTGGACAACAAACAAAAAATGTAATATACAAGATACCATGTGAATGTGATAAATTTTATATTGGTGAAACATCTAGACCCTTAAATGTTCGAATTAAAAAACATAAAGATTATTTAAAAAAGGGCGGTTTTCACAAATCTAAGATTTGTCAGCATTCATGGGACGCAGGGCACAGAGTAGATTTTAACAACGCAAAAATAATGATGAAAGAAGCGATAGCCTCTAAAAGAAATATTAAAAAGGCTTTTTTAATACAATCTAATACAAATAAAAGTATTGCTCATAATGTATGGCAATCGCTTCTTTTTGATTTTACAGAACATAACATAAATAAACATAACATACGTAAAAATTAAAAACAAATTAAAAAATAATTTACGCAGAAAGTTTGAAGCTTTTTGGTTTTGCCTTATTAAGTAATTCTTATCAGGTAGTTAATTGTTAATTTTGAAGTTTAACTTGATATAATGCCATTTTAACAGAACGTCAACGGTTTTTATAGACGTATCTGTTTAAAAAAAACTAAAGTGTTCTCGAATAGTTGCATTTAGATATTTTAAATAGTTTTTTTCTCTGTTCTTTGTATTTTTTTGCTTTTTTTTGTCTGTTAGAAAAATTTGTTTATTAGTCTCAGTTGGATTAATGCAACAGTGTTTTCAAAAGATAACTATTCTATTTTGTAGATTCTTACAGTGGCGAGATACTTATGGAACTTTTTTTAGACATGAATCCGCTACAGAGGTATAGACAGGTCTTCTGTCTTATTCACCCCACCTCAACTTTCAACAACTAATTTCTCATTATTACTCCAAGAACACCTAAAGTTTCTCCGGACGTATCTATAGATACATGCTATATTTTTATGTTTTTGAATTTATTTTTTATATAGCAGAACAGAAACAACTTAAATCTTTTTATATATGACAAAGTCTTTAAAAACACTTTTTTTAATCTGATGTTATTATCTAATACATTATTTTCTACTATCTAAACTAAACGATCTAATACTACTGACATAAATATCAATTATATTTATGTCAATTCAACAAGTCATATATTTGTACTTGTATTTAATAGAAAAATATATTTTTAAGATAATAACAGGAATGAATTTCTAGAATAAAAGAAAAACCAAAACTGCTAAATGATGCAATTGTTACACTTGCTTATAAGAAATTTATTATACTTAAGAAAATAATAATAAAAACATAGAAAAAAATACGATGCCGAGGCTACTCTTAATGCAGACATTAGTCACTCGCGCACCAATCCTATTAAAATACTTTTATTACAACGAACAATTTCCTATTGGATGTACTCACGTCTCAATTTATATATAGTTCGCTTCATTCTCGTACATACCCATTATAATTAGATAAGATTCAGATTTATTATTTCCTTTTGCCGATCATCCGCGCTTTTCTCCACAGGATAACGCTATAATTCAACTTGAAAGATAAAACAACACGTATCTGAAGTATGCGCATTCATTCGATGGAGAAGGATTAAATAAGTGGCCGTGAAAAAATACTAATAAAAAGGAAATATACATCAATGGTCAATTAATAAAACAAAAATATGTATATTTTAAAAAGAAAATCTAGGAACTAGTGGGGTTGCAGTCGGAAGGGTTTGACATAGAATTAATACACTTTGATAATTGTCAAGCTTTCGGAATTTATTCATTCCTTCCTCAGGACATTAACGTGGTACAAGAGACCTTCATAAAAAAAACTACATTAAAAAATTGGCTTGTATTGAAAACTCCACCGTGAAGCATCGCTGACCAGTCAACCACAAAAAAGAGAGGGCTCTTTTGGGGCGGTTAGGCCGCCTGATATTTATTTAAAACATTGGAATTCTCAATTATTCTTAACCGCCTCAAAAGAACCCTCTCTTTTTTGTGGTTGACTGGTCAGCGATGCTTCACGGTGGAGTTTTCAATACAAGCCAATTTTTTAATGTAGTTTTTTTTATGAAGGTCTCTCCGAATTCCGAAAGCTTGACAATTAACAAAGTGTATTAATTCTATGTCAAACCCTTCCGACTGCAACCCCACTAGTTCCTAGATTTTCTTACTCACTAGTCAGTCGAGACTATTTTCTGCTTATATTTTAAAATATATACATTTGATGAAACTTCATATAAACATTTTTAATAAAAATTGTCTATTTATCAGATTGTTTGCATAGTTGAGTTATTTGAAGATTAACCAAGCTTGATTCCAGGAAGCTTGGAGAGAGTTTTTGAAGAAAATTATATTATTTAAGTTCAAGTTGAAGAACTGTTGTTCAAGCCATACACAATATCTTTCTTCAAAAAAGTCCTATGGGCATATTCGCTACTGTAAGAAAATATACAAAATAAAATAGTTATTTTTTGTAAACACTAGTGGCTTTAATCTAACTTAGCTTTACTACTAAACAAATTTGCCTAAAGCGGCCCATACATTATCAAAACAAACAACGAAGCGATGCGCAACGTTCCGTTGCACAACTGCCTTACCCATGCACTTAGTACAATTTTGATCAAACTTTTTATTAAAAGTTGTGCATTGTTTGATAAACAATCATGTCCGCAATTGCCATTGCGTCAATTATTATCGTATATACCCTAGATGATGTCGATGATACCAAAAAACGAAAAAGAAAACAAAGAATTTGGATGAAAAAACTAAAATATTGAACAACGAAGCGCAACACACACATACACTACACAACGCGTTGCGCAAACAGTCCTGTTGCACAAAAGAATTCAAATATTCTTAAAACTCATCAAACAGTTGCGCAATGCATCAAACACTATCATACATTGGCAATGTATGATAGTGCCTATGTTGCGCAATGGCCTGCGTTGCGCAATTTGTTTGATAATGTATGGCCCGCTTAACAGACAAAAAAATGCTTAACGTTTCGGGAAGTATATCTCTATAAGTACATTAAACGAAATACAAACCCCAAATCATTGACAGAATACACACAATGATAACAATATACAATATATACAACTTACAATTCCATACATACGAGGTGTTTCGGAAAAAAATACGAATATCCTTCAAAACACAAAATACACTTAGGTCCATTTTAACTCATGATTTGTCAGCATTAGACATGAGACACAGGGCACATAAATCAAACTTTTTTGATTTTCCAAACTTTTTTGTCAATAAATTGAAATGTTTCGTCCTATTGCTGCCAAAAGTCACTAACTAACATTTTTCCGAACAACCAAATTCAACCAATAACTATGTTTTGAAGCGGAGAATCGATTGCAAAAGTCATTAACTACGATTTCTGGCTATTTATGTCCTATTTTAATACCGAATAGTTACTAACTATAACATCTTTATGCAATGCAATTCATTTTTAGACGCATTTTTCTCGGAAGTAATAAAAAGTAAGTTAGTGACTTTTGGCAACAATGGGACGATTTGCTTCACATGTTTCTTAAAACTCAACTGGACATTACTGAGGATTAACATGAAAAGAAAAAAAAAAATTATGGAAATCAAAATATTTTTTTTTCAATTTACAATACGTCACTAAAACGTCAGATAATCAGCCGAAAACAAAGCCCAATTAGAAAACTAAATAGATTTCTGGAACGTCCAATTCAAACCAGAAAAACTTACGTAGAGGGCGCAACAAACGACGGCAAGAAAAAAGAGAGACCGTCAGAGATAACGCCAGATAACCCAAATAAAGGTATAAACGGAAAGTCTGAAGTTGATGAGCTCAAACGAGTGAGGTTGACAAGTAATAAGAAGACTATCACGGAGGAAAGAGAACGGGCGTAGCAAAAAGGGAGCAGGAGGGGAACGAGAGGGACGACGTTTGAGTGACGGGGCTCATTGTGGCCCGCCAGGAGTGACGGACGTCTGAATGGTTTCGCAAAGACGGGCGGGCAACGTTGCCGAATCTCTCTACAAATATCGGGGGTTCGGTGTCTTATTGGCTTTATGGGCTTTGATGTATCATTACTGAAAATGCTAAATTGGAGAATTCTGACGTATTTTATTGTAACAAGCGCAAAGCTAAAGAACAATGTTTTCTTTTTGGTAGTTATTTTTGATTGAAATTCAATTTATTTGTGATACATTTTTATTAAGAATATGTAATAGTTAAAGTAATAGCAAAACAATTACCGATGCACGTGATCAACTTTGAATGACAAGCGATGGCAACAGCGCTGCCAGATTAAGATGGATTTATTAGATTAATCTTAATGTAAAATTGAGAAACAATAGATTTATTATATAATTTTTAAAGATTTTTTTTTATTATTGACATTTTGAGATAAATGCATTCTTCACAAAAAAAATTTTGCTTGTTCTAAAATATGCAATCCCATTTATACATTTCCAAATTTCCATACCGCTTTAGAGAAAATTAAGAAAAACATGGAAATATGGTTGAATTTTTTTATATAGCCCTAAAAATCAAAAGGTGTTTCTATGGTAATATCAATTCGATTTCATACTTTGAAAGATGGTTACAGGGGCCGGAAAGTGAAATAGCAAAAACGGTTCCACCGTTTCCACGGAAGTTTCAAGTAAAATAGTTCCAGCCTCGGGCGCTAGGTGGTAGTGCAATTAATTTTTAGGTTAAGAAGTTGCTACTAGTTATTGCCAGATGGCGTTCAATCAGATTTTTTTGTAGTTTCCATAGTTTCCAACGGCCATTGTCATACTATTGTCAAATTCTAAAAAAATATTGTCGTTGTCATAGCGCCAATCATCAAAAATGATTATCAAAACGTTTTTCAAACTATAATTTGTTATATGTGTTTTTATTAGACAATTTCTTTTGTATGTGGCCCTAAAAATATAATGTAAGTCTTTTATTTTTGCCATCAATTAAGTACCTATTTATATTTACTCCATTTACAAAACTTTGGGCGTATTACGTTGGTCTTGTTTTATTATAATAAACGATGTTTAAACATTTGACTTAAAACTTAAAATAATAAATAATATTTACACATGTTTGGCTTTAATTTTATTTAATAATTGTATAAATTATACTGTTAAATCTTATTTTTTACACATCACAACGATGCTTAATATACTTATACTAATAATCAAATTTAATTATTTCAGAGCAAAATTCAATAAATACGCTCATTTAAAAAGCCCGCGCTTCGATCCATTTAAAACAAGCCCTACTCAATAGATGGCGCCACTTCTGTAGGACCATTTTTCAGTATGGCAGAGTCCATTCTTTTTCTAGCTAGGTATATTCTTTGGATGGTTATTATTAATTTTGATTAACGTCATATTCTTTGCTGTTGTTAAAGTATTACATTTTATATATTTTTATGATTATCTATCGATAAGTATAATCGCCCTTTCCGTAGCATTGAACTAAATAAATTTTGTGCTTATTTAACATTTAAAAAAAATCCCATATTGTTCAATTGCCACTAATAAAAAAAAGACCTAAAACAGCGAAGAATTGGGACATAAACTAAAAGGTATGTCAAATTGTGTCAAATCATTGAGTTTGACATTTAAAAAGTAATTTTCACATTTAAGCCGGAGTCTCATGCATCCGAAATCCGATGGTACGACATCCGAAATTTAAAGTTATCGTGTGAAATAAAAAAAGCCTGTCACATACATCCGAAAGTTCGTTCCGAAATTTGACAGTTTTAATATTTTTCTGCTGCGCTGAATAGAGATTCATGTCATGTTTTATTGGAGAAACACTTATAAAAATAACTTCCTCGCTAAATATCCCGAAATTGCCCACTTCCCACTAAACTTGTTTTTAAAAACAAATGTTTTCAAAAAAAGTGAGGTTAAAAAACACACGATATCGTACAAAAGTTAAACAAAATTTAACTTTATACGACGTCGGATGATTAGTTAAAATTATCGGATAAAAATTGTTGTCAAAATATTTCGACCAATAGGAGCACCGTCGGATCGTCGTGTCATCGGATTTCGGATGCATGAGACTCCGGCTTTATTCATCAGATTGACGATTTGAAATTGGCGCGCGGAGTGTGTCGATCAGTGGTGTCGATATCACCTGTGACGCAGTGACCAACCTGCGCAATATCATACCTTGTTTTCTTTGTATCATGGACGGTTATTATTAATTTTGATTAACGTCATATTCTTTGCAGATTTTGCACATTTTCTGATAACTATCATCACCCTTTCCATAGCATTGGACTAAATAAATTTTGTGCTTCTTTAACACAACAAAAAATCTTACATTAATTAAAATTTTATGAATAACAATCTATCAAAGAATAAAAACAAAGTTATTGAAACACGTTTTGATTTTTAGGAGTAAAAAATTCAATTATATTTTCTTTTTTTTTGTAATTTTCTCTAATACAGTATGCAAATTTGAAAAAGCATAAACGGAATTAACCATTTTAGAACAAGCAAACATTTATATGAAGAATGCATTTTTCTCAAAATGTTTGTGATAAAAAAGTTTTTACTCTTGCAAAGACAATCCGGGGACATACTGCAGTTTTACATTACCAGTTAAAATAAATGAACAGATTTTTATTGGCCAAAAATCTCGATACGTGTAAATGTCCTAAACCCTTTAATGATATGATTTTGAAATTTTATATATGGATATATTGATAATTGCGGATATAATAAATTCTAAAGGTTCATTCAGAACCTCGCAATTAGTGGAAACAATTAGTGATTTCAATTAGCGTAGAAGTTTGTTCCTCTAATTTAAATGTAAGCATTCAGAACGTCAAAATTAGTGGTAGACATTTTCAATTTGTAGAAAAGCTTATCAAACTTTTAACTTTTCCACTAATTATACTTCAAAATCTGCGAGAAATGTCACTTTGGCTTTTTTATCTTCCGTCTAGCAAAATTGAGCAAAATTGTGGTTAGAAATCAAAAGATGATTGTTTTATAAGCTAAATATTAGGCTTTCTCTATAGATACAACTGACTAACGCAAGCTGTTGCTAGGATATTCTATTAATTTTAATTGTGTTTTTTAAACATTGTGAATGATCGTAAACTAAAAAGTGTAATTGAATCTACTAATTTATTACACTAATTGCGAGGTTCCGAATGAAGCTTAAAACACTAGTAATTAGTACAATATTAACTTACCACCTGAAACTGGCTTGCACTGATTACTCACCTGAAATAAAAAAAAATGTATTTAATAAAACAATTAGGCACTTTTTGGTAATACACAGTGTTTACAAACAATAATATAGAAAATAAATGTATTACCATGAAGTGTGGCAACGCCGCATTATATTATGTGGTGTGCTAGTCATCGTCGACAGGTGAAAAGATGAGTGCTTTCCAGACTAGTGAAAAATTAGCAGTCGTCTTTTTATCCTCTTTCAATTTGAAACAACTGAAATATATACCATAGAGCAATAATGTAAATTGGAATATAAATAGAATTTTATATGTTATTACATACGTCAAGATTTTTTTTAGTAATTTAACTTCTCGCGTAATTGTTAGGTTGATAGGTTTCTCTAATGTTCTAGTTAACTGATATTCAAACAATATACAGTACAGTATATTACAATCATTTCAGTATTTACATAGTATTTTCATATGGGGAAATATTCTTCTGAAGAATCTATTCATTTATTCATTTATTCATTTGAATCTATAACAACAATAGAAAATTAAAAAAAAATGAAAAAGTTAACTCATACCTAGGCCAAAAATGATTCTAAATAAAGAATTCTAAACAGAAAATTAGCGTGGACAGCATTTGAAAACTAGTAAGCTACTTTCTTAAAACCAAAACATCCAATTAAATCTATAGTTTTTGACGCAGTATAACACCATATGGTATAGAGCAATCCTAACATGAAGACCATATAATAATTAAGAGAGTAAGGGCAGACCATCTATTAGATGGATAGACGATTTGAAACTAATAGAATTGACTACAAAGTTATAAAAAGAAGAAAAAAGGAAAAAGCGCTTGAATAGTCGTATGTTCAAAAACAGACATAAAAAAGTTTAGATGAGTGGAGAGTTGGTAACAAGAAGTGGACACAAAATTGTGGGTGGCCAACAAATATCTCTAGAATGGTGAAAAAATTCAGAAGAGCAGAGACAGACGAAAAAGTTAATAGTAGAATACTCGTTAAAGTTTACAGCAGCCTGATCAACAAAGACAGGAAGATTGCAGCTGATTAAAGCTCTAGGGTCTGCTAACAAATATATTTCCAATTTTTTTTCTCGAATTTTAAAATACATTATTTAAAAATAAGGGGTGGCTATAATAACCAGGCAGATCCATTTTAATAAATTTTTTGGAAATCTAAAAAGAGCTGCTCCGTTCTTGTTGCAAACCTAGAGTAAGGCAGCTCCAACTAACCTCACCATCTATGTACTGTTATATTGAAAGAATTGACTGTTGCAGGAAACAATCGGCCAATTTTCTTAAAGAGTAATTCAGTAAAAATCTCATTTTCGAAAAGAGTGGAGTTGCCTGGTTATTTCTGCCACCCCTTCAATTTTTACTCAGTATCAAAATAAATTACAACCTTCTTAAGGCCAATTGGTAGTAAGCGCCATTAAAAAAATGAAGAGTACGGGAGAAATAAACGACGTTTAGAGCTTGACCTCGCAAACATCATCATCGATTTTCATTTCAGAGCTGTCTTTGACGCCGTTTTTTTTTCGATCGTATGGTAGTATTATTCAGATGAATCCTTAACAAAAAAACGTCTCAAAATATTAATAGAAATAGGTATAATACGTCTTTATAGGATATATCAATAATAAGTTATCTATCGATTGGGAATTAAGTGGAAATAGGAATAAACCAAGAAAGCAAAATAACACCAAGCCATAGATCACGCACCAAACCCTCACTTCGAAAACTGACGCGAACCCAAGCGGTACGACCGACCGACCTCCCCATTATTTATAGCCGATTTCAAATTGACTTAAGGCCAACAACGTCTACTTTATTACGGAAAAAATAACACACGGCGTATACACACGCCTCCCTCCTTCCCACTGGCCTCCCCCCATCCCCCTTTTCTTCTGCAGCTCCAAGAGATCGACTGACCGACCGGCCGGGGCCGAACAATACGGCCGCTCGGTGGCAGCGTCGCAATTTATACC
The DNA here is from genome assembly GCF_002938485.1 of Sitophilus oryzae. Classification (NCBI taxonomy): domain Eukaryota; kingdom Metazoa; phylum Arthropoda; class Insecta; order Coleoptera; family Curculionidae; genus Sitophilus; species Sitophilus oryzae. Next base: position 1,243,949 of record NW_022146870.1, on the reverse strand, counting down.
CCATTGTCTTTTATTTGAGCGCATATTTCTCCTATAAGGCATTCTACCCGATGGCATAAGGTATTCTTTCGGTCCGCGTGTACCGTATCTCACGAGGACCCCGTAGTATTTATACGGGCGTTCTTGCGCTATCTAACGTCTTATCAGGCTGGGCTGAGAGCCCCGGTTCTGGCGACGAAGACGGACACGATGGGATTGCTGCTACGCTGCTGCCGGTGCTTCTGCAGTTGAAATAGGAGATGGAGTGTAATATAGTTGGTAGGAGAATTAGTTCTTAGAAATGGACGAATTGACAGCGGTCACGATATTTAGTTCGATCTCTGAAGTATATAACACTTAAGAGTTCATTTCACTAGTCTGAAAAAGTAGCAAAATAGGCGTTCGGCATTTAACGTTTTATCTAAAACTGGCTAGGTATTTTTACAAAAATGAACAAGGAAACTAAACATAAAGAATTTTACTATATCCATATTGTAGCACATTTTTAGTCAATTTCTTTATTTTTAAGATTTTGATGGTAAAACATCAACAAAATATTCCGTATGCTTAGACTAAATTTTCTCGAAAATAAAGATATAATTTAAAATTCCGTTACAATACGGAAATAGATTGATGTTTTGTGATTACAGTGATATATAATTTATACGGTTTTGTAACAAATTGCTCCCTATTTTATAGCACATGCTGAAGCTCTGCAAACCTTAATCAAGCCTTAATCAAAGCGCGTGTTTGGAATTTTGGGTGTGGCTTAACACGACAGGATCGGGCTAAGCCTTATGCAGATTTTTGAAAAATAATATATATTTCTTTCGGCCACACACTCCCTTTACCTGACCCCTGAGAGCGATCCGAACAATCTTTTAATTATTTTAAAAATATTTAAGTTATTTTTTATGCGAGAAACTTTATATAAATTCAAAATCGAGGTGATTATAACCTGTACTTTACTCTATGATCTGTCCAAAAAAATCCTTTATGGGTATTTCGCCACTGCACTGCAAGAAAAATCTACAAAATAAAATAGTTATTTTTTGTAAACACTTCTGCGTTAAACCTAAACGGACGCTGCTTGTCAGAAGTTGTGTTTACAGTAATAAACATTTGCCTAACAAAGAAAAAATGCTTAACGTTTCGGAAAGTTTTCTCTTTCCGTCGTCGGAAGCAAAAAAAATATAAAGAATCAAGAAAAAAACTATTTAAAATATTTAAATTGAACTATTCGAGAACACTTTACTTTTTAAAACAGATACGTCTCTATTACATTATATTAAGTTAAACTTCAAAATTAACAATTACTACCTGATAACAATTACTTAATAAGGTAAAACCAAAAAGCCCAAACTTTCTGTATGATTATTTTTAAATTTTACGTATGTTATGTTTATTTATGTTATGTTCTTTAAAATCAAAGAAGCGATTGCCATACATTACTATTCTATGATCTGTACGTTTCAGATAAGTTAATTTATGGAAAAAAGCTGAACAGTTCTCCACAGAATCAGAAATATAATAATAATTAAGTATTTTTATTTGTAAACCCTCAATGAGTCAAGGGCTTTTTATTTATAAACAATTTGGTACTGCTGTTGCTGTTGCATTTGGCGAAGAAAGCCGTTGTGAGGCTATGTTATTAAACAGACACAGAGTGTATTGTAAAGCTAGTTTTTAGGTTATTTTGTTGGCGTATGCTCGCACTGAATTTCTGAAAATCAGTTGCTATGAATTCTGTTCTCCTCAAGAGACCAAATAGAAACAGCAGAGCAGATAACATGTCATTGCAAGTCTCTGGATCGCAAGCGACATTTTGGATTTGGGAAAGCAAGGGTACAACAGGGGGAACTATGCTCCCATTCTATGAAGAGCCTGCACAAGTTGGCGTGGCGTACAAGGATAAAAGAGTAGGTGCTGGCATACATTACTACTAAAAGTAATTACCAAAAATGCAAAAAATACTTTAATACAACCATAACTTACCATTAGGTACCAAATTTTAAGTATTGAAGTATGTATTGACTCATTATTTGTTATTATAGTGCATATATTTTTAGAAGTTTCCACATTTTTTAAGTAAAATGTAAATTATCAATTTGTGTCTTCATTGACAACAAATAAACATGTTGACTAGATGTTATCTGACTTGAAATGATAAATTTGGGAATTTTTATTTTTTTAACGACAGGTATTGATTATTTCGATTCCAAAAACACGAAAACCATCACTCGTAGCGATTTTTACCAAGAGAATTCTTTTTATAAAAGCTATATTTTTTCATACAGTTGTTTTATACAGGTACGGACGAAAAGTTTTTACCCTTCAAACAAGTTAAAACGTATGTAGGTAGCGCCCCATACGAGTAGGAGTCATATTGGCATCGAAATCAAATTTCCCATATAAAAAAATAACACACACCTATTTTGATCAAAATATTAACGTTAGTTTAGAAATTATTTAGAAAAAAACGAAATAAAAATGAAACTTCAACACCCTGTATCTCCGAAACGAGGCATTTTAGGACATACATTTACGAACTTTTTTACTTATTTTTATCAGCAGAATATGCTGCCGAAAGTTTCTCTAACACATTTCGGACTACCCTGTATAGAACATTTCCATGATCCATTGCAACATATATCTTTTTTTCTGCATGATAATGATAATGTATCTTAATCTGCGAGTGATAAATAAATAAATATTCTATAATATTTCTATAATTATTAACAGCTATTGTCAACTCAATCTGGTAAATTTAACAGTAATTATGACACTATGACTAATATGGTTTTACTTGTAAAAATAAAAAAATATAAATGTTAGTCATAATGCAAGACAAGTTCATTATACAAAACCAACAAATCAAACACATATTTTATACAGACAGAAGTACAAAATGAAATTGTTATTGCCAAATCACATATCATAATGACAAACTTTAAATTGACAAAATATCCAGACAATTTGACATATGAGAGTTCAAAACGAGAACAATAGTGATATATTAAACAATATAAAAATGTAAAATTAATGGGACACACATCATTAGATACAATGGAATAGTTCCAAACGAATGAAAAATACTCACAAAAGAATTAGTAAATGTTCAAACCTGGGATAATATAATTAACACGTAAACAAATTATTAATAGGGAATGTAGAATGTTTAGGAGGGGATTTAATCACCGCTAACTTACAGATCTATTGTGTGTTCTCCTTTCTTGAGTTATAACGAGTTATAACTCATCATACAATCTCAGGGTTTTAACAAAAGCCAGTATATGAGACGGCTCTACAAAGGCCAGATCCTCAACATCAGCCGTACCAAAGTTCATGGCACGAACAGTCGTCTTCTCGCCGTACTCAGTGATAAGGTGTTCTGGTGTTTCCCCATTTTCCTCACAGAATCTACATTCGCCGTTGTTTTTCAGCTTCAGTCTACTGAGGTGTTCGTTGAGGAGACAGTGTCCTGTTAGAAACTCCGTGACAATCCGAAGATTGTTTTTACTTAAATCAACAAAAATCTTTGATTTTTCTCGGTTGTAAGTTCTGAGGAACTTTTCCGAGTACCTTAGACCGCTGGAGGACACCCATTCCAGGTTACGGATGAAGTCTTCCAGGTTCTTCACTTCCGCTTTCAGTTGGTTTCCGCTTGGAAAACAGAACGGTTCTGGTAGGAGTAATGGAGTGTTCGCCCGTTGTGTAACTAGATCATTTGCTTTTTCATTGCCTTCTATCCCTTTGTGAGCAGGCACCCAGAGTAAGAAGACTTTATTTTCTTTGCCTAATTTGTTGAGGTTCTCTAGGCATTCTTTGACTAACTTCGAATTGATGGTTACTGAGTTGATCGCGTTTATTGCTGCTTCACTATCGGTTAAGATGGCTATTATTTATTAGGGAATATCAGATATAGGATTTTTATAATAACTTTAGTGATCCAAATCTAACAATTAAAAAGGATTAGAAAAAAAAACAATTATTACAGATAAAAAATAAAGAGTATTTTAATTTGAAGAGCCAATGTATCAAAAATACAATCCATAAGTAAATACACCTATTGCATTGGAAATAGAACAGCTAAACCGGGTAACCTTCGGTATGGTAATGAAACAATCCGTCATCGAGAGCAGTGTATGCAAAACTGAGCCAATTATAGTCCGCTACGTGTCCGTATATCAACACAACTCGGCAAAGAAAATTAATTGGGACTCGAGAACGACGAGCGACCGGTTCAAACTGGCAAACTCGAAATTGCGATGAACAGGTGACGAGAACTTCCGGTTTACACCAGTTTTAGTAGTATTAGGGGTATAAATGTTTTCAATTACCTCAATAACTTGTGTAAATAAGAAATTTGTGTATTGAAATTTATTTTGGGGCGATTTTTTTTTATTTCTGAAGTTGGATAAAGAGGCTTACTTATGATTTTTTTTTATTTTTTGTTTTATTTTATTATTAGTTAGCAAAATAGTTTACCTAAATATTAGGGGGTCTGGATAATTCTTTCAACTTTTGGAGAATTCAGTAGTGATAATTAATAATCCAGAAAATTAAAGTAAGAATTAGATACCAAAGTGTAAATCACTCAAATTATTTACACTTTTTGTAACCACGCTCCCCTCCCAATACAATGTATAACCGAGTGTATAACTAGAACGTGTGTACAGCAAGAATGCTGTAAAGCTAAAATAATTTAATAGGAACCGACCCAAAATTCCATATATCATGTTGTGAACGGAAATACTTCCAACGAAAATATTTCCGTAGAAATAGAAATATTAGAGACTTCCAAACGTGTCTCTAAAATATTGAGAATATTGAAAAATTCCATACGGTATTTGGCAAATATTGGGAATAATGGAAATATTGGAAATATAGAACTTTCGAGACGTCGGCGTCGTCTGGGAAATATTGAAAATATCTAAAATTTGTCTGGGAGATATTGCATATATTGGGAATATAAGAAATTTCCATTAGTAGTCCGGGAAATATTGGATATTTCCGAACGTTGTCTGTGTCAATGAATATATTGTCAATTTCCATACATTGTATGGAAGATGCTGGATATTGGGAATGCGGGGAATCTTGGAAATCTCCAATAGTGCCTGAAAAATATTGGGAATATTGGAAATTGCCAATCGTAGTCTGGGAAATATTGTGAATATTAAGAAATTTTTAAACGCAAATATTGGGAATATAGGAAATTTCCAAACGATCGATGTCTTGAAAGTATTGGAAATATATAAAATCCTATTTAAAACTTTGATGATTTCCAATATTATGAACATTGGAAATTTCCAATCGTGGTCTGGGAAATATTGGGATTATTATAAATTTCCAGTCGGTGGTCTGGGAAATACTGAGAATATTGCAAATTTTCAAGCGTTATCAGTGAATACTGGAAATTTTCAAGCGTTATCTGTGAATACTGGAAATTTTCATAGGTTGTATGGGAGATATTGGATATATTGGGAATGGCTGGGAATATTGGAAATTTCCAAACAAATCTGGGAAATTTTGGGAATATAGGAAACTTCCAAATGATGTCTGGAAAGTGTTGGAAATATTTAAAATCCTATTTAAAACTATGATGATTTCCAATATTGGGAATATTTGAAATTCCCAATCGTGGTCTGGGAAATATAGGGAATATTATAACTTTCCAATCGCTGGTCTGAGATATATTGGAAATTTTCAAGCGTCATCTGTGAATACTGGAAATTTTCAAGCGTTATCTGTGAATATTGGAAATTTTTATACGTTCTATGGGAATTATTGGATATATTAGGAATGCTGGGAATATTGGAAATTTCCAATAGTGTCTGGAAAATATTGGGAATATTGGACATTTCTAATCGTGGTCTGAGAAATATTGAGAATATTGGAAATTTTCCACCGTTATCTGTGAATACTGAAAATTTTCATACTTTTTATGGGAGATATTGGATATATTGGGGATGGCTGGGAATATTAGAAATTTTTAATAGTGTCTGGAAAATATTGGGAATATTGGAAATTTCTAATCGTGGTCTGAGAAATATTGAGAATATTGTAAATTTCCAACCGTGGTGTGGGAAATATTGGAAATATTAGAAATTTTCCACCGTTATCTGTGAATACTGAAAATTTTCATACTTTGTATGGGAGATATTGGATATATTGGGGATGGCTGGGAATATTAGAAATTTTCAATAGTGTCTGGAAAATATTGGGAATATTGGAAATTTCTAATCGTGGTCTGAGAAATATTGAGAATATTGTAAATTTCCAACCGTGGACTGGGAAATATTGGAAATATTAGAAATTTTCCACCGTTATCTGTGAATACTGAAAATTTTCATACTTTGTATGGGAGATATTGGATATATTGGGGATGCTTGGAATATGAGAAATTTTCAATAGTGTCTGGAAAATATTGGGAATATTCACAACTTCCAATCGTGGTCTGGGAAATATTGGGAATATTAGAAATTTTCAAGTATTAACCTGTGAATATTGGAAATTTTCATACGTCGTATGCGAAATATTGGATATATTGGAAATGCCGGGAATATTGGAAATTTCTAATAGTGCCTAGAGCATATTGGGAAATTGAGAATATTAGAAATTTCCAAACTTGTCTGGGAAATATTGGGAATATAGAAAATTTCCAAACGATGTCTGAAAAATATTCGGAATATTTAAAATCCTATTTAAAACTTGATCTAACCGATTCAAAACAAATGTTTATTGTAATATCTTTTATCCCATATTGTTTTTATGAATGTGTTGTGTGCAAAAATTTGTATATAGAATTAATATGTCAAAACAATTGCCACCTCGAAAAGGTTATAAAACTAATTATCAACTTTTTTGGGACCTGGATAGAAAATACATTTTTTGAGCAACGAATTTAACTAAAATATAAATAGAACATTATAGATACTCAGAAGACCCTTTGATACGACGTAGAGGGAAAGTCTGTCCTACCCTTCACCTCCTTTACGTTTCCTTCAACCTAAAACAGTCGTCGTAAATCGCGAAGCCGATTCGTTTACACGCAGCGGCGGCGTCGGTTCTCTTCTAAAATTTCTCGCTCACTCGCCCCCCAGTAACCAGCTCTAAAACAGATGTAAATAATTACGCCCCGGCAGTAAATTAAGAATTATTTACAATCCATAAAGAACAATGAGGCCGAATCTGCCTTACCGTCTGTTTTGTTAGATTTAGAGTGGTAAAAAAATAGAGATGTACTATTTTTTAAATCTTTCTGTCAGCAGTAACAGTATATGTACTTTTAGAAATCTAGTTATATTATTTGAAAATGCCTCATTATACGTGCCTCAGTTATACGTAAATTCCAAAAAAAATAATTTAAGAAATAATAAATAAATAAATAACGCTTTATTGTACAAAAAGTCAAAATAGCTTTATCGAAACAAAAAGCATTTACAAAACAAACAAAAGCACAAAAAATATACAAATAATAAAAAATATCATACAATACAAATCAATTCAAAAAAAGTACGCTATTAAAATTACAAATAAAACATACATGGACATTGCAGAACACAAAAAAGGCGTATCAATAAAATTTTACAATAGGAAAATTACAGAAATGGATATAATCATGTAAGAGTTTAAAATATTAAATATTAAATAAAAAAAACGAATAGATTCAAAAATGAATAAAGAAGGAAGAGTCAGTATTTTGAAATTTTTAAAGAGATTCTGGCAGTGAGTTCTACTGTTCAGTCCATAGACTTAAAATAAAATATAGACTGAGCATCTCATTCATAAATAGCTGGAACATGCGGTCAGACACTGTCTTGTTATTGTTGTGTTATTGTTTTAGGTTATAACGAGTGCGACACGAGCGATAGATAGGTTGTTTCTGTCGTAACGGTCGTTCCCTGACGACTCTGCCGAGAAACACAACACTGTCTTTCGTTTCTCAAGTACACCTGAACTCTCCGTATCATAGCCGGGTAATTTTTTTATTTTAATGAAGCTATAATTAAATTAAAAATATATCGTATTTAAACTTTTTTATATTTTATTAAGATTTTTTAAATAAAAGTTTAGAAAAAACAATTTAGAGTCCAAAAAGGATAAAAATAATAAAATACACGTTATAGAAGAAATTTTATCATCGAAATTAGGTAATTTTTGAAATTAATAATAAATTATTAATTTTAGTCAAACATTTACAACCCCTAATATTAATCAAAACAGGATCTATTCCACAGATATAATAGAATCGGCAACAGGGAGAGAAAAAAAAATATGATTGTTGTAATTTTTTTTCTGGTTAAGTGATGTCTTATTATGTAAATTAGAGAAAACATAAATCTGTTCCATTAAAGCAAGGAAGGTGATAGGAAGTGGATAAAATAAAAACTACATTTATAACTCGGTACTGTCTTTATTATACCGGGTGCGTCTCAAAAGTGGCTCATCCCCATAATTTTTTTATATTTTCAAATAAAAAAAACAAGATTTAGTATGTTAGTATATGAAATAAATTAGGATTGATTGACGCATTCAATTGTTTTTGGTCACTTCCTGTTTCACCGGAAATGACTATAACTTTTAATTTTTAGCAGCACCCTCGGTATATTTCTACTTTATTCGATAGAAAATGACACTTGAATAGAATGACTGATATCATATGTCAACTTTTGAGTGTTGTTCGCATAGGGTTTAAAATATACGAAAACTTCTCACAATCATTAAGATAACATATCATATGTCAGCACGAGACATTTTCGCATATGGTTTAATTATTAATTGTAACACGCGGTTCATAGCGACAATTTGACAAATACCAAGTGTGTGGTATCAATATATTCATAAAAAATGCTTTTTCCAAATATGCTAATGAGTCACTCTTGTTCCATTTGAAAAAATTGACATATGTATGATTAAAAATACGATTTGTACATCTTTTAACCGGCCTAGACAAGACACAGGAAACCTATTAGACGAGATCAAAACTATTTTTCCAAGGCTCCTTGATAAAAACTTATTGGATTGAAAAAAACTGGATTGAAATTTAAAATAGGATATGTTTTTAAGCGACAATGTCAAAAGTTGACATATGATATGTCATTCTCTATTCAGAGTGTCATTTTTATCGAATAAAGTAGCAATATACCGAGGGTGCCTTTAAAATCTAAAAGATGTAATCATTTCGGTGAAACAGGAAGAGACCAAAACAATTGAATACGTCAATAAATCCTAATTTATGTCATATACCTACTAACATACAAATCTGTTTTTTCGAGAAAAAAAAAAAAAGTTATATGTTAAGCCATCCATTTGACAGAAATTAGGATAGCCTGATGTGTGTAGTTTGTTCTTCCAACTCCGATCCGCTGATTTGGCTACCATTATCGCATAACGAGCCTGTGGACTTATTTTCATTAAATCCAATAAATCTACCAAACCCTTCGACCGACATATGAACCGTGTAGTTTATGCGATTGTCTACTTAGTTAGAGCCACTTTTGAGACGACCCGGTATATTAAAAAATATTGTTTCATAATGTAATATCATTTTAAAATTTTGTATGTTATTTAGATTCTGAAGATAATTTTAGAATAAACCGGAATATATTTTTAATAAAACACATTATTTAATTAATTATTAACAGGGTTATAATTATGATTTTGTTACAATACCAAGTAAGTAAATAATGTAATGTAAAAAGAAAAATTCAGATTTTACATTTTACTAAAATATTATCTAAATAAGCGCCTTTCTACAACAACGCCACTGACTGCCAATGGGTAAATTCGAGAGTTGCCTACCGGTCAAAAATCGTTTCAAGACTTTAAATGGATTATTTAAGTCAAATTTCTTCACAAATTTGGCACTGGCGAACCATATTTTATAGTTTTTGAAACAGAAAGTCAATAAAATACACACTTAAGGACTACAAGCTAAGAAACTGCGTTAATACAGCCGGGAGATAGCGGCAACAAAGCTTTACCGCACACGTGCGACACGTACTACAAGGTAATAAATGAATGAATAGGCTCCCTCGCCTCTAATCGGTGTTGTCATATTGTAAAGAACTTATCCTTATTAAACAGTACCGACTTATAATTTAGTAGTATAAGGACTATTTAATACATCTATGGAATATTAAAACCTACTTTATTAAACTGTAGTATTAATATCTCAATATATGTGTATAACAAGAGAAAAAAAATATTGATAATATTAAAGACCTGACAACATCGGCTGGATGAGAAGGCTCGGTCGACTTGTACCCAGAAGTAAACATGTGTACAAAAAGGTTGTTTGATCCGCGTTGAGATGCCAAATACGTGTAGTCTATATTTTTATTTTAAGTCTATGGTTCAGTCTCAATACTGCTCTCTTATTTATAAACTTAGTCTAACTTTTTATTATACATTTTGAAAAAATATTTATGTTAAAAACTTTAATTTCAGTAGATTTTGCATGTTTCAATTTCACAATAATGCTTCAAGAACAAGTATTAACAATGCAAAGCTCACATTGTCATAACTTTAATGACAGGCCTGTGTAGGCAATCATATCAAACTTGCTTCGTGATCATTTGTTGAATTTCGTTTACTAAATGTATAAATGACCCATATTTTATCAAAAAGTAAAAAAAAGTCGGTCTTGCACTCGCATTATCATTGCCTATTATTATAACGAGAGAAAAAAAAACGAAGATTATGTGCTAAAAACTGGCTTAACAGAAAAAAATAGCCTGATGTGTAGTTTGCTCTCCCAACTCTGACCCGATTTACAATTATCAGATAACGAGCCTAAACAGGACTTATTTTTCATTAAATCCAATAAATCTACCAAACCCTTCGACCGAATTGAACCGTGTAGTTTATGCGATTTCTATAATTTATTTAATACTGAAAGAGAAAATGTTTCGCGCATTCTATGGTACCTAAACTATAGGGCTGCATGCAGACGACCATCTATTTTAACAATCCTGGCGTTTTCTCGGTTCTGATTGCACTGTATTTATTGCAAGCTATTAAGATGAAGGTCAATAAGACTTAATTTTTCTAAGCTCATTTTACAGTAGATGCTTCATGTTTTCCAGAAGAACAAAAACCAGAACCACTATGTTGAGGATATTATTCAGGGTATACTCGTATAATATGCGTATAACATGCGTTTATCGCTAATTAGGTATCTCGGAAACCGTAATAGAGATACGAAGATGGTTAGGTTAGGTTGTAGCCTTGCGAAGTTGTGCTTTGGGATGTTGACCAAGATACCATCAAAAAGATTTTAAAAATTTTAAGAATTGCTAAGTTTTTTGGAAAAAAACGGATTTTTTTTAAATCAATTTTATTTTTTCCTCTCGTTGCTTTTTAGAAAACCAAAATACTAATTGCACATTCTCATAGCCACTTTATTAGGGCTATCTGACAGTATTTTTAGATTTTCAAATTAGCTGATTATTGGTGAGGTACAGAGGCCAACTTAATTTTCTTTAAATACGGACCTGCATTTTGAATTTCAGGTTTTGAAAGAAATCGGTCTCTCGAGTACAATGATATACCACACTTTATACTTTTCTTTTGATTTGGGTACCTTAACAACAAAATTATTTAATTATTATTTAAAATAATTTCAAATCCGACTCTGGTTTTTTAAATTATTTAATCTGATTATATTAATGGCAACAATATTGATCAGCGCTAATTAACATTGAATAAGGAAAATCGAGCCAATTGAAAGATTCAAAGAAATAATATCCAGGTCAGTAATTTAAAGATATTATTTTTATTTTTTTTACTACGATTAATAGGCATCATATTAATCGTAGTTATTATAAATAAATCAACGAGGTAAATCAACTTCTACAAACTAGTTTCTAATTCTCTACATGTTCGAAAGGGCTACCACACTCCACACCTATTGCAGAAATTTATTTTTCGTTCAATTTTATTTAATACCCTTTGTGTTCAAAGGGTATGATGTGAATGTATATATATATGTATGAAGTGATCTGTTGATCAACTTCTTCTTATACTTCCGAATGCATTTCCTTAACTAAAAACTAGAAAAAAATGTGAAACGAAGAAATAAGAACAATAACAAAGAGAGACGTAACCATCAAAAGAAAAAAGACTACCAAAAACATTTTAAAATGGACAGCAACTGGAAAACAAAAACGATAAAGAGAGAAAGATGAATAAAATAAAAAGCAGAAGCAATGTCGTCATGGAATTTACAAGCTGATGGCTGGATGGACAGAAGACAATTGCGGTAAGGAACTGGAAGACGGATCATGCTGTAGAATTGGACTTATATATCGTCAGTGAAACGTGAAAACCTGCTAACTCCATTTTTTACGTTAATAAGTTTTTTATACCATTAGAAAGAGAAAAAAATACTCTATAAGTAGGGAAAGCAAAGATATTTTTTCCCATTAAAGAAAATTTTTTATTTTAACTCAATAATATCTGCTAACTCCTAGTGATCTGAAATAGCCACCGAAATACTGCTGTCTATGTAATTTTCGTTACGATCACGCTCAAGCAATCTGAGCCTGTATCGGTGTTAGCGTCATTGTACAACGCCGCCGCCCGCCTCCTTCGCCGCCTCTGGTTGAAGAAGGTCGACGGAGTTATTTACACTGTACGCTCGCGGCGCTTCCGAATGTCAGATAAATCGCGAATAAATAACAGGCACAACAAACGAACCTTCCGCGTATTTATTATAGTCTGTCCAACGAGAAGATCCTTGACAGTGATAGATAGTGTCTTTCTAATTTTTTAAAATCTTTATTTAAAACAGTTTATTTGAAAAAAAGAAACTTGGTAAAGAAAATATTATGTTTCTTTTTTATCTAGTTTACAGCCCTACACACATTGCACTTGACTTTAAGACTCACCTGTATAGAAATCAAGGGAACTACCCTATACAAAACCTAAATCAATGCAATGCAAATTCCATAATGCAATGCAAAAGCAAATATTGTTCAGAATAATAATTATTCTTGAATTCTCATTAATTATTAATGAATTAAAAAGCCCCCCCCTTAATTATCTATATAATATATTTGATCCGACCCTGCGTCGATCCGTTCTGTAAATACGGGGTATTCGTAAAGGTAAGGGAAAAACGAAATTCTCTATATACGAGAGCAATTCATCGGCGTGCTATAAATAAGCAACATTGCTTACTTGTACAAAGGTACCATAATTTCAAAGTAGTTTATTTTATTTTACAAAGAAATAAGTTGGTACAACTGGAACGCATAGGAGAAATATTTAAAATTTGATTGACAAGATGACAAGTGATTACTTCAAAATATTGTGAAAAAAAACTGTATAAAACTGAAAAAAATGTAATCGAGTTATATAGTTATAGCTTTATGAAACTACATACAACATAGGGAAATAAAACAAACTATTTTATTAATAATAACACCTACCAAATTTATACCTTAAAGGTTGATTAATTAACTTTAATCTTAATTTTTTAAACCAGTACCTTTTTGACATTATTTTTCTGCAGTACTAAAATCCATTATTTACCTATCGTGTGATGTCGATATTTTACAGCTACTCAGTTTTTAGTATGTGTTTAGTTTGATCCTTCTACCATATACGAGATGCACTTATCTACGACGGAAATGGTATAAACTTTATCGATGGCAACTTCATTGGTGTATAAGAATTTCTGCCTGGGCAGCGATATTATAAATATATAGTTATGAATATGTATTTTTTAAATTTAATTGATTATTTTATAAATCTGTTTGGGTAATATTCATTTCCACTTTCAAAGTATTTACCATAAACTGTGCTCTGGGTCTACAGTTAATTTTCACTCGATTTTTCCTCCACTTGACTTCAAAGACACAAACACACGTAATAATACGAATCAAAAATGCATCATCTTCCAAAACGCAGGGTATTTAACAAAATTTGACACAAAAATTATAACCTATAATTTGGCAAGACTTTGACAAGCGTCAAAATGACAAAATCTAAAGGCGAGTTCATACGCATCGGCGTCCGTTTGTTTCATCATTCCGTCAAACCAATAAAAATTGAAATACGATATGTCATTTTTTAAATAAACCAATAAAACTGGTTAAAAACAAACAAGACACGACGCATGACGGATTTATATTTAAACCCATCCATAGATAACTTAAAATTATTAGAAACTTTTTAGTAAAATAAATAGATTGGTATGGGACGTCATCTGCTTTTCTTCTGTCATCGTCTGTCGAAATCTTACCTGAGAAAAAAACAGAGTATAGTCGTAAAAAGAAAGGAAAGGGATCGGGGGAGGCGAGGGGGTAAACAAACGGTGAGGTCCTAAAATACTAGCTATTTTTCCTCGGTAACGATCTGTGTGATTTAGCTAATTGAAATGAGTGCTGGATGGGTAGCTAATTAAACTGGGTGCTCGTTGACAGGAGTGGCATGTGTTTTTTCGTAATATGCAGTTCAAACGCAGTCTCTTTGAATGTGATAAACAATGATTCAGTGATGAAACTAAAAAAATCTCGGATTTCCAATGTTGATTTATACAACTTTTCGACCAGACGGATATCAAGTGTAGGTTTGGTCTACTGATCGTTATCAAGTTTAAATTAATCTTCCTGTGTTCCTTATCTTAAAATTCCCATAAAACTACTGAACTTTTACACTCCAGCCATGCATTCACCCGTGAAGAAGTTGGGTGCAGTCAATATAAGATACCACCTATTTTCCTGCCAAGGAAACATTCCTAATATCCCTGTATCCACTTTTTTCGACACACTGCCCCCTCCGTGGAAGGATCTTATTTCAGTTGATATGGAACTTTGTAAATTTCTATTTGTACTTTGTAATAAAACTAGTCTAATACAAATCTTAGACGAAAAATATCGTGACTATATTTGTTTTTACATAGATGGCTCGAAATTTGACCAAGGTGTTGGCTGTGCTTTTTACAGCTCGGTTGCTAATAAAAAAAATCAGATTTCCTAATTTCTCTGGCATTCTAACAGCCGAGCTCACAGCTATTTATCAGGCTCTTATCCAAATTCAGAGTAAGCCACCGATTGAAGCATTAATACTATCTGATTCACTTAGTTCCCTCAACAGTATTGCTTCTTTAAACTCCAAAAACTCTCTAACCTGCAGCATTTGAGATCTAGTATATAAACTTACTGAAAGAAACTACAATGTTAACTTTATGTGGATTCCTGGACACTGTGACATTGCTGGTAACGACCGAGCAGACAAACTGGCTAACGAGGCAACGCTCTTACATAATATTGAAGGAACTCCATCCGTTGTCGATTTCAGAAATTTCCACAAAAAAGTGTTCTTCAGTATACTTCAAAATGAATGGGACATCCTCGAGGGAACTAATAAACTTAGATCACATATGCCACTTCTTCATCTGTATCAAAATATATATTCTCTTGAACGCGGATCTTTCTGTAAAGTTGTGAGAACCCTCACAGGACACTCATATCTTACCAAATCATATATCTATTACCAGAAATGAACCCCCTCCGAAATGCACCTTATGCAATAACTTAATGTCAATGAGACATATTCTTTTTGAATGCTTACCTGTTGCCTCCCATAGGTCTAGATTCTTTAATGCTGTTACCTATGAGAATATTTTCGCGCCTTTTAACATTTCGAAGATTAATAAAGTTATGGAATTCTTAGATAGCATCAACATAACGAAAAAACTTTAATTTCTAATAATTTAAAATAACCTCATATTAACTAAAGCTTATTATTGAGCGCTAAAAAATCCTCGATGTTGACGCGCTCTATAAACCAATACCTCTCTCTTTCAATACTGAGGTTGTCCACTGAAAATGCCTGCATTGGTGCGTTTTATCAGTGGTTACCATATTCTGGATATTTCCGTACTAGGATTGCTAAAGATGTTATTATTGTTTGCTATAAAACTGCTCCTTCAAATTTACGCTTTTTCCAATGAGGACGACCCGAGCTTCCGACTACTTTATATTGTGCTTTAACCAAACATGGTCCGCAATCCGCAATACCAAAGTCTTTTGTGTACATGTTAATATATTAATGTTTCACAATTTTGTACATGTTTTTGTGCTCGCTAAGTCGTTCATTAGAGAACGTTTAGTTTCTCCAATATACGACTCACCGCATTCACAAGGTACCTGGTATATGTACGCTTTCTCTTGTTTCGATGATTTCGGCTTTGTTTTTGTTAGGACGCGGTTTAGAGTCGAACCAGATTTGCAGATAGTTTTAATGTTATACTTTCTGGCTATTTGCCTGATCTTTTGTAACGTTCCTTTTACATATAGACATAATTAAGGAAGGGAGAGCATTGAACATCCTCCGCTGGTCGGTTCACCAGTGAGATGAGTAAGGAATTTTCTCAGATCATCCATCTGGCCGAAACCTTGTGTAAGTCAAAATACATAAAGACAATGGAAGTCCCAGATTCCTTTAGTTTTAAAACGCAGTCATCAACCTAAGGAATTTTTATTAGTAACAGTGTTATGGGGAGGAATTTGAAGTTTAGCGCAAAAATCTATATTAGTGAGACGCACAACGGCGAATGCAGATTCTGTCGGGAAAGTGGAGAAACATCAAACGCATCTCTAAGTGCGCCGCGCGCCGAGACGACCGTTCGTGCCATAAACTTTGGTACGGCTGATGTCGGAGATGGAGAGCTGGCCTCTGTGGAGCCGTCTCAGGTACTGGCTTTTGGCAAAGCCCTGCGACTGTGTGATGAGTTAGAATGTAGAATTTAGGAAGGGAGTTAATCACCGCGCCCTTACAGATCTGTTAGTGTGTTCCCCTTTCTTGTGTTATAACGAGTTACAACTCATCATACAGTCTATCTATCTGAGACGGCTCTACAGAGGCTAGCTCTTCATCCTCGACATCAGCCGTACCAAAGTTCATGGCACGAATGGTCGTCGTCTCGAAGCACTCAGTGATAAGGTGTTCTGGTGTTTCCCTATTTTCCCCACAGAATTTGCATTCGTCGTTGTTTCTCAGCTTCAATCTACTGAGGTGTTCGTTGAGGAGACAGTGGTCTGTTAGAAACCCCGTGACAATACGAAGATTGTTTTTACTTAAATCAAGGAAAACTTTTGATTTTTCTCAGTCGTAAGTTCTAAGGAACTTTTTCGAGTGTCTTATAGACCGTTGGAGGACACCTATTCCAGGTTATGGATGGAGTTTACCAGATTCTTCAGTTCCGCTTTCAGTTGGTTCCCGCTTAGAAAACAGAACGGTTCTGGTCCATTTAGTGGGAGTGTTCGCTCCTTTTCTAGCTAGATCATTTGCTTTTTCATTGAGGACTTTATTTTCTTTGCCTAATTTGTTGAGCTTCTCTAGGCATTCTTTGACCAATTTGGAATTGATGGTTACTGAGTTGATCGCGTTTAGTGACGCCTGACTATCGGATAAGATGGCTAGAGCATTTCTGTTATAACAGAAATATGTCCTCGAAGTCTCCGAGACCTGATGTTAGCGATTATGTACTTATCGGAAGTAAACATAATATTTTCGATGCTTTTC